>NC_143254.1:131245976-131556204 GCF_984573655.1 Nuphar pumila | reverse complement strand
CAGTCAAAATTTGTAAAACTTTCCGTCCCATCTGTATCCCTACTCACCAATTACACGCATCAATATTGCTAAAAACTGGTTAGACTTTGGGGTTGATATTGTCAACATGTCTTCATTTGGATGGCAATGGCAAAATTTGGGTTTTGAGAAATCTAATTTTTTCATAAAATCTGTTTTTTTTTTTTTTGGCAAACCCGGTTTGCTAAAAACTAGAGTTTTAAAGAAGTTTGGATTACCAAAAAACTAGCTTTTAGGTTTTTGTTATAAAAATAATAATAATAATAATAATAATAACCAAAGAGACCTGCTACCCACTAACCAAAATATAGCCAAATTGGTACCACCCAACAAGAGCAGTACCAACCAAAAGGGGGGGCGGCGCTTGTCTGGCAGGAGCAGTTAGTGCACCTTGCGTTGGGACGTTGCAAGTTCTAACCCCAACTGGTATGGCAGTGGACCGGGGCCTGATCCAAACGAGGGGAGGTAGGACCCCGGTCCACTGCCATCCCTAGGTATCGTCTAGCTAACCATAAAATAAAAAACATTGAGAAATCTGGCCAATCAATGGCTGAAAATGTTCAAATAAATAATAAAAAAAGGAGAGTCCAATGGAAAAGGAGTATCAAGGAACCCAGCCCCCATAAACAAAATTGAAAAACATTGAAGTACACTAATTTCAAAACCAGATTTGGATGTCAACCAAACTGAAGCCAAAACCTAGTTATCATCTAAAAATCAGGTTTATGCTCAAAGTGGGACATCCAAACAGGGCCTAAGAGAAAAAGAATATAATAAGACCCCCTCAAGTCTGAGCATCAGCCCTCCAAAGGGTGTTTGGTCATCACATGCCATGTGTGTGATTTGTGCTGGTTGCGTTGAGTGGCTAACATGGCCAGCTCATCGTGTTGGCACGTCTTTTTTTTTCATAACAGAAAAGGACCAATAATTAACTTTTTTTTTTTTTATGAAAGGACCATTGGGTTTTGAACCTGCAACGTCCCAACACAAGGTGACGTGCACTAGCTACTCCTACAGACAAGCGGAGCCCCTGTTGGTGACCAATAATTAACCTTATTCTTGGTAAGCACGAGCAACCCATTTATGGCCCAGCTTGTCTCAACGCCCGCCAGTGTTACAAATATCGGCACCATTTCTAAAAATATCGCCAAAGAGGGTAAAATGACATGATATTTCAACGAAATAAATAACCTTTGTCACTAACAACACATTTACTGTAGCGGTAAATCCGACCCGTAACAAACCCTATAGAGTCTGGGTAGGGTAATAAATAAGAAAACCCTATTAAGATCTGGGTCCGAACCTGAAGGTCCGATTAATACATGGACCCAGGTGTAGTTTGTGAAATTTTATACCAGACCCAGGCCCGACCCGAGTTCCGATTAAAAACCACAAATTTTCAATGTAAAAATGATAAAAAAATCTTGTTTTACCGGGTATGGCCCGGCCGGTTCATGTAGTTCTTATAGAGTCCGGGTATGGTTTCTTGTATGGCAGGTCCAATTAAAACTGGATCTGAATCTGATATCATACCCAAAAGTCGGGGCCAGGTCTGATTTCACCTGGGTCCGAGCCAAACCTGACCCATTGACACCTCTAATTGACTGGCTCCTATGGTAAAGCCCTTGAAGAGCCTCTACTCACGGGAGACTATACCTAGGCAAGAGACTCGGCTCCTATGGGTAGAGATGTAATCGGGTCAGGCATTATCAAACCTGATTCTCAATTGGTTTTAAAAGAAAGACCCAAACCCGAACCATTCTAATTTAGGTTTGGGTTCAGGTACAGCTAAAAATTGTAGACTTATATAGGTAAACGGGTTCAAGTATACATTGGATCGTGTGTAACCGGGTTGAGTCTTTAGTAGACCTGTTTGATTCGGTTTGGTTCGGGTCTAGGTATGACTGTTAGACCCATATAAGTTAACGGGTTTAGGTTTCAGCTCAGGCCTTGATACGAGTGGTGCTCTAGACCTAATTAACTGCCAATAAAAAATATGTAAATTAATAGAATCAACTATTTATGAAGAAGATTAGCTACTAACAAACTAAAAGCTTCGTAACTATTCTAAATAATGTCAAAATCTGAATAAAACAAAAAAAAACAATGATATACCGTATTCAAAATGTATCAAATTCAATGAGTTATTGAGTATTATTCTAGGGTTCACTTCAATATGACAATTTTCATGGCAAAAGGGCAACGAGAAGTATATGCAAAAATGAATTAAAGTTTAAATTACTAAAATGCAATGCATATTATTTCTAAGTTTATCAACAGCTTTAAATGTTTAAGTGAATTTTTATTATTTAACAATTAGAAACTTTAAGATGCACTACAACAAAGCAGTAGATTAGCGACGACCACATTCCGTCGCTACACATGTTAGCGACGGATTAGCGACAACGAGGCGACAGTATGCTTACGTCGCGAATATTTCGACGCTAACTGGCGACAGAATTATTTCGTCGCCAGGTCCGTCGCTAATTGCGACGGACTAACGAGCGCTATATTCCGTCGCCAATCCGCCGGTACTAAACGGCGACCACGGCTTGGCGACGGATTTACTTTCGTCGCTATGTCGTCGCTAGATTAATATGAATAGCGACGGATGGTTCCGTCGCAAACACGAAAAAAAATTAAAAAAAAATATTTGAAAATTAAATACCGAGAACTGTACAATTTATATTTCTTGTACAATTTATATTTCCTGTAAATAAAAAACAAACCACACAAAAAATTTCATATAACAAGAATCTACAACAATTAATCGTTCCACCTTAAAATTAACAAGTTTAATTATTTACAATTCAACAATTACAATTAGGAAACATAAAAAAATAGAACTTCTTCAACACAGTTCTCTAATCATCGCCAAGATTTTGTGCGTCTTCTTGTTCATTGTCTTTATCTGTCCCTTCAGCTCCACTACGTTGATTATCACTAGCAGCCTACACAAGAAAAGAACAGTCAGTATTGATAAATAAAAATATAATGAAATAAATTACACACTATATGTGATTCTATCATGTGCTCATGTGTGATCTGAGGCAATAAAAAAACTCTATATGTGATTCTATCATGCTCATATGTGCTCTAAGGCAGACAAAAAGTTATATATATATATATGTGATTCTATCATGCTCATATGTGTGCTAAGGCAGTCAAAAAATTGAATATGTGATTATAGCATGTTCATATGTGTTCTAAGGCAGCTAGAAAAACTCTATATGTGTAGTGCCTGGTGGTTCGGAGACCATTGAAAATGTATGGTTCATTGTCTGGCCAACATGTAGAATTGAGGTGTTCTACGAAGTTGTTACGCCCATAGACGACTATGATCGGTATAACTGACCTAATGATAGTTGTTTTAAGAGAGTGTTGAGAAAGTTAATGGGGGTAATTAAAATATACCAACTTGTGTAGTGTGTAAAAAACTAAACTAAGATTAGGGGCTTAGAGCCCACTACAATAGTAAGTTTAAGTGTTTATTTGCTTATAAATATTTTTTACTCGGTTGTAGACTCACCCTCATGTTTAATTAGAACTGTAGGTTGCAAGCACACTAGCACAGACAAAACTTGATCAACTTCTTCTTCTTCGGCAGAGCATTTGATTGTTTTTAATTTCATGTGATTGAACAATAAGGTATCTTTTATTTGCTTTTGTTATGAATGATGAACATTGTAAGGAAAGTGATTATTGGAATAAAAATAAAGAAAAAAAATTTAGCCACGTTTTCTCTGTGTGAATTTTAAACTATTTCCCTTTGGAAAGTAATACCAACTGAACTTGGACTCCTGAGATCCCAGATCGGGGTGTTACAATGTCTTTCAATTCATATTGCATCGACATTATAAATATCCCTTGCTCAGATGTGCTTTAAGGCAGGCAAAAAACTATATATGTGATTCGATCATGCTCGTATGTGTGCTAAGGCAGTCAAAAAATTGAATATGTGATTATAGCATGCTCATATGTGCTCTAAGGCAGACAAAGCAAAAAAAATTATATGTGATTCTATCATAAATAATATATGTTCTAAGGCAGTAAAAAAACTCTATATGTGATTTGTGCATGCTCATATGTGTTTTAAGGTAGTCAAAAAACTAAATATGTGATTATAACATGCTCATATGTGTTCTTAGGCAGTCAAAAAACTGAATATGTGATTATAGCATGCTCATATGTGCTCTAAGGCAGGCAAAAAAACTTTATATGTGATTATAGCATGCTCATATGTGCTTTAAGGCAATAAAAAAACTCTATATGTTATTATAGCATGCTCATATGTGCTCTAAGGCAATAAAAAAACTCTATATGTGATTCTATCATGCTCATATGTGTGCTAAGGCAGTCAAAAAACTGAATATGTGATTATAACATGCTCATATGTGTTCTTAGGCAGTCAAAAAACTGAATATGTGATTATAGCATGCTCATATGTGTTCTAATGCAGTCAAAAAAACTTTATATGTGATTCTATCATGCTCATATGCGTTCTTAGGCAGGCAAAAAAACTTTAAATGTGATTATAGCATGCTCATATGTGCTCTAAGGCAATAAAAAAAGTTTATATGTTATTATAGCATGCTCATATATACTCTAAGGCAATCAAAAAACTCTATATGTTATTATAGCATGCTCATATGTGCTCTAAGGCAATAAAAAAACTCTATATGTGATTCTATCATGCTCATATGTGTGCTAAGGCAGTCAAAAAACTGAATATGTGATTATAACATGCTCATATGTGTTCTTAGGTAGTCAAAAAACTGAATATGTGATTATAGCATGCTCATATGTGTTCTAATGCAGTCAAAAAAACTTTATATGTGATTCTATCATGCTCATATGTGTTCTTAGACAGGCAAAAAAACTTTATATGTGATTATAGCATGCTCATATGTGCTCTAAGGCAATAAAAAAAGTATATATGTTATTATAGCATGCTCATATGTGCTCTAAGGCAATCAAAAAACTCTATATGTTATTATAGCATGCTCATATGTGCTCTAAGGCAATAAAAAAACTCTATATGTGATTCTATCTTGCTCATATGTGTGCTAAGGCAGTCAAAAAACTGAATATGTGATTATAACATGCTCATATGTGTTCTTAGGCAGTCAAAAAACTGAATATGTGATTATAGCATGCTCATATGTGTTCTAATGCAGTCAAAAAAACTTTATATGTGATTCTATCATGCTCATATGTGTTCTTAGGCAGGCAAAAAAACTTTATATGTGATTATAGCATGCTCATATGTGCTCTAAGGCAATAAAAAAAAGTCTATATGTTATTATAGCATGCTCATATGTGCTCTAAGGCAATCAAAAAACTCTATATGTTATTATAGCATGCTCATATGTGCTCTTAGGCAGACAAAAAGTTATATATGTGATTTGATTATGCTCATATGTGTTCTAAGGCAGACAAAAAACTGAATATGTGATTATACCTGAGAGGGACCTGGAATCGAAGATCCCCTTTCCAGAACAGCGGCCTTGATCTCATTTCGGAGAAAGAGGGCGACAGTGTATTGGAAGTAGTTATTCAGTGATTCATTAACGATCTGGCGTACATCATCACCGGAAAGAATAGTCGGCTGCTTGGAGCTTATGTCGGCGCAAGAAGTCGGTGAGCCGTAACTGGAAGAACCAATAACTGGTGAAGTGTTCATATTACTCCCAAACCCGAACACGCGACCTTTTTTGGGTTCACCTGCTGCAGTCACCCATGCTGTAGGATCAAATGATGGATGCTGAGTAGCGTCATCACCATATCGCTCTACCATATGTTGCTCATATGTCTCCTACAAAATAATGTTTAAAGTATTCATTAATAATTAATGATAACATTATGATAACTTGCATATATATTGCAATGATTATTAATAGAATTAATACATACCATTGTCGTTCTCGCATTCTCTGATACGAAGACTCCCGTGGTCTTCCGTTTATGTGTTTCAACAAACACATCCTTATATGGTACACTGCCTCCTTTTTCTGCTTCCTGCGAAGTTAAATAACAAAAGATTTAGTACACAAGTTTGCAACAATACTTATAAAAATTAATATTATATATTAATGAGTTACCATTTTCTTCAGGTGACTCCCAAATGTCCTAGATCCATCTGTGTGTAGATGGGCTTCGGGCATCTTCGATCGATTTTGTGCAGCCTTCGCAGAGCGATATCTAAATGCATCTCCCGCCCACTTATCGCACATTTCATCCCAGTAATCTCTCCTGATAGTAATAGGACCATGGCCCTTCCACAGTAATGGATCATCTACTACGCCAGATGCTTTTTTTGCTGCAGTCTTTATAGTGTGCAGCATGTCTGCAAATCAATTGGCAGCCACCTTCTGCCACACCTTCCTTGCATCATTTTCTTCCACCGTAGTTGCGAAGCGATTCGAAGCCTACAAATATTTTCAGAAAGTTAGTAGACATTGCTTAAATAAATTAAATATGAAACACATTAACTATGAGGAACAACTGTGTACCATGAATGAGGACCACAATCTGTCTAACACCTCCTTTGGGTACTCTTTTCATTGAGCAACTGGTCCTGGTAGATGTTGAAGAAGTGAATTCCTAATCTCCCGTACTACTTCTTGTGGCTCAAATCTCGTGCTGCACATGAATTGTTACACAGTAAATATCAATATAAAATATTTAAAAGATATGCAATAATTGAAAACAAAATACTTACGGTCGATTATCGATATACACTATTCGAATGAGTCTACTTGTGCCAGCCTGAGAAGACCTTGTTTCCTGTATTGGCTGTTGACTTGTGTGATCAACTGGTGTAGGTGGGTCATGTACAGGCGTAACATCATCTGTAAAAAAATAAATTAAAAATTCTCAGAATGCGCATTTGAACTAATCAAGCATCCACTTAGTTATATGATATACCTATCAGAGGAGCCCGTGAAGATGAAGGCTGAGCCTGGCTACTACTGGATGAGCGGCCACTATAACTTCCACGAACCATATTCTAACAAATAACATATGTCATACAATACATTCAAATAATTCACATCAAGTATTATAATGCATTCAAGTCATTCACATCAAGCATTGCAATGCATTCAAATCATTCGCATCAAGTATTACAATGCATTTAAATAATTCAAATCATTCACATCAAGTATTGCAATAATTCAAATCATTCGTTGCATAAATTATAATACATTCAAATAATTGAAATCATTCACATCAAGTATTACAATGCATTCGAATCATTCGTATCAAGTATTATAATACATTCAAATAAAATTTTTAATCATTTACACCAAGTATTGCAATACAACTCACATCAAGTACTGCAATGCATTTAAATAGAGGTTTGTAGTATAAGATTTTGCTCACTAGCTTGAGAATTCTTCCTCGTCACTAGTTTGACTTTCTTCTTCTTCTTCTTCTTCTTCTTCTTCTTCTTCTTCTTCTTCTTCTTCTTCTTCTTCATTGTTTGCCCATCCACTTGGTACATCATTTGGATCACATTCCTCTATGAATGTTTCATCGGCCAATGGAGATATGACATGCATATCATGCGCAACATCGTGACCATAAGCAAAGTCATAGACATCATCTGATTGATAGTAATCGCTGTATTCAGCTAACTCATCTTCCTGTAACTGATCATACTCGGGGTATAGTTTGGACTTCACCTTGCAAACTGCCCACCATTCATTTCTATCTGACTTTTTTATACTCGGGTATGAAGTATAATAAACTTGTTGAGCTTGCGAGGCTAATATGAATGGTTCATATGTTCCAAACCTGGATTTATGATTTACCTCCACAATGCCTGAAGCTTTGTCGAGTCTTGTTGCAGTTGGATCAAACCAATGACACTTGAATATTGTAACCCTGTTATTCATGCCTAAGTAAGTCAACTCCATTATTTCCTCTATAACACCGTAGTAATCATGTTCATTTTCACCGTAGCTGCTACCCTTGACACACACGCCACTATTTATCGTTGATTTGTTTATACCATAATCTTTTGTATGGAATCGATAACCATTTATGATATACCCGTTGTAGCATTGCACAACTTTGGTCGGACCATTTTCTAAATCACATATTCCTTGATCTTTAACATCACCATGGCGAACCTACGCACAAACATAAACAATGATTGTGATCACGATCAATTAAGTAACTTAGTGTTGTTTATAAGTACAAAATTTATGTTAGCTTCTTTACCAACTGTTTCAACAACTCCACAAACTTAGTTTCACGTTCTTTTTGTACTTCTGCATCAGTGAGATGTGAAACTTCGCTTTGCAACTCCAGATCAAATCATCTGCAAACCACAAATACTTATATTACCGAGCCATGTATCCACATATAGAACATAAAAGGATTTATAATTGAGTTGCATATACATATACTTACTCGATGTATGGGTCGATCGCTGAGCAATTAAAAAGAATATAGATTTGTGTTGCATCTTGCTCTCGATCTGTCAATAGCCTTGATCGGCAACTACCAAATGCATGCCCAAGTTGTTGAAATATCGACAGCTTGTCAGCTACAGTTACTTGTTCTCCATCATCGTTATGGGGCGGGCATGTGTAACGTGTTGGAATATGAGGTTCGAAGTACATAGATGAGAAATTTGAAATCTCTTCTAAAGTTTACGCCTCACAAATAGAGTCTTCTACTCTTGCTTTATTACGAACCTTTTTTTTAGGTCGAACATGCATCTGACAAGAATATACATTTCAAATTTTAAATATTTGTCATTAAAGAGACAAATATAAAAAAACATATACCTTTCAAATGGGTACATCCATCGATATTACACAGGGCCACCAACCCTTAGTTCATATGGCAGATGTATGATCAAATGTTCCATAACATCGAAAAATGCTGGCGGAAATATCTTTTCTAACAGACAAACAATGGTGATGATAGAGTCCTCGAGATTCTTTACATCTGATACAACGACCTCTGATGCGCACAATGTTCTGAAAAATCCGCTTAACTCAGACAATACCCCCCATATAGGTTTGTCTAACATATCATGGAATGCTAGGGGTATCAATCGTTGCATAAAGATATGACAATCATGGCTCTTCAACCCATATAACTGTTCATCGTCAATCTTCATAGCCCGAGCAATGTTAGAGACATATCCATCTGGAAATCTCAGTTGTCTCAACCATTGACATACATGTTTTATTTGATCAGGTCCGAGCACGTACTTCGCCTTTGGTTTCAGTACTTTGCCATTATACTCTTTGAGTTCCAATTCTGGTCTTTTACATATTAATTTTAAATCCATACGGGCCTTCGGATTATCCTTCGTTTTTCCTTTAATATTTATTACTGTATTAAACACATTATCAAACACATTTTTCTCTACATGCATCACATCCAAATTATGTCGTATTAATAGGGTCGGCCAATACGGTAGTTCCCAAAAAATAGATTTTTTCGTCCAATTGTGATCCTTCCCAAATCCACGGAAGGGTGTAGGACTGCGAGCATCTGTTAATACATCTGGAAACTATCGCAATCTTCTTAGAATCTCTATGCCGAACAATCTTGAGGATGGACCTTCTGTTTCAGTTGTGCCTGCTTTAAACGCATTTTTTTGACGTCAGAACGGATGATCGCTGGGTAGAAATCGACGATGGCACTCAAACCAGCAAGGCTTCTTTTCATGCCTCAATCTAAAAGCTTTGGAATCCTCCATGCAGTACGGACAAGCCAACCTCCCATGTGTGCTCCAACCAGATAACATACCATATGCAGGGAAGTCACTGATTGTCCATAGAACAACGGCCTTCATGTTGAAATTTTGTTTTTTGTGGGCATCATACGTGGTAACACCGTCATCCCACAGTACTTTTAGTTCATCAATCAATGGCCTTAGATATACATCAAGATTTTGGCCAGGTGAGGTCGGACCAGGGATCAACAGAGACAAGAAAAGATTTGAACGTTTCATACACAAGCTTGGTGGAAGGTTGTATGGAGTTACAAATACTGGCCAGCATGAGTATGGAGTTGATTTACCCCCAAATGGATTAAATCCATTTGTACATAGACCGAGTCTAACATTTCGCACTTCCATTGCGAAGTTCTGATGAGTACGATCAAAGTGCTTCCAAGCTTCAGCGTCAACAGGATGCATGATCTTGTTTTCATCGTGTCGAACTTTATTTGCATGCCATCTCATGTGTTTAGCTGTCCTTGAAGATATATACAATCGCTGCAATCTAGGAGTGATAGGAAAGTAGCGGAGCGACTTGTATGAAACTTCTTTTGATCTCGTGCTACCATTGCGTCTTGTCTTTGGCTTGAACCGAGGATGCCCACATGACGGGCATGATATGTTGTTTTCCTGCTCCTTGAAATACAACATGCAGTGATTTGGACAAACATCAATCTTTTTGTAACCCATACCTAGAGCGTTGACCATAACTTTCGCATGATAGAAATTTTGTGGCAATTTCTCATCTTTGGGCAACATACTCTTCACAATCATGCACAAACGGTCAAAACATGATTGACTCAAATTATACTCGGACTTCAAATTCATTAGTTGAAGAACTGCAGACAAGATAGTGTGACTCTCACAACCGTTTCAAAGTGGCTCATCAGCATCTCTAAGTAAATCATAAAATCTACTAGTTGTATCGTTTGGTGATTCTTCATCTACGACAGTTCTTACATCACTAGAACTCATAGCAGAACCCAGTTTTGTTCCTGCGGCATCAAATATCAAATTCGTATATGGATTATCGTGCACCACATTCACCCGTGCATCAAAATCGTTTCTAAATTCTTCTCCATGAAACGTCCAGTTCTGATAATCACTCACAAAACCCTTCCTGTATAGGTGATGTCTAACGCCATGAGGTTCTACAAATCGATTATTCTTACAAATCTTGCAGGGACACCTAATCCGACCCGTGGGATCTACTGTACTGACACTTGCCGTTGCAAATTCATTGAAACTGTCAACACCATCCATATATTCATGCGATAACTCATTGTCCACTATCCTACGGTACATCCATTCACGGTTTGTAGTCATTTTGTCGTATGATGTTACGAATAGTATCCTAACCAGTTAAAAGAGAACCATCAGAATGCTATGATAAAGAAAATATCAAATTTATCATGCAATATATGATGTCATACAATCACAATAATTATGATGCATGCATTGATAATTTAATATTTTCATGTGCAAACT
Organism: Nuphar pumila; assembly: GCF_984573655.1. NCBI lineage: Eukaryota > Viridiplantae > Streptophyta > Magnoliopsida > Nymphaeales > Nymphaeaceae > Nuphar > Nuphar pumila. The sequence goes on along the minus strand of NC_143254.1, from coordinate 131,544,953 downwards.
ATTCATGACACGATACATTCATTTGAAGCATGCTTTTAGTATATAATTTCACATGGTAGACATAATCAAATTGAAAGTAACTACATGTAAGCATGGATACCATCACATCAAACATTGCAATACATCAAAATAATTCATATCAAACAAATGTCAAACATGTACCTGCAGCAAACACACTTCAATATCCCACTAACTACTACCATGCCTAGCATGGACTCCGTACTCCAAAAATAAGAACACTTCCATATTCATACATTAAAATAATGCTCAGCATGATCTCCGAACTCCAACAAAGCAGTCCTAGATATCAACAACTAAGTGAGTGTGTGAACAATAAAGTGTTACATTCAATAAATTAAATAACATGTGATGCGCTTGCATCACTTACTCACCACGGGTATTTACCCGATTTGCATTATTTTTGTCACTTACTTACCACGGGTGGCGGGGCACAAGCGAGTTCCGTTGAGAAATCTGCAAAAAACACTGTGTTAAAATGAATATTGAAGCTAATTACGGAAACACAAACACTTATGCAATGCAAAAAACAACTAAACTGATGATGATATATCTAATGATGAAATGCGATAAAATAAAGTGTGCAAGTAATGTACGGGGAGCGGCGGCTCACTACAAGAAACCTGTGGATTAGCGACGACCTAAATCTGTCGCTAAGCCGTCGCTAAGCAGTTTAGCGATGGATTAGCGACGGATTTAGGCCATCGCGATTTTTTGCTCGCTAATTGGCAAAAAAACTTATCTGTCGTTAATTCCGTCGCAAATTTGCGACGGATTAGCGACGGACATTATCCGTCGCTAATCTGTCGCTAAATTTTAAAAAAAAAATAAAAAAAAATTGATCCCTGTCGGGCGGTATTCCGGCAGCAATAAGCCGGACTTATACCGCACCCGACAGGGATTTCACAGACTTGCATCGTCCTCCGTGAACCGGTGCTCTCCGGCATCGCCGTCCTCCGTGAACCGGCGTCGCCTTCCTCCAACAATCGCTCAGCCTCGTCGCCATCCACCGTGAAACGGTGTCCTTCGAACTCGTCGCCGTCCTCCGTCGTCACCGTTGCTGTCCTCCGACGTCGTCACCGTCGCTGTCCTCCGACGTCGTCACCGTCCTCTGGTGTCGCCGTCCTCCGTGAAACGGCGTCCTCCGAAGTCATCGCCGTCCTCCGGCGACGTCGTCCTCCGGCGACGTCGTCCTCCATGAAACTGTGTCCTTCGAAGTCGGCGCCGTCCTCCATCGGCGCCGTCCTCCATCGTCACCGTCCTCCATCGTCGTCGTCCTCCATCGTCGTCGTCCTCCGTCGTCGTCGTCGTCCGCCGGCGTCGCCATCCTCCGTCGTCGTCGTCCGCCGGCGTCGCCGTCCTCCAACAATCTGCCTCATCGTCGTCATGCTCTCCAACGCGCTCTTCGACGAGGAGAGAGCGGTTTAAATCGCGCGGTCGATTTAAATTTCGAACGAGGAGAGAGGGAAAATTTCGCGCTCGGTTTAAATCGAAAATTAGCGAGGGATTTAGCGAGGGAATTTTTCCGTCGCTAATCCGTCGCTAATTAGCGACGGATTAGCGACGGAAAAATTCCCTCACTAAATCCCTCGCTAAAATGATTTTCTTGTATTGAGAATTAGCGACGAAAATTTGTTCTCGTTAATCTATCGCTAATTAGCGATGGATTAGCGATGAAACAACCTTCATCGCTAATCCGTCGCTAATTAGCGACGGATTCATGAAAAAAGTTTTCTCTAGCTAATTTGTCGCTAATTTGCGACGGAAAAAATCCGTCGCAAATTTCCGTCGCTAATTAACAATTTTCTTGTAGTGGTTGGCGAGCGGTGGACGGCTGGTGAGTGGCGGCTGGCGAGCAGCGGCTAGAGAGCGGTGGACGGGGAGCGGCAGGAGGGAGAGGGCGGCGGGCGGGCGCAAGACAGCGAAACAGGAAAAAGAGAAAGAGGGATGGGATTAGGGATTTACGCGACATTTAGCGACGGCTTAGCGACGGAATAATTCCGTCGCTAAGCCGTCGTAAATCAAAATACCAAAAAAGCGACGGAATATATTCTGTCGCTAAGCCGTCGCTAATTAGCGATGGATTAGCGACGACAGAGTTCCCTCTCTAAATCCATCGCTAAAATGGTGTTCTTGTAATAAGAATTAGCGACAAAAAATTGCAGTCGCTAAGTAGCGACGGATTAGCGATAAAAGTTGTTTCCTCGCTAATCTGTCGCGAATTAGCGACAGATTGTTTCTCTAGCTAATCTGTCGCTAATTAGCGACGGAAAAAATCCGTCACAAATTTTCGTCGCTAATTAACAATTTTCTTGTAGTGATGGATCGAATATGAAGCGGGTTTGGGTATGGGCCGGTTCAAGTATATAGTTGGGTTGAGTGTATAAAATATGTTCAGGTATATAATCGAATCAGTTAGGTCTTAAAATATGGAAATCCATTCCAGTTTGGGTTCATTCAGGTTTAGGTCTTCATTTACAATACCCAAGACCTGGCCCATTTTTACGAGTCTGTATTTTGGATCAGACCCAAACCCACAGGACCACCAATATCAGTTCAAGACATCGGGTCGGGTATACGTAATCCAGTTACACCCCTACCTGTGGGTTTCAAAGCTTTTAACATCCCTTCAACTTGGTGACATTCACATGTAGCCCCTACAAGATGAGTGGAACCCTTGTGGGCGATATTTACATTTTTTAGTGGCTATCTTTTAGTTAAAAAAGGATGATTTTGTTTTTATATCTTATATTTTTACTTTTTCTTATAAATATGTTTTTGTAGTATTTTTTAATTTTTTAGTTTATTTATTTTGTCTTTTTAAATACTTGTCAATATGCTTAGTGTATGTGGGGTACTTTTGTGACTATGGAAATGATCTCAAACAAAAATAATGTAGAATATTAATTTTATGTGCAAAAAAAACAAGAATTGGGATACTGTGAATTTGATTTTTGGATATCCATTACATGATGGGAGATCCCATCCAAAAGGATTTCACTCCCAAGTCTTGATTTTCTTTTTTTGAAAGGCAAGCAGGGGTTAAGCAGACCCCTACCAAATGTCTCTTAAGCCCCATGCATGTGGCAGAGGGATTTGAACCTGAACCTTCAGCTTGGCACAGGACCCGGCTTACTGCATGGGATACTTAAGATAGTGGGATGTATCTTGGTATCCAACTATCACATTTTGGACCATGAGGGGCTACACTCATACAAAAGATCAGGTGCAATGTGATTGCATACCGATACTCAACTATCACATTTTAGTCAATGTTGTCAGCATCGGTATTGGCCCTAATTCGTTGGGCCACCCATTCAGCTGTATCAGCCCATTCCGATACTCAACTGAATTGTAGGCCCAAAATAATTAAAAATTATTATGTGTCAGTCATAACATGACACGTGTTAAAACAATTAAAATAAATTTAAAAAAAATTATGTTTTGGTATTTTTTTATATTTATTAAACCAATTCAGGCCTGCTGATACGATGTGTATCGGCCAATATTGATAACATTGCCTTTTGTGTGTCCATCTTTGTGGGGCCCAACATCAGGTGGTGGGTAATGAAGTGCAGCAGCACACTAAAAGTGTGCAATCACATGCACTGACCCTCCGTAGGAACTGTTGTTTGTGCAAGGCAGAATGTGATGGGACGTTGCGAGTTCAAAACCTGCTGGTATATAGGTGGTTGAATAACTGGTGGGTGTCTGTGGAAACCCAGCTTCCCTTTAAAGTAAAGAAAAAAAAACTATCAAATTTTGGATTGATATATATATATATATATAGGGTGAGATAATGGGAGAAGTGCTGACTAGCAATCATCCATGTTCAAGTACATAAGGGGAATTATCTAAGCAAACAACCACAATGTGTTTAAAAAAACAAGGGGAAGGAATTTACGACCCCACTCCTTCCCAAACAAAAGGTACCGAACAGGTCCTAAGGGCGCATTTGTTTCAGCTCAGGCGAGGGAAAGATGTCTAATTTCACATGAAAATGGGCCTTTTGCAATGGGCACTCCTGTGAAATTAGGCAGTGGTGCCTCTACTTTTCATATGAAACAACACATTCCATATGAAAAGTGTGACCAACCTCCCCATGGAGAAGCAAATTAGGCATTTCTGGGGGTTTTGGTCACATGAGAGAGAGAGAGAGAGAGAGAGAGAGAGATTTTAGATCCCCAAATACATTGGGGAATAGACTGTTCAATTCTGAAACAGCCAAAATTTTCAAAAATGGCTTTCTAAACCCGCTCAGCTTGATCCTTTCTACGGGAAATCAATGTAAATGAAAAAGAGCTCGATTTATGAGAAAACTACCCACACTATATATGAATTATCTAAAAAAATAAAAAAACCTTTGAACTTGTTTTTTTTATTTTTTTATATGGATCCAAGTAGATTGTGGTAGGTCCGGGGTAAAATGGATAGGAATTATTTTTAAGATAAGTTGGGTTCATAATCTGGTGAAGAAGTAGGTTGAGAAAGATGGATCCAAATGGATTAAAGAAAGAATATTTTTTGTCGCTAAAATCGCAAATAAACGATATTTTAGCGACGAATATCTTTCTTTGGCTAATTCGTCCCAAATTTACGTCTCAAATGTCCATCGCTATTTATGTTTTTCTTGTAGTGAGAGAGAGAAACGACCCTATACCATCACTAACACGAATATAGAGAGAACCTTTTGAAACCACTAACCAAGAGAGAGAGAGAGAGATTTTAGAAAACGATCGTTTGTCTACCAAAATCCCCATCCATGGCTGGTTTGTCCAGTAGCCCCAACAACTCACTGGGTGGGGCCCACTGCCCTGGCCCATGAACCCGGCCCAAGAAAACCCGTATGCAGAGCTCGAGTTCCCAAGATCGTGGGTCTACCACCGGTGAAGCTTGCCTTGGTAAGTCAGGCCCACCTCCACCAATGGGGGCTCCGCTTGTCTGGTAGGAGCAGCCAGTGCACGTCACCTTGTGTTGGGATGTTGCAATTTCAAATCTAAACGGTATGGTTGTAACCCCAGCTAGCCTTCAAAAAAAAAATGGCCCACATATAGGTCGTTGATCCTTGTCACATCGGCCTGCTTGTTAAGTTGGAACCACCTGATTTTTTTCCCACCGGATAAGTCGGCCGTCCCTTTAGTCTCCTTTCCAAACTTGACTTTGTTAGATTCTTGACTTCATGAAACATCCAAAACTAAAGCCAGCAATATATTTCTGCCACGTTTATGGGAATTTTTTCATCCGGGTATTTGGACCCACCCAAACTTGACTTGGCCTGGCCTTCTGCTACATGAAATTAGTTATCCTTTCTTAATGTGGGTTGACTTGTAATCAAGCTTAACTTTGAAGCTGAACTTGCAAAAAAAAAAACGGGCCGGACCGGACCCTAATCATAAGCTGGCATAGTTATGTAAAGATAAAATACCTATATATATGTTTAGAGGCCATCTTTTTATGCAGGCTGATCATCCATCTTGATATTCTTACATGTGAGTCTCGAGAAATGCAAAGATGGATGGCTGTCAGGCAGGTCGCTGCATGCCCACCGGTGTCGCAATGCTGCACATATATAATGTGAAGTCTATGTTTAATAACGGGAAAACATTTGGTAATGTCAGCATGACATCATGTTGCTTATGAAGGTCGTACGAGCAAGTTTTGGAACAATGGCTTTTGAATCATATTTTTTGATGAAAAAAATATAATTGAATGGCTTAAGAAATTAAGTAATTCACATTGTAGTCAGGCTGTTCTGACCCAAATATGTTCAACATGGTCGATTTAGTCGGTGTTGACCCCTAGATCATGGTTTTTAAATTAAAAAACACTTTTTTAGTCGAAAAAATCTGTGTATTTGCAATTGATTTTTGCATCGCCAGAAAAACCTGGAGACTGGTTGGATTACGACAAATCAAAAACTGTTTCTACTAAAAACATGTACAATGCATCCATAGGGTCATTGTTTGTGACCAAAGAAAAAAAAAAATCCCACTACAACAAAAAATCCACAAGGTCACTTGTATATATAAACTATTATCGCAAATCTTCATCAAAAACTCAAAAATTAGAGAAGGAGCGCTGCAAATAATAATTGGTTGTAGATTTTTGGACTTTTTTTTTGTTAGAAGGGACATCTTTCTTTAAATGTTTATATACCTTGAAAAAAAAACACTAGTTTTAATTGATTAATATATACACATAGGTCAAGGAGTCATTAAAATATGTTTAATGGTATGAACCAAGATTTTTTAGGTTTTTTTACACTTTTTTGATATGATCTAAACACTTGGTTTTATAGAAATAGACTCTTGCATCATCCAATTATGATGTATAAGAAGGATCTTTGAAGGGTTGAAAATCAATGGCGTAGAATTTTCATAAATATTCAAGCATAAAAATTTGCATTTTTTATCCAATTATGATGATCCAACAGTCGATTCCTAACAAATGGACCATGCGGTTAGATTTGCAAAAAAAACTATGCAAATCTTGATTCATACCAACAAACATTTGGTTAGTATATTCCAGTTTCCCCTGGAAAAGAACCATTATTTTTAATTTATTAATATCATGGAACTCTTCTAAAGCATGCATGTTTCTTGACCTGTTTCATGTCCCTCTGTGTTTTGGGCACTCTTCACCGGGTACTTATCAAATGTGCAACGTTGAAGATAGATATACTTTTCAGTTGTATTTTAAGATATTTTCTATGAAAAAATCAACATATATAATAGCATTAAAATTGAAAACACTTGATTTTAATTTTTCTTCACCTTTGGATTTTTCTATTTGAAGGAACATGTCTAGTGCTAGGATTGACACTAGGACGTTATTTGTAGCATAGTTCATTTCACTTTCCTCTATCAGCCTTCCCCAATCATGTTTTGTTTTATCCTGCAAAAAAGAAAAAACATTGAATTATTTTAATATATATGTATTGGAAAAAGATGGTAGTGTTTTGGTGTCAATATTTGATGATTTCTATCCTTGTAATACCTTCTTATTCACAATAATGTGAAAGTTCAATATATGTAACTCAGTAAAATATTGTCCCAAGGTTACTGAAGTCGTTAATAAAATCATATTCTAAAAACAATTTGTCCTCTATCTTGAAGAACTTAAGCATCACATTCTAACAACTAATGTTTCAAAATATAAAATGATTTTATCACGTCTTGCAGCAATTTGCTTGTAAATAGATAACCTCTACCTGATTTGTCATATTCTTCACATGTTTACTCTTTGTATTAAGAGAGATTACATCTAAAGAGTTTAAATTATCCATGAAATAACGATATTCGTCATCTTTAAAAGATGCAACCATTATTATTTTTTTGTGAAACAATTTGATTGTTACAAATTGCACGAGAAAAAAAAAAGAAAATAATAGTTAAAAACGTATATTGCACACCTAGAGAATATATTTTTTTAGTAAGAAAATGAATTAGGCGTACAAAGGGCCTTGTTCTTTTCATTCATTTCTTCTTTCCAAGATTTTAAATTTTGCTTTTTCGAATACATTGGACGAGTGTGATGTGTCGAATATTCCAGCTATAAGCTAATTCACAAGCCTTTTGGCCTTCTGTTTTAAAACTTTTTTCATGTCTCTTTGTATTCTAGGCACTTTGCATGGGTGCTTATCAAATGGGCTATGTTGAATACCAAATCTCTTTTACAACTATACCTCAAAATACTATATTTCAAAAAAAAAACTATGAAAAAAACTATCATATTTAATAGCATTTAAATTCAAAACTCTCAATTTTAATTGTTTTTTTTTTTACCTTTGGTTTTTTTATTTTAAGGAACGTGCCTAGTGCTAGGATTGGCACTAAGACTTGTATAGTTCAGTTCAACTTTCTCTATCGATCTCCTTCCCCAATGTTCTGTTTTATCCTAAAAAAAAAAGGAAAAACATAAAATTCATTCAATTCATATATGTATTAAAAAAAGATGTTAGTGTTTTAGTGTTAATATTTGATGACTTTTAGTATTGTAATACCTTTTTTATATGACAATGTAGTAGTGCTGCAAATGCATATTTTATACCGCTTGAATGAGGGTTTGAAAGAAGAGTTTCTACAAAAGCAATCTTATTGTTAATTTGATATAGATTTTGCACCTTAGTGTGATTCACAATGTTTAAAATGTAAGGTACTCTCTTTAGTAGATTATGTACCAATAAAAGTATAACCTTAGCTATACCTAATCAAATAAACAATAACAATAATGTGAAATTTCAGTATATATATTTTAAAGTAAAATATTATCTCAAGCTTATTGTGGTCGTTAATAAAACTAGATTCTAAAAACAATTTTTCCTCCATTTGAAGAACTTATTTAGTACATGTAACAACTGATGTTTATCAATTTCTTGCATGTCGGCTACAAAATATAAAATGATTTTAGCATGTGTGTTGTAGCAAGTTGCTTGTAAATACATAACGTTTGTTTGGTTTGTCATATTCTTTCACATGTTTACTCATTGTATCAAGAGAGAATACATCTGAAGAGTTTGTTGCACTCCTTCAGCAAATCGTTACGCTATTTGAGGCATCCTTTAGCAAATCGCTACGCGATTTACGTTGTTCTTCAGTAAATCGCTACACGATTTTGAGGTGTTTGTCAGCAAATGTTGTTATGGTATAGATTCAGTTTCCAAAAAAATATGAAGCTAAAATAGGCAATTACATCATGCAAGATTATCGTGTCGTGGGTTGTTTCATGTTTTCTCTAGATAGAGATATCGTCTATCTCGAGCAATTGCTATTGTTGTTGTTGTTAGTTTTTTATATATCGTGTGACCCACATTGGGTAAGAAGAATAAGAGAGATAGAGTGACTGCTTTTTCCCGTGGATGTAGGTTGGACAACCGAACCACGTAAACCTATGCTCTTCATGTATATGGTTACATTTTCTAACATGGTATCAGAGCGTGATGCATTGAAGTGATCGACGATCTGGTAGTATTCGTATTGAGTGGAGGATCAATGGCCGACAATGGTATCAATACCATCGAAGGTTCCGCTGCTAAGAATAGTGGGAGTTCCTCCAATCAAGTTACCGATAATAAGGTTGGTTACTCTGACTTGAATCATCTTCTTAAAATCACTAATACGTAGTTCTCTAGGGCCGATTATTTAAGTTGAGCAAAAGTCGTTAAGTTATTTCTCAGTGAAAGATCCAAACTTGGATATATCACTGGAAAAAATGAAAAAATAAAACCCACTGATCCCACTTATGAAAAGCGAGAATCTGAAAATGATATAGGCATGAGTTGGATGTTAAACTCTATGAAACCGACTATTTCCAGAAGCTTTCTATTTATGAATACAACAAAGGAAATCTGGGATGTGGTTAAAGAGATTTATGGTGAACAGTTCAATCTTGCAAGAGTCTACGAGCTTCAATTGAAAATACCTAAATATACTCGTGATGACAAACCCTTTAATACGTACATAGGTACACTTAGAGGGATGTTGGATGAATTGCTTCAATATTGTCCCCCTACTGGTGATATCTTTGAAAGTAAAAAAAGGTTTGAGGAAGACAAAATATTTAAATTTCTTGCAGGTCTCGACCTGGATTATGAAAACCTTCAAAGCCAGATCTTGATGACAATACTATTTCCTTCATATAACACAGTATGCGCAATGATTCAGCGTGAAGAAACTCGCCAAAAAGTTATAAATTCGAGCATGCAAATTAAAGAAGAACATGCCAAAAAAATGGCATTTCAAGTTGATGTAAAACAAAGTTATTCAGCCACAGAGCCTCCAAAAAACTCTACTCAAGATCAGTCTCGATCAAGGTTGAAACTCAAATGCTCCTATTGTAAAAAGTTGGGTCACTTCAAAGATCGGTGTTGGGATCTCGTGGGTCGACCTAGCTATAACAAGAAGAACAATACTAAGCACGATGCTGCAAACTTTGTCACCAAAGATGATCTTACTCAATTTCTCCAGCAGATGGCCAAAACTAACTTAGCATCGTCATCTCCCATCAATGATGCTCCTGTCGTACCTCAAGGTAAGACTCATGCCCTTCTTTCATATATTACAAACAATGAGTGGATTATAGATTCTGGAGCCTCGGACCACATGTCAAACCATGATGAAGGCTTGAGTAGCTCAAGAAAAGCGGTATATACCATTGACGGTTCTCTCATGATGGTCACCGGCATGAAGAAAGTTAAATTTATGAATTGTGATTTTGATTCTAAAGTCCTCATTGTTCCTAAGCTTGCTGCCAATCTTATGTTCATAAGTCAAATTACTAAGTATCATGATTGTTTGGCTATTTTTTCTTCTAAGTAGGTTGTCTTTCATGATAGGAAATCAAAGAAGATGATTGGTGGAGGCATCGAACGAGACGGTCTATACATTTTTAGTCAACCAAAAATAGCATTTTTGAGTAGTACCCAATCAAGTAATACTTATAGCCTTTGACACTCCCGCCTTGGACATGCTTCTGCTAAGACTATAAAATCTTTGCTACCTGATTTGAATAATAATAGCCTATCGTGTGATGCTTGTGAATTTGCTAAGGCCACCAGGCTTCCATTTCAAAACACCTCTAATAGAAGTAGCGAGTTTTTTGAATTGTTGCATTTGGATGTGTGGGGTTCAGCCCCTATAGACTCTGTGTTCGATTTTAAATACTATGTCACATTTATTGAAGATAGATCTCAGATCACCTGGGTGTATTTTCTAAAACATAAACATGAAGTGACCAAAGTTTTTAAAAAAAATTATAATCTTGTGTGTACTCAATATGACCACAAAATTAAACGTCTGAGATCTGATAATGGAGGAGAGTATATTAATAAAGTTCTTGGTGATTTTATGTCTGAGCAAGGTATAATGCCTCAAACTACTTGTACCGAAACTCCGCAACAAAACAGGGTTGTCAAGAGAAAAAATTGTCACTTACTCAATGTGGCAAGGTCTCTTATGTTCCATATGAACATTCCTCGATAATATTGGGTTGATGCCATAGCTACTGCTTGCTACATCATAAACTAAATTCCAAGTGCCAGTCTGGAGAATGAAATCTCTATTGAAAAATTGAGAAATAAAACAAATTTCATCAACCATTTGAAAGTTTTTGGGTGTAAGTGATTTGTGCATATACAAGACAAATTCCTCAATAAGCTTGAGAAAAGAATCGTGAAGTGTGTGTTTATTGGATATTCTTCAACAAAAAAGGGGTTTAAATATTTTGATCACATCGTAAAAAGGCTTTATATGTCAAGGGACATGAAATTTTTTGAGAAGGAACCCTATTTCCAGTATCCTACTGTGGGGGAGAACCAACCGGATATGTCCAGCTCTTTTTTACCAATACTCGGTCTGTTTATTGCATTTAGACCTATCTCGCTTGGTCGTAATGATCCAATTGGTCCTCCAGACCAAGATTCTGAGTCCTCACCCATGTTGGATGAAAACACAATACCTATGAATTCTGTGACCGGTACTAACTCAAATCAGAACGTACCTGAGACTCATATCAATCAAGAGATTGGTAATTTGAGAAGGTCATCCCATCCCACCAGGCCTCCTGTCAAACTGAGAGATTATTACTCCTATTTTACTACCATGATTCCTAAAACCCATTCAATAAAACATTAATTTGAACTCTCAAAATTGTCTGTCTTATCAAATTTACCTTGCCAAAACCTATGACCATCATGAACCTTCAAGTCATAAAGAAGCTCGTAAAGATCCTAAGTGGAAATCGGCTATGGATGAAAAACTAAAAGTATTACTCAAAAACAATACTTGGATGTTAGTTGAATTGCCTAAAGGTATGAAAACTGTGGGATGTCGATGGATATATAGAATTAAATTCAATAATGATGGCTCTGTAGAAAGGTACAAGGCCAAACTAGTAGCAAAGAGATACACTCAAAAAGAGGATATTGACTTCACATAAACTTTTGCGCCCATTGCAAAAGTGAGTTCAATCCGCATTCTTTTGTCTGTTGCTACTAATAAGCAGTGGGGCATCTTCCAACTCGATGTAAAAAATGTTTTTCTACATGAAGAGTTGGAAGAAGAAGTGTATATGGATCCTCCTTTCGGGTATAAATATGATCATGAAAAAGTGTGCAAACTTCAGAAATTTATTTATGGTCTAAAGCAATCTTCTCGAGCCTGGTTTATCAAGCTCAGTGAGGTTCTTATCAAAATTGGTTTTAAGCAAAGTACAACTGACTATACCATGTTTGTGCACAATTCTTCACAAGGCACTGTTATCTTACTTATATATGTTGATGATATAATTATGATAGAAGATAATAAGGCTATGATACTCAAAACCAAAGAAATTCTTTATGCCAAATTTGAAATTAAAGACCTTAGAAAATTAAGGTGCTTTCTTGACATAGAAGTTGCTCATTCCAACAAAGGCCTTTTTCTATGTCAAAGAAAGTATACATTAGATCTTCTCAAAGATACTGGCTTGATTGGTGCTAAAGTTGCAGAAATACCTTTGGAAACTAACTGTAAACTAAAGAAAAATTAAGAAGATATTGTTGCCAACATCGAAAGTTTTCAAAGGCTTGTGGGAAAGCTAATATATTTAACTATCACACGTCTTGATATTACATATGTTGTAAGTGTGATCAATCTGTTTATGCATCAACCCCATTTCAGTCATGTTGAAGCTACCCATAGAATTCTTTGTTATCTTAAAGAGACCCCTGGCAAAGGAGTTCTTATGAAGAGAAATAACAGTCTCGACATAATTGGTTTTACTGATGCAAATTGGGCAGGAGACCCGAATGATAGAAGGTCAAAAACAGGCTTCTGTTCTTTTGTTGGTGGAAATCTTGTCACCTGAAAGAGCAAAAAATAGTCTGTTGTTGTCAAATCCAATGCTGAGGTTGAGTATTGAGCCATGGCAGTATGTATGTACATGTGAGCTCATTTGGATCAAGGCTCTCATCCTTGATATGGGTATCAAAAACCCTCAACCAATGGAACTCAAGTGTGACAACATGGCTGCAATATACATTGGAGCAAATTTAGTTTTTCATGAGAAAACCAAACATATATAAGTTGATTGTCATTTCGTTAGAGAAAAGAATCAAGCTAAAGAAGTATTCACGTCATATGTCAGTAGTTATGAGACATTTTTACTAAATCTCTAAGCCATGAAAATCATCTCAAACTAAGTTTCAAGTTGGGCTTGATGGATATCTGTGCACCAACTTTAGGGGGAGATTGTTGCACTCCTCTAGCAAATCGCTACTCGATTTGCGGTGTCCAACAAATTGCTACGTGATTTGCGGCTTCCTTTAACAAATCACTATGCGATTTACGGTGTCCTTCAGTAAATTACTACGCGGTTTTGAGGTGTTTGTCAACAAATGTTGTTATGGTGTGGATTTAGTTTCTAAAAAATATGGAGCCAAAATAGGCAATTGCATCATACAAGATTATTGTGTCATTGGTTGTTTCTTGTTTTCTCTAGATAAAGATTGTCTATCTCGAGCAATTGCTATTGTTGTTGTTGTTGTTGTTGTTGTTGCTAGTTTTCTATATATCGTGTAACCAACATTGGGTAATAAGAATAAGAGAGACAGAGTGACTGATTTTTTCTCGTGAATGTAGGTTGGACAACTGAACCACGTAAACCTGTGCTCTTTATGTGTATGGTTACATTTTCTAACAGAGTTTAAATTTTCATGAAATAATGGTATTCACCATTTTTAAAAGATGCGGCCATTTTTATTTTTTCGTGAAACGGTTTGATTATTCCTAGATACACAAAAAAAAAGGAAGAAAATAATAGTTTAAAAACATATAATGCACACCTACACTATATATGTGTTTGTGTGTGTGTGAAAGAGATACCAAATTCAGTCAGAAAAGGAAAATGAAAATAAAAAAAGTTAGGTGTACAAAAGGCCTTGTTCTTTTCCTCCATTTCTTCTAAGTTTCTACATTTTGCTTCTTTATATGCATTGGAGTATGATGTCGAATATTCCAGCTATAAGCTAGTTCAGAAGCCTTGGAGTTCTTAGAGAGAAGAATCATATCTGTAAACAACCAAAAAATGAAAAAAAAATGTTTGTACCTCATGTTGCCATGACCAAACATTTTCCTTTTTAGTAATATATACCAATTCCCAGAGCCCGGCCTTTCTAAACTTGTAAGTAATAGGTTTGAACCTAATACCATGAATCATCTTATTCGTTTTTCTGCAAAGTTTTCTGAATCATCTGATTAATTTTTCTGCAAGTTTTCTGAATTATCTGATTCATTTTCTAATACATCTGATAGTGCCCCTCTCCTCTCTTTTTTCCACTCATCTGATTCATTTTCTGATACATGTGGTGCCCTCTGATTCAAAAGGGGCTTATGCTCAGTTCCTGCTTGTAATGAGGCAGCTAAAACTCAGCTCGAGCTCATGATGTAGACAGCTTAAAAAAACAACAAAAACAATGGGGTATTTATACTTCATAGTGACAATAGAAAATACTAACCCTGTAAATAAAATAGTTGTAAGCATGATTAGACAAATTATGTATGGTGTTTATTTCATTGCTTTACAAAACTTTGAATATAAGTTTATGTAAACAACTTAGGGTGCTCAGTTGTTCTCCTTGTCCTCTGAAAAAAAGTTATTTTCAAATGAGCCAGCTAAAGCTCAGCTCCTGCTTGTAATGAGGCAGCTCAAGCTCATGATGTAGGAAGTTCATGCTCGCTCGAGTTCAAACTCGTAATGAGCCAGACAAGCTAAGCTAGCAAAGGACAGTGTGGCTTGTTTTGGCTCATTTACCAGTCCTATTTGTGGTTGGAAAGTGGTGACACACACGGTTATGCTTGCAAGACACACACATATGCACGCCCACAAAGGCTCCACTCATCTTGTGGGGGCAATTGTGAATGCCACCAAGTTGACGGGACGTTACAAGTTTGAAACCCACTGGTGGCTTTCCCTGCCGCAAGGTCAAAGCTGGGTGTATGCTGACGCTTTGAATGTTTTTACATGGCTTGTAAGACACTGGTATAAGGGAATGAATAGCTTAGTGATAATATGGAAGTAGAGAGGGAAATGCAAGCTGAACATGCTTTAGAGGGACATACTAAAGAAACAAAGGTACACTTGTTTGGCTACCTCCCCCCAATTTGGAAAGCCAAGGAGCCACATTTATGTGTTTTTACATGCCTTATTTCAAAGCTCTAATAATTATAGGTTTGGATCCTAAAAAAAATGAAAGGAAAGTGGGTTACGATTAAAGATTTAGAGGGAGGCAGTGAGAGGTGACATGAACAATCGTAAGCTGATTGTATATGTAGCTCTAGACAGGAAGAAATGAAACTGGTAAAGTTGACTCCATATACTTAGGATATGAGGATGATGACTGAAGTTGGGTGTACTCCCTTTGTAGGCAAGAGGAACCTGTAATTTATACAAATGAACTCGATGATCAAGGTTATTTTTACTCGGCAATCACCCACACACACATTGGTGTGCTTAATAATGTCAAAACAATGGGACAAACAGGCATAAATGTCAAAACAACCAAAATAAGGAAAATGACTGTAATGTATGGCAAAAGTGATGCATTTTTCTGAAAAAACTTATAATTTTTAAAAATCGTTACAACTTTTCGGCTATAAAAGGACCTTTAAATCCTTCACACAAGCAGATTTTCTCCAGATACATAAACTTTCCTCTAAAATATCCAAATATATAAATTTTCTCCTTTATTTGTGAATTTCATCTCAAATATGTGAATTTTCTCTCAAAATATGAGAATATGCAAATTTCCTCTCAAATATGCATTTTTTCTCTCAAAATATGTGAATGATGTACCATATTTTATGATTTGTCTTCCAAATATGCGCTTTTGAAGCGGCGCTAAAGACTTTAGTGGCACTTTTGAGGTATCACTAAAGGTCCATCGTGCTTTTGAAGCATCACTAAAGGATTTAGCGATGCTTTTGAAGTGCCGCTAAAGGCCCATAGTGCTTTTGAAGTGTTGATTTTTTCAAGAAACTCCTCTTACTAAAAAATGCATTTGGGGCATAAGCATGAGGACGTTCACAAATGTGTAAAGACATTTACGTGCGAAGGTCAGGATATTTGCGAATGTGAAATCATGCAAGAGGACATTTGCAAATGTGTGGAAGGAAATTCACATATTTCAGAGAAAATTTGCAAATACTGAAGAAAATTTGCATATTTGGATATTTGAAAGAAAAGTTTGCATATAAGAGAAAATTCATGTGTGAAAAGTCTTTTTACAGCCAAAAAGTTATGGTTTTGGACAGCAACAGATTTTTGAAAATTATAGTATTTTTGATAAATAGAGAGAGGAACAAAGATTTGCATATGGTCTTTATTGATTTGGAGAAGGCATACGATAGAGTACCAAGGGACGTTCTCTGGTGGACAATGATAAAGAAAGGTGTTTCTCTCAAGTACATTAGTATAATTAAGGATATGTATGAAGGGGTAATAACCAATGTCCGCCCTTGTGGAGGGGTGACAACCAATTTTCCTATAACGGTTGGGTTACATCAAGGATCTGCTTTAAGCCATTTCCTATTTGCTATAGTGATGGATGAGCTTATGAGATCAATTCAAGAAAATGTGTCGTGGTGTATGTTGTTTGCTGATGATATTGTTTTGATTGATGAGTCTAGAGCTGGGATTAATGCTAAGTTAGAATTATGGAAACAGACATTGGAAGCAAGAGGTTTTAAGTTGAGTAAGAGTAGGACAAAATATATGGAATGTCGGTTTAGTAAGCAATGAAGTAGTGATGGGAGTGTAGTGAAGCTTGGTGAGCAAGAAATACTGGTGGGTGATTGTTTCAAATATTTGAGATCTATCATTCAAAAGTATGAAGAAATTGATGGAGATGTAAATCATAGGATAAAGGTTGGGTGGATGAAATGAAAAAGTGCAACTGGTAGAATATCATTGCGGTTGACAGAAAAGTTTTATAGGACGACTATTAGGCCCACTTTACTATATGGTACGGAATGTTGGGCTGCCAAGAGACGTCATATTCAAAAAATGAGTGTAGCTGAGATGCGTATGCTTAGATGGATGTGTGAAAATACAATAAAAGGTAAAATTCAGAATGAGGAGGTACGTAAGAAGGTAGGTGTTGCACCCATTGAAAATAAGATGAGAGAGAATCGTTTACGGTGGTTTGGACATATTCAGCGAAGGCCTAATGATGCTCCAGTTAGAAGGATGGAGAAATGGGAAAATATATTAGTTAAAAGAGGTCGGGGTAGGCCTAGGAAGACTTGGATGGAGATGATAGGAAATGATATGAATGCTTTGAACCTCACCGAGGACATGGCATTGAGGTTCAAAGCATTGGATAAAAATGATTGGAGGAGAAGGATTCATTTGGAAGACCCAGAATGATTTTCTTTGTTGGTTCATATCGCCGACCACAATTGTTTTGGGATGAAGGCGTAGTTGTTGTTGTTATATAGTATTTTTGATAAATGTATCATTTTTGCCGTACAGTATGGTCATTGTTTTCTGTTTGGTGTTTCTTTTGGATTTTGTAATATGATTTGCATAAACTCTGATCTCATATCCAAGATCCTCAAAACGCCCAAAACACAAAGATCTAAAGCTCGATCACCCAAATAGAAAGGCTCGTGCCATGAGCGATGCTACTCCAAGTTGCGGTGGACGTATGTCACAGTGGTGCGCCCTGAGTGACATAAGCGGACAAGCTCTGACACTTGGACACGGACACCTACACGTATGGATAATATTTTTATTGTTATTATATTTTTTATGTTTTAAAATATTGTTTTAATGAAAAATTATTTTTGTAAACATTAAAATATCAAAATAAATAGTTTTAAAATTATTAAAAAATAAAAATTCAATGCCCTCGTGTCCTATTTTCCAAAAAAGAAAATTCGAACTTGCGAGTCGGACCTGCTCAGGTGTCGTCGTGTCCATCTGTCTTTGTGACAGCGGTGGACAGTTAAAGTTTTGCTTTTAAATGTGACATTGAGATGCCATGTCCATGACTTTCAAGCATTTTTAGAATTATAACTCGATGAAATTCCTCCTTCTGTTCAGCAAACATCAACCACTACAAGTATGTGATGATTAGACATCATTAGAGATGCTATTCCGATAGCTCTCTCTCTCTCTCTCTCTCTCACACACACACACACACACACATTACATTGAACATTTTTGGCCTATTGAGTTGGCTTGAAATGCAAACCTTGCCATGTTTAATCTAAGAGCCTAAAAAGTATAGGGGTTGAATGAGATAGATGAATGGTTAGGTCGCACTGTCATAACCAAGGGATCTCAGGTTCTAATCCCCAAGGGAGATTCCCCAACTTGACTGCAAAAACGAGAGCCTAAAAGTTTCACATAGGTACAGCTATCACTCCATGCAAGACGTGAATTAATATGTATATCCCACTTTGCATTGGAAGTTTAAAGAGGTAATAAGAATTATCATGGAATCTCTATTCCCCTTGACAGTGTCAAACAAACATAAGAATTCTAATAATGTGCGGTCGGTGATGGATCTTACCAACCGGAGACCAGACAATGTGCAGTTGGTGATGGGGTTCCCTTGGATTATCCAATAGAAAATAAAGGAATTCTGACACCAAAGACCAGGCACAAATATGATCCTATCTAATAGCGGAATGCTATTGGATCAAATGGCAAAGACATTTACCAACGGGGGATCTTGTCTGGTAGGAGCAGCCAGTGCACGTCACCTTGTGTTGGGACGTTGCAGGTTCAAAACCCAATGGTATAGTTGTATAACTGGTAGGGGTCTGCCTAACCCCAGCTTGTTTTTCAAAAGAAAAAAAATGACATTCACACTGAGCTCTTCTATTTTTCTTTTTCTACCTTAGTTAAATATTTGGAGAACCAGCAATGGGAGCTCTGCTTGTTTGATAGGAGCAGCTAGTGCACGTCACCTTGTGTTGGGATGTTGCAGGTTCAAAACCCATTGGTATAGTTGTATAACTGGTAGGGGTTTGCCTAACCCCAGCTTGCCTTTCATATATATATATATATATATATATATATATATATATATATATATATATATATTTGGAGAACCCATCAGTCATGAGAAACATGAAGCCAATAACACAATTTAATTATGAAGAGAATGGAAAGTGAAGCCAGTCTAATAGCAAACAAAATCAACTTTGTTTACCAAGCAACAACGGTCATTTGTTTAGAGAGAGGATCACGTCATAGGTGCCTTGGATGTCATTCTTAAAAAATGAACGATACCCATCAAAACAATGAACAAGCTCATTGTGTTCTGTTCATTTTAAATCCTTCCGATGCCGTTCATCCGAAATACGAACATCAGAAAAAAGAGGGGCCCATCCAAGTGATAGGCATCCCATTCCTACAGGTTTTGGATGTCATTCATCTGAAAATCAACGGCATCCAGAGGTGCTCCTACGGAATAATCTGACCGGCCTGATCCCATCTCATTTGTTTAGACGTTCAAGTTGATTTGAAGCAGAAGGCTTCTTTTCTTTCACCGAGGTTTCACATCTGACTCGGATCCACAAGTCTAAACGGACCCCGACTTGACACTAACGAGGCCCACCAAGTGCATCTGATAGGATTGTCCTGACACTGATGGGGTGAAACGTACCACAATTTGGTCTATGAACTTGCACAACCCAATATCAAATTTAATTTACATTAACTTTAGGTAAAAAACCATTGTTATCAGGTTAAAAATTGGATGTGAGAAGCAATCACAAAGCTTTAATAGAGAATCCAGTATTCTAGAATGATTTAATGGGTAATGCATGAAGTATTCATGATTCATGAAGCATAATAAGTAGGAAGTAGAATTAAAAAAATGATAAAATAACACCTTTGATTTCATTTAATCACATTTTCTACGGGGATAATATTTGCTGCATTCGTGGCTAAGAACCCCTAGTTGGAACTCGTATGGAGAGGTTGTTTTGACAAAAGCTGATGCGTTTAGTATGGTTACAGTAGCAAGAATAGACCCTATGATCGTATTTGTTCGACATGAAAATATGAATTTTTGAGGGTTGAAAATTCAGTATATTGTAGGTCATTGATTTTTCAGGCTCAGGCTCAGGCTCATTCTGTTCACAACCTCACATTTTCTAATCGACTAGACATGATTGCAGCCTTAGCATAAGCAGCCAGCATTCTGCACATATTGACACAAGCTAGCATCACACACACCATCATCCAGTGGACAGACAATCTTGAAAGTAATATGACTAAGAGCTCCTAGGGAAATATTCTTCATTGAGACAAACCATCCTTCCAAGGAATCTGTGATGCAGATCTTAACACCAGGAAGAGCACATGGGTCCACAATCCTAGGACAGAAATATCCTCAAGGATCCTCCAGAAACAGCTGCTCTCTTGGAAGACCAAATATAGTGGGTGTGGAATATCATATCCAAAAAATATAGTGGGTGTGGAATATCATATCCAAACATGAGCAAGAAAATAACAGCATTTTCTTCAGGAACAAGGAGATCAACATGGTGCAATCAAAGCACAGAGTACCTGCTTATACATTCACCTTCCCTACTACTTCTACATGACTTCTAGCAGTAACCTTTGTAAAACCACCGAAAACAGCAACTAGATGAGTTCGATAACGTTTTTAATCTTATATGAAAGTGTGCTTTAGTAACAGGGATCGAATTAAAACTCTCAAGAAGCATTTATATAGTCCTTTCACTAAATGATATAAATTAGTCATTGAAATATAAAGCCCAGGCAAACCTTGGGACATCTGCAACAGTACACCTTAAAGTTTACTGAGAGAGAAAACTCCAAAGCCTCGAAGTTCCAACCAAACTCTACAAGCTAGCAAGACAAGTTCATCCCCATGACATCTCTTGCTACTGAAGTAAATCCATCATGCAGAGAGAACTGACATAAAACAGCTAGACCTGATGGAATACTCGGATTACACAAGTAATATAACATCTTGTGCCACCTAAGAACTACCTGCTTTCAATGCATGGGAGGGAGAGGAGCACGGGGCCTCACTGGTGTCTTAGATGGGCTCACTCTGCACAGAATTCCGGATAGCAATCAAAGAAAATTAGAAAGGATTTATCTATTTGAATAGAAGCATAAAATGATGCGCATTAATACCTTATAGGTAAGGAGCCCAAAATGACACCGCTACAGTTCAATGCATTAATAGCGCTTTCAGCCTGCAAGAGGAAATCCCACAAGCCATTAGTCTTTAGGAGCTTCGGAAAAACAAATTATGTACAACCGCAGCCAGGAAGTAGAGGCTCTATGCCATTGATAATCAAATAGATATTCTCTCCAGATACAATACAGAAGATTTTGTAAGAGTTATCAGGTCTTTTTCAAAAGATATATATGTCAGATTTTTCCTGAATCATTGACATAAACATTGTGGAAGAAATTCAACAAGCTCTCATGAATCTAGTTCATCATAATGGAATTGCATTACTTGCACATTGTTAAACACTGATGATTCATGAAGATCATTTAATAGCTTTATTTCAAAGGACTGGCCAGGGCACTTTCTGGCAGACTGCAGAACAAATCATAATCAAATGTTTCAAAAAGATTATTATGGCTTTATTTACAGCCCACTACTTTCCAGATGTCAGGAAGATGTAAAACTATAATGTTGACAATTATGGGTACACAATGAGACAAGTAACTCAAAGCTCAGCTCCGGCTTGGCTCAAGCTCTTTTCTTTAATAAACAAGCCAAGCTTGAGCCCTTGTTTGAGGATCGCTTAGTTAAGTGAGCCGAGCTTGAGCTTGAACTTAGGCTTGTTAAAGCTCTATAAAGCTCATTTGGGCTGTCTTGTTTTTTTTCTAATAATGTGTGCATTCATATGGTTAACTCATATACTATATCTGTTGCAAAAAAAGACAAAAAAGTTACCTTAATGGGTGAGATGTTGTCTTCATTAAAGAGGTGGCAGGCTCGAATCCCACCCCCTCTTTTAAAACAAAAGCTTTCAAAAAAAAACAATCTTTTTCATAAAAGTACTCCAGCTCGAGCCCAACTGAGCCTAGCTTCAGCTCGCTTGAGGTTTACCCAAGCCAAGCTTGAACAAGGTCATTCAAGCTCATGCAAAAACATGGCTCACAATGTCACATAGGTGCAGATGCGGCAATGCAGCACTTTAAAAAAAATTGGGTGCGGGAAGGGTATATATATATATATTAACCGAACCCAAGAGTCGAACACAGCAGGCCTGGGTTCGGCCCTTGCGCCAACGAGGGGAGAAGAAGGAAGAAGAAGAAAGAGAGGAGGCGGCGGAGGGAGGAGAAGGAAGAAGAATGACAGGAGGAGGTGGAAAAGGAAGAAGAAAGAGAGGAGGAACAGAGAGAGAGAGAGAGAATTACCATCGCCACCGTCATAAGTGGAAGAGGAGAGGAGTCGTGCCCTAAACACCCCCCCACCCACCACAAAAATTTCTTTAAAAAAAAAAAAGTGGACCAAAATGGACTAATTCAAAGTAGACTGAGTCCATTTTGGACAAAAATACTGCACCTGGAGCATCGCGTCGTGGGTGTGGTGGCCTCTTTGGCGAGTCCCTGTGACATAGGGCTCACATAAAAAAACTCAAGCTTGAACAGCCCAGGCTTGACTCGATTGGCGCTTGTGCAGCCCTAACAACAATGATGTTGGGATGATCAAAAATGTCACAAAGGGTGGATGTAAATTTGGTTTTTGGAAAATCATGCCCTGCATAATGGGATCAAATTATACCAGCATGCACCTGCAGGGAACATGTAGCCTTTCATGTTATGTTACCTTGAAAACAACACTTAGGGATATGGATATGGTCATCTGGAAGTTAGCATGAAATATGACAACGAAAGTTTCTAAGCACATGTACCCATACGAGGGAATCAAATTCAATCAGTACATAGACATAAGCTATGTAACAGGGATTCGGCTAGCAGGGTGCCGCACCCGCGTCGATGCGGGTGCGGCCAACCCGACCCTGGGTGCGTTGACCACACCCAGGGTCATTTTGGTCCATTTTTTTTGGATTTTAAAAAAAAATGCCCTATGAAATGGGCTGCAGAATTTTAAAAAAAAATCTTGGGGGGGGGGGGGAGCTGCCCCCTATAACCCCCCGCCAGGGGTGGGCCCCCCTGGACCCCCCGCCCGCTGACTGCGCAGCGGGACCCGCGCCGGGGGGAGCCCCCGGACCCCCCTTCCTGCAAGGGCAAAAATAATGAATCAGGCTCCACAACTCATCACTTTCATCTTTGGGGACAACCATATAAGATAAAAAAAAATGGTAAAAAGCAGGTTGGGCACACATTCAGATATACATCTAAAAAAAATAAATGCCTCTGCAAACATAAAACAAAAGGCTTCTCATGAAGAGGGATCAGTCTAGGAAGTTAACAAGTGTGTTGACTTCCATAGCCATCTGCAGGTGTTAACACATGACCATAAAATACACCCTTGAAGTTTAAAAATGACTTGGCGGTTCCATGCATTAATGGACACCAGTAGCTATTTTTGCAATTTTGTGTTAAAATAAGTTACACACTTGTTAGATGTGCATTCAAAATGCACAATTATTAAATATGTTTTCCTAATAAAAATTACTAAAATGTCCATAATTGTGACAATTAATACACCTAATCACCATATCAATTTTTAAATTTGTTAGGGGCATAAAATTGCAGTGAACGTGCTAACATGCATAAATGTCATGGACCTTAACAGCTACCATACATTTATACATATACACTATACATGATATATATATATATATATTTACATTTTTGCCCCTGCCGCACCGCCGCACCCGGGTTTTTTGGAAGTGTTGAATCCCCGCACCCGCACCCATGTGACATAGGACATAAGTTGACAAGTGTGTCTCAACTCAGGTAATGTGGACATGGGAATTACAATGAATTGCAATAAAAGAAGTGTGCCAGGGTATGTGCCCATACGAGATCAACTTCAAACAGCACAAAAATGTAAAGGTGAAAAATCAACCCAAACTTGGGAATAAAGGAAACAGTTGCAGGAGAAGCTCATGCATCCAAGATATGACCAAACCCTCAGTCTCAACCATCAACTCCTAAAATGAGTGGTCCACTAGCAAATTAGTTTATGATAAACCTGTAATGAAATAAGCGGAAGAAACCAAGAATGCTAAAGCATTCACTATGTCCCACACGAACAAGTGCAACAAGCACAAGAGAGAAAATCCACTAAGGGATATACAAAGGGCCTTATAAAAAGGCTACACACATGAAAAATAATATCACTATTATTGAAGAGGAGCTCTCAAGAGCAAATACACATACATGGGGGGTTCCCCCTATTTATAAGAAGAGGAGACCAAAGGGGCTCCCAATAGAGTCGTTGGGAGCCCCCAACGGTCACATATGGGAGCCCCCAACGGTCACATATGTGACCGTTGGGGGCCCCAACGACTCCATTGTGGGGCCCCTTTTCGGTATCCAAAAAATACAAAAATAAAAATAAAAAGAAAAATAAAAAATAGTGAAATACGAGAAACAAAATAAGTACCCCTATGGGGTACTTTTTGAAATGACCATAATACCCCTATCGGGTATTATGGTATTATTACATATGTTTTAACACCCCCCCTCAAACTTTACGGGGGAATGACCGAAAGTTTGCCAAGGAGGAACAAGAAGCGAGGAGCAGGCAAGGCTTTGGTGAAGAAATCGGCAAGTTGATATTCTGAAGTGACATATGGCAGTGTTACTGTCCCACGAAGATATTCATCACGTACATAATGACAGTCCATTTCAATATGTTTCGTCCTCTCATGGAAAGTGTGGTTGCTGGCAATGTAGATAGCACTTTTGTTGTCGCAACAAAGCTTTGAAGCCCCGGTAATTTCGACTCCCATATCTTGAAGAAGACTTCGAAGACACACCAGCTCCATTGTAGTGGTTGCCATAGCCCTGTATTCTGCTTCAGTAGAAGACAATGAGACTTTCTGCTGTTTCTTGCACCTCCAAGCAATTAGCGAATCTCCTAGGAACACACAAAAGCCAGTAGTTGAGATTTGATCATTTGGGTTTCCTCCCCAGTCAGCATCAGTATAAGCTAGTAAATCTAAGGAAGAGATTGAGGATAGGAATAGCCCTTTAGTCAAAGTATTTTTAATATATCGAATGATCCGGAGCACAGCACTCATATGCACAGATGTAGGAGCATGCTGAAATTGGCTTGCAGAGTGCACAGCATGAGCAATATCGGACCTGGTGATAGTCAGATAGGTGAGGGAGCCTATGAGTTGCCTGTAGGGCGTAGGATCGTCCAGCAGAACTCCATCCTCCAGTCGTAGTTTAGCATTGATAACCTCGGGAGTCTCCACCTTTTTATCATCTGAAATCCCAGATTTGGAACATATGTCTGCAGCAAGCTTCATCTGTGACAGTATATACCCTCGAGGAGAGTATGCAACTTCTATACCAAGAAAGTACCTGAGAAAACCCAGATCAGACATATCAAAATTATGTTTTAACATATTTTTAACTTTAAGAATACCGCTTTCATCATTGCCAGTGATGATCATATCATCAACATAAAGCAGAAGGATGATGATACTATTACCTGCATTTTTAACAAAAAGAGCAGTGTCAGTATAACATGAGTGAAATCCCAATTGTAACATGATAGCACTAAATCTATCATACCAAGCCTTAGGGGCTTGTTTAAGACCATATAAGGCTTTTAATAACCGAAGGGTTTGACCTTGGTTAACACTGATTCCCGGCGGAGGGTCCATATATACTTCTTCATTCAACTGACCATTAAGAAAGGCATTTTTAACATCTAATTGGAATATAGGCCATTTCTTAGATGATGCTACCGCAATTAAAGTTCTAACGCTTGTCATGCGAGCCACGGGAGCAAAAGTCTCCTCATAATCGATGCCATATTCTTGTGAGTATCCCTTAGCAACTAATCTAGCTTTATAGCGCTCTAGGGAACCATCACTTTTTGTTTTGACTTTGTAGACCCATCGACATCCTATAGCTTTCTTATTTGGAGGAAGGTGAACTATTTCCCAAGTTTTAGCTTTATTTAAAGCATCTAGTTCAACTTTCATTGCTTCAACCCAATGAGGTATACTTTTTGCTTGATTATAATGGGAGGGTTCATAGTAAGAATGCAAGGCTATTAGACAAGCTCTATATTTAGGTGAAAGAGTTTCATATGAGACAAACCTATTAGGTGGAATTGATTCTCTAGAAGAACGCCTAAGAGAGGTTTCTTCTAGGGGTTCATTAAGCCGCAAGAATTTTTCTAAAGCACTAATAGGTTGGGCTTCCTCACGCTGAGTGTATACTTGGAGATTGTCACCATTAGTTGGTGATACATCATCCTCATGAGAATCATGAGTATTTTCTAAAATTTCCGGATGACTCAAAGAGTCATCATTTGAATCTTCTAAAAGATCTTTGATAAACATATAATCAATTTCATTTGATTTTTCCAATATGTCAAATCCATTTTCATCTTCTAAAAAGGTTACATCTTTGGAGACAAATAACTTATTGTTTTTATGATCAAAGCATCTATAGCCTTTTTTATTTTCACCATATCCTAAAAATACACATTCTATTGCTTTAGGTGACAATTTATCTCTTTTATGTAAAAGAACAAAGCATTTACACCCAAAAATCCGAAGACGATTGTAATCGGGTGTCATATTAAAAAGTTTTTCATAAGGAGAGATATTATTCAATTTTGAAGATGGCATCCTATTGATTAAATAGGTGGAGGTTAACACGACTTCGGCCCAAAAATTTTTAGGAATATTTTTAGAAATGAGTAAGGATCTAGTGGTTTCCAAAATATGCCTATGTTTTCTTTCCGCTAGACCGTTTTGTTGAGGAGTTCTTGGGCAAGATTTTTTATGACAAATGCCATGTTTTAGATATGCTTGAAAATCATTTGATAAGTACTCTCCACCCGAATCGGATCTAAGAATGGATATTTGACTTTGAAATTGATTTTGAATTTTTGCATGGAATTATTTAAAGAAGTTAAAAACTTCCGATTTAAAGTTAAGAAAATAAATCCATACATATCTAGTATAATCATCAATAAAAGTAACATAATATGAATAATCACCTTTAGATAGAACCGGAAATGGCCCCCAAACATCGGAATGCACCAATTCAAAAGGTCTTGTTGTCACAAAGGATCTAATAGGAAAAGAAGTAGACTTCATTTTGCCAAAAATGCAATCTTTGCAATTGATATCTTTTTCTTTACAAAACTTGTGTCCAAAAGGAAAAAGATACATTTTAGAGTAACTTGGATGTCCAAGCCTTTTATGCCAAGTTTCAATATTTTTGTCTTGGACATAAGTACAAAATGAGGTATTTGGAAGCATTAAATTATCCATAAAATAAAGGTCTCCCTTCCTATGGCCTTGCCCAATCCGCTTCCCGGACCGGAGATCCTGCACAAAGCACCCTTGGGATGAGAAAGATATTTCACATCCATGGTCGGCTATTTGAGAAACGGAAAAGAGGTTAAGATTTAATTTTGGAACTATTCTAACTTTTGGAACAAGGAAATTTTGAACATTTTTAGAATCAAGAGTTCCAACACCATTTATTTTGAGAAAAGTTCCATCGGCCGTAGAGACACAAGACATTTTTGAATTGGTGTGCACATTGGTTAATGCATTTTCATGAGGGGTCATGTGAAAAGAAGCTCCGGAATCTAAAATCCAAGAGTACGTACCGGGAGGTGATGATGAGGCAATGGCGGCACCGGAGGTGGAAGAAGTGACCTTTAAAATTTGTTGAAGAGCCAAGGAGATTTGTCCAAGAGTGTCTTTGAGATCCCCGTTCTTGCCGTCATCTTCTTTGGTGGTGGATTCTTCAACGGAAGCCACCTTTGGCTTGAATGCCCCATTTAGCTTTGGGCAAACGGGTTTAATATGTCCCGGCTCATAACAATGGTGACATATAATCATTTTTCTTCCACCACTCCCTTGCTTACCAAAATGAGGTGGTTTGTATGTTTTAACATGATTGCCGGGTTTAGATACGGCAAGAACTTCCTCTATGTTTTTACCCATGCTATGCCTAGTCTCTTCTTGAGTAATCTCGGCAATAGCTTCTTCTAAGGGAGGAAACGTGGATCTATGGAGAAGTGAGGATCTCACTTGTTCAAATTCGGGACGAAGCCCAAATAAAAATTGAAACAATCTATCTTGTTCCATTTGTTTTTGTCTTAGAACCACATCCTCCATAGATACCCATTTAGGCTCTAAAAGAGCCAATTCATCCCACAAAGGATTTAGAGCACTATAGTAATCTTGTATGCTCATGTCACCTTGTTTTGTGGTTCTTACTTTTTCTTGCAAGAAATAAGCTCTTGCAAGATCCTTTTGGGTAAACATACCCTTCATAAAAAACCAAGCTTCATTTGCCCGGCGGAATTTTGCAATATTTGCACATACCTTAAGTTCGACATTATTCATAAACCATGCTAGGATTTTTGCATGGTTGCTCTCCCAATCTTCCATTTGATGATTATAATCTTCAATGGCCTTGAGACGAGCATCGCCTTCAAGTGTTTTCTCTTGATCTCCTTCCATCTTTGTGAGCTTAAGTTGGGGTTCCGGAACGGTTCCCATTACATAACCCCAAAGCTTCTTGCCTTTGAGATTATTCTCCATTGCGGATGCCCACATCATGTAATTTTTTCCATTGAGTTTGAATGATAGATCGATCTTGACTTCCATTGCTACACAAGGAAGATGTGAGAAAGAAAGGAAGTAGGGAGAGACAAGATTTTACCTTTAGAAGATCTTATGGCTCTGATACCATGTAATGAAATAAGCGGAAGAAACCAAGAATGCTAAAGCATTCACTATGTCCCACACGGACAAGTGCAACAAGCACAAGAGAGAAAATCCACTAAGGGATATACAAAGGGCCTTATAAAAAGGCTACACACATGAAAAATAATATCACTATTATTGAAGAGGAGCTCTCAAGAGCAAATACACATACATGGGGGGTTCCCCCTATTTATAAGAAGAGGAGACCAAAGGGGCTCCCAATAGAGTCGTTGGGAGCCCCCAACGGTCACATATGTGACCGTTGGGGGCCCCAACGACTCCATTGTGGGGCCCCTTTTCGGTATCCAAAAAATACAAAAATAAAAATAAAAAGAAAAATAAAAAATAGTGAAATACGAGAAACAAAATAAGTACCCCTATGGGGTACTTTGTGAAATGACCATAATACCCCTATCGGGTATTATGGTATTATTACATATGTTTTAACAAAACCATCTAGACATGCTAATCCCAAGGACTGTTCTATTAGATAAAATAAGCAACCCAAACCACATGAAGATGATGATGATGTGGAAGGTAACCAACAGGAAGTATTGGGGGGGAACTAACCACATTTGTATTCATAGGTTCATGATTTAACAGAAGCTTCAGGTCAAAGCATGGGCTGATATTCATGAACAGACATTAGATTTCATTCAAAGATATGTTACAAAGATATCTTCTTTCAGATATTATCAGCCACCAAACATGAGATTCACTAAAAGAGCAATTAAAATGTTCCAAAACTAGGCTACAGTACTATTGTTCAAATGATTGAAAGAAAAAATTGAGAAACAATCCTCTGCGAACTCCACTCAAGAGACTACTAAGGGTAGCTTGACATGAAAAACTTAAATGCATAGACAGCAAAGTAGCTGTGTTGGTCAAACAGAATAAAAAAATAAAAAAAAAAACAGAAAGTACAAGCCAACTTGGTATTGATAAGCCTGCTGAAACAGGTCACAATCTGAAACAAGACAGGATCCAAATTTTCAGGTTATATAAGCATCAACAAGTTTGAAGCAACTGCCAATACTAAGGCCATGATAAACAAGAATTGTAGGTATCACGATAATGAAAAAGATGATTCTGCACAATCTAGCTTAGCACCACTCTACTGAAACTACTTAATCACTTATCTTAGAATAAGTAACAATATTGGATAATTCTGCAGATATAATATGGTATTTGTTAAGACTTGTGGACTGGATGGACTGTCCACAAGTGATGTTATGTTTTTAAGTTGTAAAATTCCTTTGACTTATTTACCTTTTTTCTTGTAACATTGTTGTAACCCTTAATGAGGAGCATATATGTCCAATGAAAAGTAAGAAGTTATAAAAATCAAGAGGGCACAACTTTCAAGGTGTGCAGCCTCTATTCTTTTGAAGAAAGGCTCCCCTCTTCTCTCTCAAATCTTCGTTCTCTCTTGGATGTTTGAGTTAGGGTTCAATACATATTGATGCCCAAATTTTCACATTGTATCAGAGCAGGTTAAGGGATTGATTCAGCTACGAGTGTCCCTCAAGATCTTCCTCTCCAATCTAAAGGTATTTCTTGGTTTTTAAATCGGATCTGCACCCTTTTCTTTCTTCCATCTACTATTTCTTATCTTCTACATTATCTATCTATTTCTTGAAAACCCAATATCTCTCTTGATTTCTGAAAATACTTTTTAATCTGCAGTAAAATCCAGATTTACTGCAGAAACCTCTGGTTTTCATCTATTCTTTTGCCCTTTTGGATTCTCATAGAACACGTCCCAAATTAGGAAGAGCTCCCTAATTCGACCAAAACTACTTTTGGGTTATTGTGTTCCTTGGAAAACGTGAAATAGAGGTCGGATCTCAGATCTGACATGTTCTATCAGATCGGCCAAAAGTATTCAAAAAAACATTTATATTGCAGAGTTAATTTGGCAAGCTGATATTGAGAAATCAAAGCATTCCTTTTTTATTTTTGTTCTTTTTTTTATATGTTTCTTCTTGTTTCGATATTTTTGCCTCTGCATTAAGATGAGCCTTTCATAGGTGGATCCTACCGCAAATCCAACTTTATCTCCAACTTTTCCCCCAATTAGTGTCCGAAAAACGTTCTAACTCCAATTATTTGATTCAGAAAAGACAAATTATACCTTTTATTCGGAGTCAGCATCTTGCATCTAGATGGATCAGTTTCAATACCTCCTAAACTCATTGTCCATGACCAGAAAGATGCAGAGGGGTGGTAACTTCTTCTTTAATTAGGAATCCTAATTGTGTCTTGGATGCGTACATTACCTCCACTCTATCACAGGAGGTGTTGATTGGTGTTCCAGATGATTGAACCAGAGTTACCGGAAGCGCCTAGGCATATGGGGAAGCGCGCTTCCCCGATACGCGCTTCAGAAGCGCAAAACGTCACGCTTCTGAAACGCGTGGGGAAGCGTCCCCCTTTTATGGGAAGCGCGCTTCCCTTTGCTTCCCCCTCGCTTCCCCATTTTTTTCATTTTTTCGCTTTTCCCTCGCTTCCGGTTCGCTTCCTAGGTCGCTTTTGAGACGGTTCATAATTTTCTTCTAAGTGGTCCCACGCTTCCCCCGCTTCCTAAATTTTTGAAAGTGCCTCGCTTCCCGCTCCCGCTTCTCGTATCGCTTCCCGCTCCCGCTTCCTCGACTGGTAATTCTGGATTGAACAGCCAATCAGCTGTGGACCTGGAACTCACATACTCAGATTTTTGAGTCGAGGGTGTTGTTTCTTAAGAGAGAATTCCAAAATCTGAAGAAAGGTGCCCTAAGTGTAATGGAGTAGATGAAGACTATTATGGATCAGCTTGCTATGATCGAGCATGAAGTATCCACTAAAAATAAAGTAATGCAGACTCTGAATGGATTGGGTGTTGAGTTCCATGTCTTGTCCACTACTCTTATATGCCAGCCCTGAGCCTCTTACTTTTGATGCACTCAAGCCGAAATTGGTTCAGTATGAGATGAGCATGAAGGGCCTAACTGAGAGTAATAGTTCTGGAGAAAATCAGCAAGTATTGATTGCAGGGACTTATCGTAGAAAGAACAGTGGTGCGTATGGTAGAGGTAGAAGAGGGAAAGGCATTCTTCCTCCCTCTAATGCTTAGTCTTTTAAGGTTGAAAATCAGAATGCTCCCACCTGTTTCATTTGTAAAAACAAAGGGCGCATCAAGGAAAATTGGTGGTTTAAGGACAACCCTAGATATAATTCAGATGCCAAGAATTACAATCAGTCAAGAATCCAGCCAGCTCGTCCAAAGGATCATATAAAAAGGAATTATTAATTGATGCATTACCCAATTTGACTTTCAGTAAATCTGAGGATGGTATGTGGACTCAGGGGCAGCCATCCATACTGCAGGTGATGAAGGTAAGTTTTCTACTTTGATTCCATAGTTTGGGCAAGGTCGGGTTATTACAAGAGATGGTGCCCATCACCCAATATCTCACACTAGAATTGTTTTTGCTCCCTTGTCGAATTCTAAGTCATTAAACTTGAATAATGTTCTACGTGTTCCTAATATAAAGAAAAATCATATTTTTGTCTCTCAACTTGCTTATGACATGAACTATGATACAATCCGAATTCTAGAGGACCATGCTCTGGATCAATTTCCCTAGACAAGCCAAACGGATCCCAATGTTAAAGACCCCGACCCGCATCCAGTGACCCAAATGGATCCAACTATGGCGTACTTAGATCCAAATCTATTTTACCAAGGGATTTGGGTGGATCCAAGCATTACTACGGAGCTACTTGTCAAAACCCGGTTCTCATTGTGGAAGACCCGAATCCAAGCTCCATGATCCAAATAATTGATGAAGACCCATTCTCTGAAAATCCATATCCAAGATTAATCCTGCAGTGGGAAAGTGCCACATCAACATTCGCAGCATCCTTAGCCAAGTACAACATTTGGTGTAGGGCGTCACCTCATTCCGCATTTGGGACCCAGATTCAATAAAGCACCCAGTGAATCAAACCTAGATCCAAGGAAGTGGACTGATCTGAACCCGGATCCACCACAAAGGTTGGTTGGCCTTGTGGGGCCCACTACGGAGGTCAACTTCCCCTCTTGAAGAGGCCTTCAAGGCCCTCTAAAAATGTGTGACACATGGGCTTCCCTCCCTTATGACCTTGAAGCCCAAGAGTCGCTTAGATTAGTGAGACTCATTAGTTAATATACTTAGTGCTTAGAGTAGTGGGTTATTTGTTTTTATTATTGTTTTAATTCTTGTAATTATGTAGGAGTTCTCTTGGCCTATAAAAGGGGCTCAATCTGAAGTAGATACGAAAAGAAAAAGATTGTTGAAGTTATCTCTCTCTCTCTCAAAATTGTCTCTTTCTAAGGGACATCTCCCTCTCCTTATTCACCTTTCCCCTTGGTCCCTAGGCCTTATTCACCTTTTTCCCCTAGCCCCTAGGCCCTCGTCTAAGGCTTTCTCTCTGAGTCTTGACCTCTCGAAGGTTGCCCGCTTGTGAACTAGAGTTACCGGAAGCGCCATGCAATATGGGGAAGTGCGCTTCCCCAAAGTGCATTTCGGAAGTGCAAAACATGGTGCTTTTGCAACGTGCGGGGAAGAGCACTTCCCCTTATTTTTTTACTTTTTTTGTATTTGTTTTTTACTTTTTTCTCTTTTTCGCTTCTGGTTCGCTTCCTATGTCGCTTCCAGTTTGTTTCGTAGGCCGCTTCCGAGACGATTCCTGGTTTGCTTCTAAGTCATCCCACACTTTCCGCTTCCTAAAATTTTGAAAGTGTCTCGCTTCCCACTTTCACTTTCCGCATCACTTTCCGCTCCCGCTTCCCCGACTGGCAACTCTGGTGTGAACCAAGTCCAATTTGCCCGCACCAAAGAACCAATGGTCTCCTAACATTTGTTGTGAAGGCGAACTCCTTGAACCAAACCAACACCAACAATCCATTGAAGGACTTTCCTTAACCCTTAGTAAGACCTGGCAAGTCTACCCATACCCACCTTTAGAATCCTGTTTGGACATCCCATACCCATTTTTACCAAAATCTGGATACATTATTCTATTGTGATTTTCAGAAAATCACCTAACGTCACATCAATATTTCTCACAATTCGTACCTAGTCCAAACCTGAGAAATTACCTCCCTACATGTCCTTAACTTACCCACCAAAAATCGGATCCTAATTTTTTCCAGTTTAAGAGAATTAGTTCCAACATCAAAACCTATTTTGCCCAAATCCCAGTCAAAAAACAGTCTTGACTTTGTCTATTTTTAAATCTCAAACCACACCAACCCAGGCTCCCAAATTTTAACCAAACCTTCTTTAACTTGTTCCTAGCCTAACCCTATTTTCTGTGTTTTTTCTTAATATTATTCAGAGAGAAATTACTCAATCTCTCAGGGTCTGTCAAAAACTGAACAAAATCTAGCCCTCGGACAAACCCAATATTTCCAAAAATCTTATCCCTGTAACCCTGAATTCCTTGAACCTTAAAATTTAACCCAAGCTTCTTTGATGTTTCCTTAGCCACCTCCTAATTTTTCAACATTTATTATGCTATATTTTAGGAGAAACCGAAATTTTTTTTGAACCCTGCCAGACCTTTACCCGAACCTGTTACCTGAATCTTATCCTTGACTTAACCCAAACCTAATCCAACCCACGTAACCCTTAAACCTTGAACCTAGGCCCATCGAAACACATCAAACTCCTGTGTTGTATTTATACTCTCTTCTGCTTTTGTGAAGGATCTTCACATGAAGAAGATATCCAATGAGGGTGAGCGACGTGGGAGGATGTATGTCTTCAATGAGGATATGTTGGCCTCTACTTGAGGGAACCAGGAAGCTTCACATGAAGAGCATCATTTCGTCTTTCAGAGTCGGAGACTTTGCTTCATAGTGAACGTAATGTTTTGGGTTGTAATAAGCCAAATTTGTGGCATCTTAGACTTGGTCATTGTAATCAGAATTTTCTTCGTCATTAAGAGTATGAAGTTTGGTATCCAAATTAAGTATGGATTCGGCCTTATTTCTAAGTTGTCAGGTATGCAAGAGTCATGTATTACCTTTTGTTTCTTGGAATAACAGAGCTTCCAAACCGTTTGAGAATATTCATTCTGATGTTTGGGGTCTTGTGCCCATATCTTCACTATCTGGGAGTTGATATTATGTTTCTTTCATTGATAATTATTCTTGGTATACTTGGATTTATTTTATGAAAAATAAATCTAAAGTCTTTGAGTTATTCTGAAAATCTCATGCTATAATTCAAACTCAATTTTCATCCTCAACAGTCAAGTTCTAAAGTGACGGGGGCCGTGAGTATGGTTGAAAGAATTTTCTGAGTTCTTGCAAGAAAATGGAATTAAACGTAGATTATCTTGTCCTCACATGCTCCAACAAAATGGCATTTCTGAGAGAAAGCATCACCACATTATTGAGAGTGTTTTGTCCATGCTGCATGCAGGATAGGTCCCTTTATATCTATGGACAAAGGCTTTTCACTCCATTGTATATATCATTATCATTAATCGGCTTCCTATAGACATTTTTTTTATCACAAATCCCCATATTTTATCTTGAATGGATCTCACCCAAAAAATGATGTTTTGAATGCATATGGTTGTATCTGTTATGTTCACACTGACAAAGACATATGAAACAAGTTTGCAAACAAGGCGCTAGTCTGTAAACTTGTAGGATATGCTGATGATTATGATGGATACAAGTGCTTTGATGTTGAAAACAGGTGCATTCGTACTTCCAAAAATGTTATCTTCGATAAGCACTCATTTTAAACTCTCTGAAACAGTTAAGTAGCATAGTTTAACAGCAGCGCCCGAGACCTATTCACCTTGGTTGAGTGATCAACATATTTCCTTAGTACCATCATCATTACGCGATGCTTCCATGCCCACACCGCATGAAGTAGCATGCTCCAATAAAGCTGACACGGCAGAATCTCCTAAAGTGCCACCTGATACTCATCATGGTTTCACGTTTGGGCAGGTTTATATTCGAAGAGGCACCCCACTCTTCTTCCAATCCTCCAAGAACCTCAGGACTTACTTCTGACCCGACATCAGAGACTCATGAGGATCTTAAACAGCCCATGTTGCGCAAATCTACCCATGTCAGACATCCCATTGATAGATGGGTAAATTATGATAACTTCTCACTTGATCATCAACAGTTTTTGGCATAAATAAAGCAATATTTTGAGCCGAAGACATTTTTAGAAGCCAAGTCAGACCAAAGATGGGTGAATGCAATGAATGAGGAGATTAGGGCGTATGAGTGCCATACATGGACAATTGTTAAAAGACCAAGTGACAAGAATGTAGTGGGATTAAAATGGGTACATATAAAGTCAAATTCAAACTAGATCGCCGCATAGAATGATTTAACGCAAGACTGGTTCCAAAATGCTTCACAGAAGAATATGGGTTGGACTATGATGAAACTTTTCAAAATGGAAAGCATCATAGTAGTGTTATCTCTTGTCTTGCAATATGGTTGGGTTTTAAATCGATTAGATATTAAAAATGCCTTTTTACATAGGGATTTGAAAGAAGAGGTATACATGGAACAACCTCAAGGGTATTGTGAGCAAGATGGCCAGGAATATGTTTGCAGACTAAAAAGGTCAATATATGGACTGAAACAAGCATCAAGGTCGTGGTTCAAAGGTTTCTCAATTGAGGTCCAAAAGTATGGCTTCAAGTGATCAGTCCTGGATTATTCTCTTTTTATTTAGAGACAGAATGTATCACCATTATCCTCATATATGTAGATGGCAGTATTATAACTGGGAATTCAAAAGTTCACATTATTAAAGTCAAAGATCGCTTGGGGAGGAAATTTCAGATGAAAGCCTTGGGAGAATTGAAGTACTTAGGAGTTGAGGTAGACAAAAGAGTTGACTGTATTACTCTTACACAATACAAATATATTCTTGATGTTCTTGAGATCAGGTATGAAAGACTGCAAACCTCTTGGTACTCCTAGTGTTTTGAATCATAAACTAAGTAGGGATGAAGGTGAAGCTCCAATACATAGACCCCACACAGTACAAGACATTGTAGGTATGTTCCAGTACTTAATGTTTACTTGACCCGATATTACGTATGTTGTAAGCCACGCATCTCAATTCATGCATGATCCTCAAGTAGGAGACATGGAAGTCATGAAGAGAATATTGAGATATAACTAAAGGCAACCATTGGAGATGAACTGGTGTATAAGAAAGACATTGCTAATAGAAGTGATGGGGTTCAAATTGTAGCTTACTCATATGCAGATTGGGTTGGAGATCCGGATGAAACAAGATATTGTGTTTTTTTTGGACAAATTTTAATTTCATAAAGCAACAAAAAAGCAAAGAGTTGTAGCACGATCTAGTACAGAGACAAAATATTGATCCATGGCAGCAACTACAACAGAGGTCATATGGATACGACATTTATTGAGTGAGCTTTGGGAAGTGAGTCCTAGATCAATTCTCTATTGTGACAACCAGAGTGCAATCAAAATGGAATGAAATCGTATTCAACGTGGAAGGACAAAACGCATTAAGATTGATCAACATTTCATTAGATAGAATAGAGGACCTTGAGTTAGAAGCTAGGTGCATTGGTATCAATGATCAAGTAGCAGACGTTTTTACAAAAGAACTCACTAAGGAGAGGTTTTGGTTTCTGAAGAGCAAGTTGAATATGGTTAAAAACATGTTCAACTTGAGAGAGGGTGTTAAACTATGTCACAGAGATTCGGCCAACAAGATGTCGCACCCACGTCGACGCGACTCGACTCGGGTGCAGGTGCGGCACCCAATGCGGTCAAGCCATCATAAATGTCCATAATTGAACCTCGAAAAAAAAATTTATGAAAGGGGGTTGGGCAGGGGATTAGAGCAAATCTCCCTCCCCGCAACCCTGACGCCTCCCCCCTTCTCCTCTCCTACTCTTCTCCTCCGACGAACGACGATTGCACTTTTGACCCCTTCCCTCCTCTGACGGATGGCGGTTGTCGAATCTGAGCTCTCCTCTCCTCCTTCACTGACTACAAGGTATCTCTCTCTCTCTCTCTGAGTTCAGCTCCCAGCTCTGTTGGGCTGGGTTCGGCTCCCATCCCTGGTTTTCGAACCCAACCTTGCTGGGTTGGATTTTGCGTTGAACCCAGCCCTGTTGAGCTGGGTTCAACTCCCAGCCCTACTGGATTGTGTTCTACTCTGTCAAACCCAGCCCGTCTGAGTTGGGTTCAGCTCTGTCGAACCATATATGAATTTTTTTTTAATATTTTTTTTTTGTTTTAAGGACAAAAATGACAGATAAAGGAAAAAAACTCGCAAACAAAGGAAAATGAATTGTGTCATCCTCGTCTCCCATATGTAAGTTTTACTGCTAGTATTGCTGGTAGTGGTAGTGTTGATTTCAGTTTGTTTGTTGCATCATGTGATGATGTATAGCCACTATGGGCACATGTAGATAAGCTTTAAAAAGCTGAAAGAGGTAAGAGATTTTGATGCAAGCTTTGTGAGAGAGATTATGTTGGGTCTTACACAAGAGTTAAGGATCATTTGTTGAAGTTATCAGGACATGCATTTCAAGATGCAAAAGAGTTTATGAGGCAATGCGGGGACAATACAAAAATAATACAAGATGAATATGAGAAGAAGAAGACAATGAGTGATTCTTGTGCAATCAGTGTACCATTTTTAAGCTACTAAAAAGTAGCTAAAAAAATGTGGATGTAGGATGTATAAAAAGAGGAACGATACAGGCATCATTCAATACATAAGGAAGGAAGGAGGTGGATAGAAAAGTAGGGAGGTATTTTTATTTTAGATCATTTCCATTTAATGTAGCCAGAAATCCTTATTGAAATGATTTAATTACTTCATTGTTGCCAATGTACCTCAAAGCTGAGAAAAACTATGAACGACAATTCTTGAAGAAGAGGGCAAAATTTGAGAGATTGCTAGAGATTAAGAAATTTTCATAAGAACAAAATAAAGATTAGTTTCGTAGATTTTTCGCTTAGTAGCACAATATTCTTGAATGTAGTTGATGTATTTGGGTAAATATAAAAATGTTGAGTATTTAAAGAGGTTATTTATAGAAATAATAAAAGAAGTAGGTGATCAGAAAGTAGAGCAAATCATCACAGACAATGCTCTACTTTGTAAAAGTGCAGCATTGAGTGTGAAGAGTGAGTGTCATCATATTTTTTAGACTTTTTATATAGCACACAACTTGAATCAGGCCTTCAAGGGCAACTGTAACTCAAAAGAATAAGAAAATTCACTAGCATATGCTCTATATTCATGGATTGAGGAATTAGAAAAAAATGTCAAAAGCATTACAAATTTTATTGTCAACCACCATCATGCTAGTCATATTTAATAGGTATTCTGATCTGAAAGTATTGAAAGTTGCTGAAACACATTTTGTGTCCATCATTATGATAGTGAAAAGAATAAAGGAAGTCAAGAATGCTTTGGTTAACATGGTGACTAATGAAAATTGAACATTTTTTTGTGATGATAATGTCAAGGCTTAAGAAATTCATTATTGATGATGAGTTTTGGATAGAGTCGTATACTTCCTTGAGTTTACACAACCTATTTGAAAAATGTTGAGAGAAATTGACATGGATGAGCCCATGCTTCAAAATGCAAGTTGTAGTTTTCAAACATGAGGAAAAAAATTATGCAATAGATGATTCAAAATTTTTTAATCATATACATTCAATTTTATTAAGAAGATGGGATAAGAATAACACTCATTTGCATTACATGGCGCATTCTCTCCATCCCCAAATATTATGCAAATAAGCATAACCTCCTTTAGAAAAAATGGGAGCAGGACCCCAAATATTCGAGTACACTAATTCAAGAAGTTTAAATGAAGATAAACTCCCTTTTGCAAATCCAAGTCTTGCACCCAACATTATTTTGATGAGAAGGAGACACTACACCCATGGTCGACAGTTTGAGATACAAAAAGTAAATTCATAGGAAAGAGATTTTTCCCTATGAATGATATTCCCTTGGACTTATTCAAAGTCGGGTCTAAGACCCCTCATGAATTGAAAAAGTTGTTCTTCAAGGATTTGTTTGCCATTTGATCCCAAAGTCTTTTGAGAGTATTATAGTACTCTCATGAACTTGACCCCCTGTTTGCAGTTGTGGATTCAATCCCTTAAGTCCCATTTATGAATGCCATCTTTTTGGATAAAAGTTTGCTTGACAAACTCCCATGTCTCATCTGCCCTTCGGAATTCAAGAATATTAAAGCATGTTTTTTCGTGCATGCTACCCATAAAGAGGGAGAGAATCTTAGCATGATCAATTTTCCATTTTTTATAAGCTTTCTTGTTGCCCAACAAAGCCTTCTCTCTTTCACTTTCTTTAAGTGTTTCTTCTTTCGATGCACCGCCTTCTCCTACTATGATTTTTGTAAGAACGGGTTGAGGTTTCTGAGTGGAATCTGAAATGAAATGGGGATCTTCGAAACATGAGCTTAGATTAACAAGAGCAAGTGTCAAGAATGACACTAAAGCATAACCCTTAAAAAGGGTATAACTGGAAACAAAATAAAAATAAAAATGTATTTTTTATTGATATGAAAAACCAATTGCTTAAGAAGCATTAGAGTAAAATACAAGAGGGGTTGCACCCCTTTATACACACAGCTGAAAGAGGACTCAATAGAGTTGTTGGGCACAGTCCAACAGCTCTATTTAGAGTTGTTGGAATGTGTAAGTCCAACAGCTCTATAAGAGTTGTTGGACTGTGTCAATCCAACAGCTCTATTGCTAGTCAAGTCTGGACAGGACTTGACTAGCAACGGTCATTCTAGTTCAAACTGAACTTGATGACATAAAGACAAAAAATAAAAATAAAGGAAAAAAATTACAGAAAAGAAAGAAATGAAAAATGTATTTATATATATATATATATAATAATATAATATTATTATATATACATATATGTACAGTTTTACATTTTAACACTCCCCCTCAAACTTACGGTACAATGAGCGAAAGTTTGTTTAAGAGAAAGTGAAATCGGGGAGCAGCGAGAGGCTTTGTAAAGAAGTCTGCTAACTGATATTCTGAAGTGACATATGGCGGATCAATTATCCCGTGTAGATATTCCTCTCTGACGTAGTGACAATCCATTTTGATGTGTTTGGTGCGTTCGTGGAATGTTCTGTTACTGGCAATGTAGATCGCACTTTTGTTGTCACAACACATTTGTGAAGCCTTTGTTGCTTCAACTCCCATGTCAGCAAGCAGTCGTCGGAGCCAAACTAATTTCATGGTCGTGGTTGCCATGGCTCTGTATTCAGCTTCGGTGGATGAGAGAGATGTAATGAAAAGAGGCGGAAGTACCAATAGAGCAAAAGTCACTCCTTAAGAGTGACTACAAGAGCCAAGAACACAAACACCAAATGTGCACACACAAAAACTCACAAATACAGGAAATGACTTAAAGTCATAAGTTGGATTTATTGAAGAAAGGGAGAGAAGGGTGTAAAAACCCATACATTTAAGAGGGGAAGACCTCCTCTATTTATAGAGGAGGGAAGCACTAAAAGGAACCACAAGGGGGGCTCCCTTGTAGTCGTTGGGAGCCCCAACGGTCAGAAATCTGACCGTTGGAGCCCCAACGACTACAAGTGTGGGGCCCCCTTGTGGTCATTACAAAAAGAAAAAAAATAAAGAAAAAGGAAAAAGGGAAAAAGAGAAAAAATAAAAAGAAAAAGATACATATGTGGTTTTACAAGAATACCCCTATCGGGTATTTATCTAAATGAGAAATAGTATATATATACATATATGTATATATATACTTATATATATACGGATGTATATATATATAAGTATATATATATATATTTTAACACGCCCCCTCAAACTTTACGGGGAGAAGACCGAAAGTTTGCTAAGGAGGAACATAAATCGTGGAGTTGGAAGCGCTTTGGTGAAGAAGTCAGCCAGCTGATATTCTGAAGTAACATATGGTAATGAGATAGTCCCTCTGAGATATTCGTCTCGAACATAATGGCAATCCATCTCGATATGCTTTGTCCGTTCATGAAAGGTGTGATTGCTGGCAATGTATATCGCACTTTTGTTATCACAGTAGAGCTTGGTAGGAGTGGAAATAAGGACGCCCATGTCAGCAAGGAGACTTCTGAGCCATACGATTTCCATAGTTGTCATCGTCATAGCCCGATACTCGGCTTCAGTAGATGATAAGGAGACTTTCTGCTGCTTCTTGCATCTCCATGAGATGAGAGATTCACCTAAAAAGATACAAAGACCCATAATTGAGATACGATCATTGGGATTGCCTCCCCAGTCAGCATCAGTAAAAGCAGTCAATTCAAGAGATGAGGAAGAGGATAAGAAGAGTCCCTTTGAGATGGTGTTTTTGATATATCGCACAATTCTCATTACGGCCGCCATATGAACCGTGGTAGGTGTGTGCTGGAACTGGCTTGCTGCATGAACCGCATGAGCTATGTCAGGACGGGTGATGGATAGATAAGTGAGGGATCCAATTAATTGACGGTAGGGAGTTGGATCTTCAAGAAGAACACCATCTTCAAGTCTAAGTTTTGCATTGATAACTTCGGGAGTCTCAACTTTCTTCTCATCAGATATTCCTGATTTGGTACAAATTTCAGCAGCTAACTTCATCTGAGATAAGATGTATCCACGTTCGGAATAAGCCACTTCAATACCTAAAAAATATCGCAAATAACCAAGGTCAAACATATCAAAGGTATCTTTTAGCATAGACTTAACATCATTTACTCCCTTTTTGTCATTCCCAGTGATGATCATATCATCAACATACAGCAGAAGCATAATAATGGAGTCACCTGTTCTTTTCACAAAAAGAGCAGTGTCAGTATAACAAGAAGAAAATCCTAAATTTATTAATACGTTACTAAACCTATCATACCAAGCTTTAGGTGCTTGCTTAAGACCATATAGAGCCTTTTTTAATTTCACAATTTTTCCATTTAAATCCATACCTGGAGGTGGTTCCATATACACTTCTTCATTTAAATTACCATTCAAAAAGGCATTTTTAACATCAAGTTGAAAAATTGGTCATTTTTTAACTGCGGCTATAGCAATAAGAGCTCGAACACTAGTCATTCGAGCAACGGGGGCAAAGGTTTCATCATAATCTACCCCATACTCTTGGGCATATCCTTTGGCTACCAACCTAGCCTTATACCTTTCCAATGAACCATCACTCTTAGTTTTTACTTTAAAAACCCATCTACATCCGATGGGTTTCTTGCCATTGGGAGGATCAATGATTTCCCAAGTTTGTGCCTTTTTAAGAGCATTAAGTTCAAGTTGCATAGCTTTATTCCAATGAGCATATTGCTTAGCATCATTGTAATGAGATGGTTCATGAAAAGAGTGAAGAGCAAGAAGGCATGCTCGAAAGTTAGGCGAAAAAGAATCATAAGAAAAAAATCTATTTGGTATTTTGGAAATCCGATTTGATCTTCTTTGAGAAGTCTCTTCGGTGAACTCATTTTGGAAAAAAATTTCAAGGGCACAAGGAGGATTCCTTTCATTCCTTCTAGAGTAGACTTGAATTTGTCTTGAAACATTTTCTTCAAAGTTTTGATCATCGTTTGGATGTTCAACAAGATCTTCACTAAGAGATTCATTAGAATCGATATGATCATCTATGATGTTTTCTTTAGGCAATAAGTCAAATAAGAATGAATAATCAATATTTTCATTCGGTTGGTGCGAAAAACCACTTTCCTCTTCTAGGAATGTGACATCTTTAGAGATATAAAGCTTATTTTTAAGTATGTCAAAACATCTATACCCTTTTTGTTTTTCGCCATATTCCAAAAAAATACATTCAATAGCCCTAGGGGAAAGTTTATCATTCTTGTGAGTTAAAACAAAACATTTACATCCAAAAATTCTTAGTCTTTTGTAATCGGGAGACATATTGTAAAGTTTTTCAAATGGAGAAAGATTTTTTAAAGAGGACGAAGGGGTTCTATTGATAAGATATGTAGAGGTTAGAACCGCTTCGGCCCAAAAGGATTTTGGAATGTTTCTTGAGATTAATAATGTTCTTGTAGTCTCTATTATGTGCCTATGCTTTCTTTCCGCAAGTCCATTTTGTTGTGGAGTGTTGGGACAAGAACGTTGGTGGAAAATTCCATTTTCTTTTAAATAGTTGTGAAAATCATTGGACATATATTCGCCTCCCGAATCGGATCTAAGAATAGATAAATTTCCCAAAAATTGGTTTTTGACCATTGCATGAAATTCTTTAAAAGAGAAAACTTCGGATTTGCGACTTAGGAAGTAAATCCACGTTAATCGAGTAAAATCATCAATAAATACCATTTAATACGAAAAACCTCCTTTAGACAAAATAGGGGAAGGTCCCCACACATCGGAATGAATAAGTTCAAATGGCCGAGTGGTAAAGTAACTTCTTTGTGGAAATGGAATAGCTTTAGATTTCCCAAAAATGCAATCTTTACAAGTCATGTGATTGTCTTTACAAGTATTGTTCAAAAACGGAAAAAGAGACATTTTTACAAAATTTGGATGGCCAAGTCTCTC
Organism: Nuphar pumila; assembly: GCF_984573655.1. Lineage (NCBI taxonomy): Eukaryota > Viridiplantae > Streptophyta > Magnoliopsida > Nymphaeales > Nymphaeaceae > Nuphar > Nuphar pumila. Next base: position 131,500,439 of record NC_143254.1, on the reverse strand, counting down.
ATGCCATATTCCAATACTTTTGTCTTTTACAAGATTGCATAATGCCTTAGATGGGAGAGTCAAAAAATCCATAAAGTAGAGGTCACCCCTTCTATGGCCTTGCCCAATCAGCTTCCCTGACTGGAGATCCTGCACGGTGCAATCCTTAGGTGAGAAAGAGACTTGGCATCCATGATCGGTGATTTGAGATACGAAAAAAAGATTTAAATTTATTTTAGGAACGATTCTTACTTTAGGAACAAAGAAGTTTTTGAAATCAAGAGATCCAATACTTTCAATTTTTAGTGATGTACCATCGGCCGTTGAAACACAAGAAGATATAGGTTCGGAAAAAATACTTGAAAGAGAATTTTTATGATATGTCATATGAAAAGAAGCACCGGAGTCTAGTATCCACATACTTGGAGGAGATGAAGAGTAGGCAATGGCGGCCCCGGATGTTGAAGGAGAAGTCTTGAGAAGATGTTGAAGAACTTCGGAGATGTGATTTAGAGTTTCTTTGATATCTCCTTCTTTGGTACTTTCTTCCTTCTTTGGAGAAGTTTCCCCAACCACGGCAACTTTTCCTTTGAGTTTTAGACAAGCCGGTCTAATGTGACCCGGTTCATTACAATAATGGCATATTATTCCCCTTCTAGGTCCATTGATATTTTTGTTAAAGTGGGGAGGTCTATATGCTTTAACATTTGATCTGGGCCTATTAACGGCCAAAACTTCATCATTCCTAATGCTCAAGCCAAGTCGAGTTTCTTCTTGACATACCTCGGCAAGAGCATCTTCAATAGGTAGGGCTTTGCTTCTATGGAGAAGAGATGCCCTCACTTATTCAAATTCCGGGCGAAGTCCATGAAGGAATTGAAAAAAATGCTCATTTTCAATTTGTTCCCTTCTTAGTTCAATGTCTTGTGGAGCAACCCATTTGGGCTCAAGAAGGGCAAGCTCATCCCAAAGAGGAGTTAGAGAGCTAAAATAGTCTCGGACACTCATATCCATTTGTTTAGTGGAACGAATTTTTTCTTGGCAAAAGAATTGCCGAGCAAGATCCTTTTGGGTATACATACCCTTAAGAAAAAACCAAGCTTCATTGGCTCTTCTAAACTTGGCAATATTGGCACAATTTTTAAGATCTACGTTGTTCATAAACCATGCCAAGATTTTGGCATGGTTGCTTTCCCAATCCTCGATTTTGAATTGATGTTCATTAATGGCTTTGATGCGCTCATCGCCATCTAAAGCCTTTTCAACTTCATTTTCAATTTTGGTAAGAACAAGAGAGGGTTCGGGAGTAGTCCCCATAACAAAACCCCAAAGTTTCTTACCTCTTAGATGATTTTCCATAGCGGAGGCCCACATGAGATAGTTGGACCCATTTAGCTTGAAAGAGAGCTCCACTTTAGAGTCACGTTCCATCGGCACCAAATATACTTCCTTTCTTCAAAACTTTGAGAGGCACGCTTTCCAAGATGTCAAAAGAGAAGCCCAATCACCAACCGAGCTCTGATACCATGTAATGAAAAGAGGCGGAAGCACCAATAGAGCAAAAGTCACTCCTTAAGAGTGACTACAAGAGCCAAGAACACAAACACCAAATGTGCACACACAAAAACTCACAAATATAGGAAATGACTTAAAGTCATAAGTTGGATTTATTGAAGAAAGGGAGAGAAGGGTGTAAAAACCCATACATTTAAGAGGGGAAGACCTCCTCTATTTATAGAAGAGGGAAGCACTAAAAGGAACCACAAGGGGGGCTCCCTTGTAGTCGTTGGGAGCCCCAACGGTCAGAAATCTGACCGTTGGAGCCCCAACGACTACAAGTGTGGGGCCCCCTTGTGGTCATTACAAAAAGGAAAAAAATAAAGAAAAAAGAAAAAGGAAAAAGGGAAAAAGAGAAAAAATAAAAAGAAAAAGATACATATGTGGTTTTATAAGAATACCCCTATCGGGTATTTATCTAAATGAGAAATAGTATATATATACATATATGTATATATATACTTATATATATACGGATGTATATATATATATAAGTATATATATATATATATTAACAAGAGATACCTTCTGCTGCTTTTTACACCTCCACGAGATTAATGATTCCCCTAAAAAGACACAAAAAGCCAGTGGTTGAGTGTCTGTTATTGGGATCACCTCCCCAATCAGCATCAGTATATGCAATTAAATCAAGAGAAGAGGAAGAAGATAAGAAAAGTCCTCGTGAAAGAGAGGACTTGATGTATCTGATAATACGCATGACTGCTCCCATATGAACAGAAGTAGGAGCATGTTAAAATTGACTTGCTGTATGAACAGCATGTGCTATATCTGGTCTGGTAATGGATAGATAGGAAAGTGCCCCGACAAGCTGTCTGTAAGGAGTAGGGTCTGCAAGAAGTTCTCCATCATCAATCTTCATTTTAACATTAACAACTTCTGGAGTGTCAACTTTCTTATCATCAGTAATACCAGACCTGAAAACAATATCAAAAGCAAATTTAGTCTGAGATAATAAATATCCTCTAGGAGAATAAGCAACTTCAATGCCTAAAAAATATCTCAACAAGCCCAAATCAGTCATTTCAAAATGGGATTTAAGAAGTGTTTTGATTGTTTCAACTCCCTGTTTATCGCTTCCGGTGATGATCATATCATCCACATAGAGAAGAAGCACAATGATCCCTGCATCAGAATTCTTAATAAACAAAGCAGTGTCAGTTAAACAGAATTGAAAACCAATATCAATCATAACACGACTAAACCTATCATACCAAGCTTTTGGTGCTTGTTTAAGTCCATAAAGAGCTTTTTCTAAGCGAAGGACTTTACCCTTAGGAATACTTAGACCAGGAGGGGGTTTCATATATACTTCTTCAACTAGCTTTTCATTTAAAAAAGCATTTTTGACATCCATTTGAAAAATAGACCATTTTTTGATAGAAGCTAAGGCAATTAAAGTTCGGACAGTAGTCATACGAGCCACCGAAGCAAAGGTTTCTTCATAATCAATCCCATATTCTTTGGCATAACCTTTGGCTACTAAACGGGCTTTATATCTTTCAAGAGTACCATCACTCTTGGTTTTAATTTTATAAACCCATCGACATCCTATAGTTTTCTTCCCTGGAGGAAGATCTTGAATATTCCATGTAGAAGCCTTTTCAAGTGCATCTAATTCAGCTTTCATGGCTTCTATCCATTTGATATCATTTTTTGCTTGAAAATATGTGGATGGTTCTTCATATGAGTGAATTAATGCAATAATTGCCCTATATGTGGGTGAGAAAGACTCGTATGATACAAATTTTCCTGGAGGCCTCGAGATTCGGGTTGATTGTCTAGTTGGAATGTTAGAATATTTCTCAAGTGCACATGGAGGATTAGACTCTTGTCGCCTGGAATATTGAATACTAGTATCTCTATGAACTTCTTCATTTTCAACATTAAGATCAATAATTCTTTGATCATCATCAAAGTTACAGTCAAGGTCATATTCATCAAATGTTGATGTTAGATCTAGCAAAAAGGAGTACTCAGTGACGTCTTTTAATTTTCTAAAATCAAAGAAGCTCTCCTTTTCAAGAAAGGAAACATTTCTAGACACATATAGTTTATTATTTTTGAAGTCAAAACATCTATAACCTTTCTGGTTTTCAGCATATCCTAAAAAGGCATAGGGAATCGCACGAGGGGAAAGTTTATCATTTTTGTCAGTAAATATGAAACATTTGCACCCAAATATTCTTAGTATAGAGTAGTCTGGAGAAATGTTCATAAGTTTTTCAATGGGAGTGATATTTTGTAACGAAGAAGATGGCATCCTATTAATGAGATAGGTGGCAGTTAAGGCAGCTTCTGCCCAAAAGTCTTTCGGGACTTGATTTGCTATTAATAAAGTCCTAGTGGTTTCTATAATATGGCGATGTTTTCGTTCTGCCAGTCCATTTTGTTGAGGTGTATAAGGACAAGATCTTTGATGTGTGATGCCATGCAATTTAAGATAATTTTGAAAAACTGTGGATAAAAACTCTCCCCCTGAATCTGTGCGAAAAATAGTAATATCATTTTGAAACTTGTTTTTAACCATATTATGAAAAGTTTGAAAGTATGAAAATACTTCAGACTTATGTTTGAGAAAGTACATCCACGTATGTCGGGAGAAATCATCGACAAAAATAACATAGTAAACAAATCCTCCTTTAGAAATTACTGGTGCAGGACCCCAAACATCCGAGTGTATTAATTCAAGTGGTCTTGAAGAGAAAAAGGTTCTGTTCTGAAATGGTAATCTTTTCATTTTGCCGAGAATACAATCTTTATAATCAAATGATTCAGAGTTACAAAATTTCCCTAGATTTGGAAAATGTTGGATTTTGGCTATATGTGGGTGACCAAGTCTCTTATGCCACAGTTCCAACTCCATTTTTTGAATATTATAACAAAAAGCTTTCTTCGGCATTTCCAAAAAATCCATGTAATAGAGTCCTCCTTCTCTATGGCCTTCCCCAATCAGCTTGCCTGACTGGCGATCCTGTACCCAACAACCATGAGAAGAAAAAGAAATATTACACCCATAATCAGAAATTTGAGATACAGATAAAAGATTTAAATTTAATTTGGGAACATGTCTAATTTCTGGAATAAAAAAAAAAATTGTTTTATAATTTTTTTCAAAATTTCCTATTCCTTCTATTTCAAGAGAAGTCCCATCAGCAGTAAAGACCTTTGACACACTTATCTTATTTTTAACACATTTGGATAGACTTTGATTATTTGGGGTCATATGAAAAGATGCACCAGAGTCAAGAAGCCAAGAAATTTTACCTAGATCAGAAAAAGATGAGGCTGCTGCGTCGGTTGAAGCTTCAGATGAGGAAGAGGCACCTTTGATGAGAGGCTGAAGAATCTCCATTAGTTGGGCCAGGGAAACTGGTGCATCCTGATCTTTAGGCTCCGATCCAGCAATTGCAGCTCTTTTTTCTCTCAGCTCCTTAAGTTTGGGACATTATGGCCTGTAGTGTCCCGGTTCATGACAGTGATGACAAATAACTTTCTTCTTATCATAGTCACCATTTTGTCGGTTAAAGTGAGGAGGCCTATATGATCGAACATGATTCCCTGGTCTAGACACGGCTAAAACGGAATCATCTTCAATTTTTAAAGAACCTTTCCGGAGACGATTTTCTTCTATTGTTAACTCTTCAATAGTTTCAACAATAGAAGGAATTTTTCCCCGGTGAAGTAGGGTCAATTTAGTGGTTTCAAATTCCGGCCTTAATCCAGTGATAAACTGGTAAAAATGTTCAGCATCGAGTTGTTTCTGACGAAGCTCGATGTCTTCGGCACAATGCCACTTTGGTTCTAAAAGGGAAAGTTCTTCCCAAAGTTCGAACAACCCATTGTAATATTCACGAATAGTTTTGTCTCCTTGTGTCATTATTCGAACTTTTTCTTGGAGGTTGCACACGTGTGCAATATCTTTAAGGGAATACATATTCTTAAGGTATTCCCATGCCTTATCGGCATGATCAAATTTGGCAAGACTTGAGCATTTTTTAATGTCAACGCTATTGATAAGCCATGACATTATCTTCGCATGAGATATTCTTCATTCTTTCCATTTCTTCTCGTATGAGGCAATAGCCTTGATTTTCTCTTCTTCTGATAGAGGGACCTCTTTATCTCCCTCATTTTTAGTAAGAGATAGCTTAGGTTCTGAATCGAAACCATCCACAATCCCCCATAAGCCTTTTCCCCATATATGGTGCTCCATGATTGAAGCCCATGTTACATAGTTCGTATCGCTTAGTTTCATAGGCATGATGGTGACTTTATCATTGTCATCCATCAATTACAAGGAGAGAAAGAATAGGGATAGAAGAGAAACAAGAAGGAAAATGAAAAAGAAAGAAAAAAAAACAATACAACAAGATGTGAAATCTTCTCCAATGAAGTGATAAAACACTTCTCTTCAAGTGGCGAACACTTTTGCAAACGGGCGCGGAAACCGAGGCAGCTTTTCCTCAAGATTTAGTACTTTCGCGGCTCTGATACCATGAAATGAAATGGGGATCTTCGAAACACGAGCTTAGATTAACAAGAGCAAGTGTCAAGAATGACACTAAAGCATAACCCTTAAAAAGGGTATAACTGGAAACAAAATAAAAATAAAAATGTATTCTTTATTTATATGAAAAACCAATTGCTTAAGAAGCATTGGAGTAAAATACAAGAGGGGTTGCACCCCTTTATATACACAGCTGAAAGAGGACTCAATAGAGTTGTTGGGCACAGTCCAACAGCTCTATTTAGAGTTGTTGGAATGTGTCAGTCCAACAGCTCTATTAAGAGTCAAGTCTGGACAGGACTTGACTAGCAACAGTCATTCTAGTTCAAACTGAACTAGATGACATAAAGACAAAAAATAAAAATAAAGGAAAAAAATTACAGAAAAGAAAGAAATGAAAAATGTATTTATATATATATATAATAATAATATAATATTATTATATATACATATATGTACAGTTTTACATTTTAACAGAATCGTCAACATATTGCCACAAATCTTTGCTCATAAGAATTCTCTTCACGACCTTTGCCCAAATGTTCTAGTTGCTTCCATCACACTTGATGGGAACAATGGTGACGACTTCTTTGTCGGCCAATGGAATAAGAAGTGAAGAATAAGAGATTTGAAGAAGAGGATGAGATTTGAATAGTTGATGAAGGTTCCACAAAGAAGATTTTACACGAGCTTATGAACATCCAACACGAGCACAATCATGAACCCTCAAACTCCAAGAGCTTAAAGCTCTGATACCATGTAATGAAACAAGAAAACGCAAAATGGATGCCCCTAAGGGTTACAAGATTACAAGATTGTGCCAAGAACAATATGCCACTTATGGGTAAGATAATTCACAAAGTCATGCAAGCACAAGCCACTAAATGGCTACACAAAATAAAAAATAAATAATTTATTTATTACAAAATGATTGAGAAAGTATAAAGAATACAATGGGAGAGATCCCATATTTAAAGGGCAAAAGAGAGAGCAGGGCTAGTCCCTAAAAGTTTTTCAATAGGAGACTTGTTTTCCAAAGTTTGAGAAGGCATTCTATTTATTAGATAGACTGCGGTTAGGGCAGCTTCAGCCCAAAATTGTTTTGGAATTACTTTTGAAATAAGTAGGGTTCTAATAGTTTCAATGATGTGACGATGTTTTCTTTCAGAAATCCCATTTTTTTGAGGTGTCCTAGGGCATGATTTTTTAGATATAATTGAAATTCATTTGAAAGAAACTCTCCTCCAGAGTCGGAGTGGAAGACTTTAATGTTTGTTTTAAATTAATTTTTAACTAGATTATGAAAGTTTTTAAAACATGAAAAAACTTCGGATTTGAGTTTTAGAAAGTAAATCCAAGTATATCTACTAAAATCATCTATAAATGTAAGATAGTACGAATAACCACCTTTTGACATAACATGAGCGGAACCTCACACATCTGAATGCACTAATTCAAAAATTTTATGTATCAGAGAGGTTCTAGACCCAAAAGGTATCATTTGCATTTTTCCAAGTATACAATCTTCACATACAAAATTTTTATCTTTACAAATTTTTTCCAAAATTGAAAAAAGAGATAATTTGGATATACTTGGGTGTCCTAATCTTTTATGCCAAAGATCTATATTAATGTCTTTGACATGATTACAAAACGAGTATTTTGGAAAACACAGGAAATCCATGTAGTAAAGGTCTCCTCGTTTATGGCCTTGCCCAATCAACTTCCCTGACTGGAGATCTTGCACCCAACACGCCTTAGATGAGAAGAATACTTTACAACCATAGTCAGCAATTTGAGAGACCGAAAAAAGATTTAAATCCAGTTTGGGAATGACTCTCACTTTTGGAACAAAGAATTTTTTTGAAATATCATCAAGGTTTCCTAAGCTTTTGACTTTTAAAAAGGTATCATCGGCAGTTGACACACGAGAAATATGATTTAGTGCAATCGAATAATAGAGACTCATTATGAGTCATGTAGAAAGAAGCACTCGAGTCTAGAATCCAAGAGGTCTTACCTGGAGGAGACGAGGAAGAAATGGCAGCCCCGGATGTAGAAGGTATAGCCTTGAGAAGTTGTGAGATGGCTTCTGCTATTTGAGCAGGACTTAATTCATTAAAGTTGCCCCCTTTTCTTGATTCTTAAGGACCTTTTTAAATTTGAGACATTCTGGTCTTATATGTCTGGGTTCCTTACAATGATGACACATAATTTTACCTTTGTATCCTCCTCCATTGTGTCCTTCCCCATTGAACTTCTTCTCAAAGTGAGGTGGTTTATATGTTTTCACAAAATTTTTGGGTCTTGCCATGGCAAGGACCTCATCATTAGACTTGTGCATTCCAAGTCTTGTATCTTCTTCACGAATTTGAGCAAGGACCTCAATTATAAAAGGAGAAGTGGTCCTATAAAGTAAGAAAGATCTTGCTCAAATTCCAAAGGAGAAAAGATTTTCTCTTTCGATTTGGGTCCTCATATCAATAGCCGAACCTTCCCATTTTGGTTCCAACTTTAATGAAATATGCGGAAAAACAAAGAGTGCGTTAAGCACTTACAATATCCACTAATGAACAAACAAAAAGGGGTAACACCCAAACCCACAAGAGACAACACAACATAAAAATATAAATGTCTCTTATTGAAAAGAGAGAGAGCTCTCAAGAGTGAAAAATACAAGAGGGTTTCAGCTCTATTGAGATTACAAATGTCTCTTATTGTAATCTTTCTTTATTTTTTTACTTATATGTTTGGTGTCCACTAATGTGAAAGAGGATTTTTGTAAACAGCCAATAAAGCTGTTGAGAGATCCCCAACAGCTCTATTGAGCTGCCTTGTGGCCTATTTAAAGAGGGTTTCAGCCCGTCTTGCCAATGCTTTTCTTAAGCATTTTGAATACAAATTATATTTATTTTTATTGTGCTCTCTTGCTCCTTTTGTGAGTGTGATGTATTAGCCCTTTGTGGCTTATTGTATTTTTCCCATTAGCGGCTTTTGTGTGTCTGCATGCATTGTAGCCCTTAGTTACATTGTTCTTGTGCACGTGTGTTTTCATTACAGAAACACCACATAGGAAAAGACTATGAAATGGCAGGTAGACGCAATGAATAAAGAGGCCAACAAATGGGTGAGTAATTTCACAGTAATGAAACGTAGTGACCGGATGATGAGGGTAGATATCAACAAATGGATAAATGGATGAGATTAAAGATCAACAAGGGAACAGCCTCACAGAGGTGGAGAACAATAGATGTCGAGAAAACTGACTTAACAGCAAGCATCTAACTACACCTCTACGGGAGATGGAAATTGTGAGAGCTTCCAAGAATTAAGGTTACCTATCTAGGTTGGAAACCATAAATGAGGAATTAACAGGTTCGATAAACCACAAACTTTACATGTCAAGAGAATTCTAATTTAGATGTGCCCAAAAACCGTCTCACAGAAATATGCCCCAGATAAAAGAGAAAAAGAAGCATATTTGAGATGGGAAGAAAAAAATCATACAGGAAGCACAGTAAAGGAAATGTACAGCAAAGTGAATGACAGAAAGTAAGAATGACCAATTAGTTAGAATGCTTAGCAGAAAAATATTTAAGGCCAAAGGCCTGCCTTAAATCATGTGGACCTCTATAAGAACCTCCTGAAAAAATTGACAAATGCGCACAAGAATGAAGAGAAAAAAGTTAGTAAGCCAAATCTCTCAGGACCCAAGAAATAAGAACCACTAACTCCACAAATATATCAAAATAAACACCAACGGGTGCTCCGCTTGTTTGGTAGGAGCTGTTAGTGCATGTCACCATGTGTTCGGACGTTGCAAGTGCAAAACCCAATGGTATGTTGTGTAACTGGTGGGGGTCTGCCTAACCCCAGCTTGCCTATCAAAATAACATTCAATGAATCCAAACACTAATTCGCTACTTGTAGAGCCAGAGACATAATAAAATTAACAAAAAATGTATAGGTAATCTAGAAGATAAGCATCATCATCATCCACATTAGAAGACCCATTCCCTTCCAAAGGTCCATGACACCCATTTTATCGACCATCCAATAAATCACAACCTTCTCACAATTCATCTCAGTATGTCATTGAAGATACAAATGATAACTGCCAGCAAATATATATGAGTAGCATAATGACATTGACAGTATTTCTAAAGTTTTGCTAGAGCTTTAGAAATTTATCTTTAAAATAGATCAAATGAGCCCCTGAAATCAACCAAGATGAAATTTGAATATTACAAATTTACAATCTTTTTCTCCTCGACCTCTTGATCCAATGGGCCAATGGCAACATAATCAATCCTTTTCATCTAAAATTTATAGACAAGGTTACACAAAGGGAAAAGCATAAAGAGTAGCCACCAGATTCAAGACAGTGAAATCAAGTAGGCAAGACCAAGTGTCATGCATATTTGGAATTTTTGCAAGGAAAGATGTCCAGCACTTTTGAACATTGAGGGATTCCTCCACAAGGGAAGAGAAATTTTCAAGTAACAAACAGAAAAAGTATAAACAGAAAAGAAAAACTCACTATATAGCCAGCAGTCTAGCTTTCTATGAAAGCATGTGTCCAGAAATCACTTCAAAGTATGAAGCATGTGATACAAATCATACAACTGCATTTTCGTGTTAGAAAAATACAACTTCAATGTCAGATATTGAAGTCTTGGAGAAGATATGGTGTCTAGCTGTTAAATTATGTATATATAAATATATATATATACATATACTTATATATATATATACATACGTATATATATATATAAGTATATATATACATATATGTATATATATACATATTTCCTTTCTTTTGTTTTTCTTATTCTCCAAATACCTGATAGGGGTATTTTGGTAAATCCCCATGTAATCCTTCCCCTTTTCCTTTTCTCTCCTTTTTTATTTTTTCTTTTTTTCTTTTTTTCTTTTTTGTTTTGCATATTGTAAGACTACAAGGGGCCCCACTCATCTTGTCATTGGGGCCCCAACGGTCATATTTATGACCGTTGGGGCTCACAACGACTAGATGGGAACCCCCTTGTGGTCCCTCCTCTTTGGTTTCCTCCTCTATAAATAGAGGAGGCTTTCTCTTGTATTTGAAAGGGTTTTTTACCCTCTTCTTTCTTTCTTCAATAATATCCAACTTATGACTTTTAGTCATTTTTCCCTTTAGTGGGTTTTTGTATACACTTGTAGTGTTTGTGTTCTTGGCTCTTGAGATCACTCTTCAAGAGTGGTTTGCTTTATTGGTGCTTCCACCCCTTTTCATTACATGGTATCAGAGTAAGGTTGGTGATCGGTCTTCTCTTCTTTTTGGTGTCTTGGGACGTGTGCCTCTCAAACTTTTGAAGAAAGGAAGACTATTCGGTACCTATTGAGGGCAAATCTAAAGTAGAGCTCTCTTTTAAGCTCAATGGATGTAATTACCTTATGTGGGCCTCTGCTATGGAAAATCATCTAAAAGGTAAGAAACTTTGGGGTTTTGTTATGGGAACTACTCCTGAACCCTCTCTTGTTCTCACTAAAATTGAAAGTGGGATTGAAAAAGCTTTAAATGGCGATGAGCGCATCAAAGCTATCAATGACCATCAATCCAAAGTTCAGGATTGGGAAAGTAACCATGCCAAAATTTTGGCATGGTTTATGAACAATGTGGACCTCAAAAATTGTGCCAACATTGCTAAATTTAGAAGAGCCAATGAAACATGGTTCTTTCTTAAGGGTATGTATACCCAAAAGGATCTAGCTAGACAATTTTTTGTCAAGAAAAAATTCGTTCTACTAGACAAGCGAATATGAGTGTCCGTGATTACTTTAGTTCTTTAACCCCTCTTTGGAATGAGCTTGTTCTTCTTGAGCCCAAATGGGTGGCTCCGGAAGATATTGAGTTGAGAAGAGAACAAATTGAAAATGACCATTTTTTCCAATTCCGTCATGGTCTTCGATCGGAATTTGAACAAGTTAGGGCATCCCTTCTCCATAGAAGTAAAGTCTTACCCATTGAAGACGTTCTTGCCGAAGTATGCCAAGAAGAAACTCGTCTTGGCATAAGTATTAAGAATGATGAAGTTTTGGCCGTTACTAGGCCCGGATCAAATGGAAAAGCATATAGACCTCCCCACTTTAACAAAAATAATGGATATAGAAAGGGAGTGATTTGTCACTATTGTAATGAACTGGGACATATCAAGCCGGTTTGCCCAAAGCTTAAGGGAAAAGTGGTCGCGGTTGGAGAAAATTCTCCAAAGAAGAAATAAGAGAGTGTCAAAGGAGATATCAAAGAAACTCTTAATCATATCTCCGAAGTTCTCCAACATCTTCTCAAGACTTCTTCATCTTCAACATCAGGAGCCGCCATCGCCTATTCTTCATCACCTCCAGGTATGTGGATATTAGACTCCGGTACTTCTTTTCATATGACATCTCATAAAAACTCTCTTTCTAATGTTTCTTCTGAACCCATATCTTCTTATGTTTCAACGGTCGATGGGACATCTTTAAAAATTGAAAGTATTGGAACACTTGATTTTAAAACTTCTCAAAACTTCTTCGTTCCTAAAGTAAGAGTCGTTCCAAAAATTAATCTAAATCTTTTTTATGTTTCCCAAATCACCGATCATGGATGCCAAGTCTCTTTCTCACCTAAAGATTGCACCGTGCAGGATCTCCAGTCAGGGAAGCTGATTGGGCAAGGCCATAGAAGGGGTGATCTTTATTTTATGGACTTTTTGACTCTTCCATCGAAGTCATTTTGCAATCTTATAAAGGACAAAAGTATTGGAATTTGGCATGAGAGACTTGGTCATCCAAATTTTGTAAAGATGTCTCTTTTTCCTTTTTTGAACAATACTTGTAAAGACAAACACATGACTTGTAAAGATTGCATTTTTGGGAAATCCAAAGCTATTCCATTTCCTCAAAGAAATTATGTCACCACTCGGCCTTTTGAACTTATTCATTCCGATGTATGGAGACCTTCCCCTATTTTATCCAAAGGAGGATTTTCGTACTATGTGGTCTTTATTGATGACTTCACTCGATTTACATGGATTTACTTCTTAAGTCGCAAATCCGAAGTTTTCTCCTTCTTTAAAGAATTCCATGCAATGGTTAAAAATCAATTTTTAGGAAATCTATCCATTCTTAGATCCGATTCGGGAGGCGAATATATGTCCAATGAATTTCAAATCTATTTGAAAGAAAATGGTATTTGCCATCAACGTTCTTGTCCAAACACTCCGCAACAAAATGGTCTTGCAGAAAGAAAGCATAGACACATAATAGAAACCACAAGAACTTTATTAATTTCAAAAAACATTCTAAAATCCTTTTGGGCCGAAGCGGTTCTAACCTCAACATATCTTATCAATAGAACCCCTTCATCTTCTTTGAAAAATCTTTCTCCATTTGAAAAACTTTACAATATGTCTCCCGATTATAAAAGACTAAGAATTTTTTGATGTAAATGCTTTATTCTAACTCACAAAAATAATAAACTTTGTTCAAGGGCAATTGAATGTATTTTCTTAGGATACGACGAAAAACAAAAAGGCTATCGATGTTTTGACATATTCAAAAATAAACTTTATATCTCAAAAGATGTCACATTTTTAGAAGAAGAAAATGGTTTTTAGCATAAACCAAATGAAAATATTGATTACTCTTTTTTATTTGACTTGTTACCTCAAGAAAAGGTCATAGATGATCATGTTGAATCTAGTGAAACACTCGTAGAGGATCATTTTGAACCTCCAAATGATGACCAAAATTTAAAAGAAAATATACCAAGGCAAACGCAAGTCTACTCTAGAAGAAATGAAAGTAATCTTCCTTGTGCCCTTGAAAAGTTCTCTCAAAATGAGTCGATTGAAGAATCCTCTCAAAGAAAATCAAATCATATTTCTAAAATACCAAATAGATTTGTATCTTATGATTCTTTTGCTCTAAATTTTTTATCATGTCTGTTAGCTCTTCACTCATTTCATGAACTGTCTCATTATAATGATGATAAACAATATGTTCATTGGAATGAAGCAATGGAACTGGAACTTAATGCACTTAAAATGGCACAAACTTGGGAAATCATTGATCCACCCAATGGCAACAAACCCCTTGGATGTAGATGGGTTTTTAAAGTAAAAACTAAGAGTGATGGCTCTTTAGAAAGATATAAGGCTAGGTTAGTAGCCAAAGGGTATGCCCAATAATATGGGGTGGATTATGATGAAACTTTTGCCCCAGTTGCTCGAATGACTAGTGTTCGAGCTCTTATTGCAATAGCCTCTATTAAATAAAGGCCAATTTTTCAACTTAATGTTAAAAATGTTTTTTAAATGGAAGTTTAAGTGAAAAAGTTTATATGGAACCACCTCCGGGTATGAATTTAAATGGTAAAATTTTAAAATTAAAAAAGGCCTTATATGGACTTAAGCAAGCTCCTAAAGCTTGGTATGACAAGTTTAGTAATGTATTAATTAATTTGAGATTTACTTCTTGTTATACTGACACTGCTCTTTTTGTTAAGAAAACAGGTGATTTCATTGTTATTCTACTGTTGTATGTTGATGATATGATCATCACTGGGAGTGACAAAAAGGGGGTAAATGATGTGGAGTTTATATTAAAGAAAACTTTTGATATGTCTGACCTTGGATTCTTGAGATATTTTTTAGGAATTGAAGTGGCTTACTCCTCCCGATGATACATTCTATCTCAAATGAAATTAGCAGCAGACATTTGTACCAAGTCAGGAATATCTGATGAAAAGAAAGTTGAGACTCCTTAAGTTATCAATGCAAAACTGAGACTTGAGGATGGTGTTCTACTTGAGGATCCAACCCCCTATCGTCAATTAATTAGATCTCTCACCTATTTATCCATCACATGTCCAGATATAACTCATGCGGTTCATGTTGTAAGTCAGTTTTAGCATGCACCTACTTCAGTTCATATGGCAGCCGTGATGCGAATTGTGCGATACGTCAAAAATACCATCTCCAAATGACTCTTCTTATCATCTTCCTCATCTCTTGAATTAACTGTTTTTACTGATGCTGGCTGAGGAGGAAATCCCAATGATCGTATCTCAACTACTGGTTTTTGCATTGTTTTAGGTGAATCTCTTATTTCGTGGAGATGCAAGAAGCAGCAAAAGGTCTCACTATCATCCACTGAAGCTGAATATCGGGTCATGGCAATGACAACTAAAGAAATCGTATGGCTTAGAAGTCTCCTTGGTGACATGAGCGTCCTCATTTCCTCTCCCACCAAGCTCTGTTGTGATAACAAAAGTGCAATCTACATTGCAAGCAATCATACTTTTCACGAGCGGACAAAGCATATCGAAATGGATTGCCATTATGTTCGAGACGAATATCTCAGAGGAACTATCACATTACCATACGTTACTTCAGAATATCAACTTGCTAACTTCTTCACCAAAGCGTTCCCAACTCTACGATTTATGTTTCTTCTTAGCAAATTTTCGGTCTTCTCCCCGTAAAGTTTAAGGGGGCATGTTAAATTATGTATATATAAATATATATATATATATACATATACTTATATATATATATATGTATATATAAGTATATATATACATATATGTATATATATACATATTTCCTTTTTTTGTTTTTCTTATTCTCCAAATACCCGATAGGGGTATTTTGGTAAATCCCCATGTAATCCTTCCCCTTTTCCTTTTCTCTCCTTTTTTACTTTTTCTTTTTTTCTTTTTTTCTTTTTTTCTTTTTTTCTTTTTTTCTTTTTTTCTTTTTTGTTTTGCATATTGTAAGACTACAAGGGGCCCCACTCATCTTGTCGTTGGGGCCCCAACGGTCATATTTATGACCGTTGGGGCTCCCAACGACTAGATGGGAGCCCCCTTGTGGTCCCTCCTCTTTGGTTTCCTCCTCTATAAATAGAGGAGGCTTTCTCTTGTATTTGAAAGGGTTTTTTACCCTCTTCTTTCTTTCTTCAATAATATTCAACTTATGACATTTAGTCATTTTTCCCTTTAGTGGGTTTTTGTATACACTTTTAGTGTTTGTGTTCTTGGCTCTTGAGATCACTCTTCAAGAATGGTTTGCTTTATTGGTGCTTCCACCCCTTTTCATTACACTAACCACACTAACATCTGACATGGTGGGCTCCTAGAAGTGTTAGGTGACATAGGCCTAGAATATCATAAAGTTTTCCTTCTTAAGGGTTTAGTATCTTCAAAAAATGGATATGTGAAGTTCTTAATAGAAATACTTGGAGTTTCCAAGTAAATCAACGAGCCTTTTCTTATCTTTTTCCTTCCATTAACCACAACACCCTTTCACCAAGCCTCTTCTCACTTTTTCTTCCATAATCGACATCATCCGACCCCACACCCCACCCGCTTCTTCTTCCTTGTGGAATCAAGGATATTTTCAAATATGGTTTTATTCCTCTTTCTTCTTTGTTCTTCCTATTTAGCCAAGCATGCTTCCTACTTGAGTCAAAGATAGATAATGTGACAACAAACAAATTACCATTTATTCCTAAAAACTTGTAATAAAAGCATGTGCTTTTGAAAATTGTTAAAAACAGTAGTTTCTTTGCTTTCCAAGCACCCTCCATTAATTAGGCTTTTTTTTTAAATCAGCAAACCCAAAGCTGCCAAATGCTTGACTGTTAGTTCAGTAGCTCCAACCCATGTCTCTTGCTCATGTATATTGTCCTAAACAGGAAGAAAAAGAAGAGGGAGTTAAACAAGCTAAATGATTACTTGCTCTATGTCACAAGGACACAGCCAAAAAGACACATGAAATGCCATTTTTTTTGAAATTTTTCATTAAGAACAATATGCAAGAGGACATGACTCGAGAATGAATTGAAGTGTCCCTGCGACATAGTCCTTGCTAGATTACTCCAGCCCCATCCGCCTCACCTGTTTGCTCCAACCAGCATGCCAAAAAGAAAGGAGAAGAAGAAACCTTCATCTTTCTCCCCTATTGATTGAAGGAAAGGATTTGCAGCAGCTGAGAATATGGAAACAGGAAAGACCGTGGCAGTACTGTCCAGGTTATTTAGAAGGGAAGTTGGTCAGCCCTTAACCAATATTTTGCAGATTTGACCAGCTAACCTAATAAGAAGTTAAGAACTGAAATCCAACACATAATAGACGACTTGATCAAGGTTCTGGTTGCGACTCACCTGAACTGAAAAAGCTCTAACTGACAAAAAATGGTTGGAAAGCACTTTTCAACATGTTTCTTTCACACGTTATTTCCCCAATTTTCTTCCCAGTTTTACTTCAAAAAAAATTTCCCAAGTTTTTCTTGATAAAAGCTCGAGGAAAAAAATAAAACCTTTCAAAATCTCAAGATAAGCTCATTTATTATAGATTGTTGTTGTGAACTTCCGTCACTATGAGCATGGATTTGGAGAGGCCTAGGTGACCACACTTCAAAACATAATTTCTTTTGATTAACAGAAAACTTGATATATCATATAATGAGTGATCAAATGCATAATAATGTCATAAAAACAAATATTAAAAAAAATCATAAACACATGTTCAGTAACATGAACATTTCAAAATAATGCAAAATGATGCAGAGTAGCATAAATGTCTACCAACTAGCAAGTAAGCTATATAAGTCCAAAAACGAAGTAGCCAAAACTAGGATAACATCAATCCAGCTTAGTTAGTCAACCCCATGACTAACTAGCATTATCCATCATGTGTGATCCATATCATGGAGGATCATGCTTGAGACACATGGAAACCCACACCCAACTCCTAAAACCAATGGTTTGCACCTGCCATGTCATGGAGGATCAAATGGAACTTGTAACTCAGATAGAAGCAATAAACCAAACCGAGCTCTCTCAGTGCACAAGGTCGTTACATTAAGTGGCATGGCTATCTTATACTTTGTTTTGTTGGTTAGTGGCATTTTTACACACATCTTGGCAGGTGATGTTAGTCTTGAATGTGATATTAAGAGTATGACATTAAAGAAAGGAGAAACTAGAAAGATGTGTGATGAATGCTTACACTTTCTGTTTACTTGTGTCCTAATGTCTTTTTTTCCACCCTTTTCCCTATAAAATTTCTTTACTTTTATAAATAATTTAAAACTTATTATGTATAAAAAAGAAAAAATCTGAGATATACTAGTTGTAAAAGGTTGTTAAAATGAGGATCAATATCATCATATCAGGCGTCAATGTTGCTCGCATTCAAAAATATGCATATCAATAAAGAAGAAAACCTCATAATTAGAGCTTGCAGTCAATTAGGACTTACGAGCACAAACTCAACGAAAGCAATTCTTGTTGAGTGATGGTAATCTCCCAACAATCTCAGCTGATAAACCTAAGCAAAAGATACCAGTTTTAGCATCCGCTTTTTCAAAATCAAATGTATCAACTCAGACCAAAAATCTTAAGGTTTTGCAGGAACCTCTCCACATAGTGACTCGAAAAAAAGTTTGACATCTGCTTGGGAGACCTGTATCAGTAAAACAAGGAATTAGAAAGTGTTTGTAACTTCATATGTAAAAAAAATGGCTGCAAGTGATACATTCCATCTAACTTCACCTTCTTATCAATATTTGTACAATAAACAGTTCTTGCACACATCTCACGCTCATCTTCAGACTGTCCAAAAATATCACAGTTAGCTGTTGAAGAACAAGAAAAGGAACCCAGATGTATCCACATATGGCAACTTTTACAAGCTATTCACGTCACAGAACAGAGTAATCTTACCCTTGGCAGAAAAGTTGGGTTAACAGGTGCAATTGCAGTTTTCGAGTGAAGCACCCTCACTGGGTAGTATCCAAGCACAGTTCCAGCAAGGCTCAAAGAAGCGTTTGCACCTTCTGAAATTCCATGAACCCATGAATCAGAAGAATTATATCAACGATGATAAGTCAAATGCACCTTGCATCCAAAAAAATTCATACCTTCATCAAAAAACTCAATAAAAGCAAAACGAAGAACCGAATTTGGATCACCACATACACGGCAGTCAACAACCTTCAACCAAAAACGCTAGGTGCTCAGGAAAATAAAAAAGAATACAACTATCCATTTGCAAAACTAAGAATCACCCATGAGAAAAACAAGGACCAAAGCCGAGCAATATACAGAAGAAACAAGTTTGCATAAGCCTTACATGTCCACAGTGGCTGAAGAGAGCCGCAAGCTGCTCCTCCGTGACCTAGATAATCATCAAAAATGAAGTTAATCGTGAGGGCTTCCCATGTTCAATAAAAACAACCCAAAATACTTATTTCCTCACACCGACATGCCCAAAGATATATAGCGAATAAAAAAGAAAACACAAAGGGAAGAAGGGATGACTAAAATTAGTAAAATCCTGAACAAAAAGTGAGACCATTCCTGATACAACTTACGCAAATAACAATTTTACAACCATAACTCTTTTTTCTCAATACGGTAACTCTAAATGAAAGGCACACCCACCGATAAACCAACTGAATGAAGAATGATAGTGAAAGAGCATACAAGCAACGCACAGGAAGTGATAAACTGTAAACTCCAAATTAGGCAAATGATCAAATTCTTTTCAGGTTTCTCTAAAGCACAACTGAAGAGAAAAAACAAACAAAAAAGAAGTTTTTCAAAGAGAATCAATCAAGCCAACGTAGAATTACCTGCTGATCGATATCAGAAACGTATACCGTCCTCCGAATAACCTCTTCCCTCTGAGCCATACTTGTCCGACAGTTCATTCTCCGCTTCCCTTGGTTATAATTATTCTTCTTCTGAGCAGAATGGAAGCATATGAGCCATAAAATTCAGAAAAGAGAACACCAGAAGTAAACTTTCCTTTTCTAGAAATCAAATGAATCAAATTGGTGATCTTCACCCCCCACCCTTCTATGGTTCCCGTTGCCGACGTTATTGCTCTGCAACACAAAATTATTGGCGAAGGGGACGCCAGAGCCCGGGACGAACTCCTCCGCCATCGGATTGAGCTTTGACAGAAGATCCTCGAGCTCCCTCATACCCCGTTTGAAGCCATCTCCGGCACCAACCTCCCCATTCTCGCGCAATTCGTGGCCGTTGGATCGATGATGATGCCTGCCCGCGAGCGGCCCGTGCTGCAACCCCTGCATCCCATTTTTCAGCACCGCCTCCGTCTTCTCCGCCGGGGACCGGTAATTGCCAAGCGTCTGCGGCAGCAGA
The DNA here is from genome assembly GCF_984573655.1 of Nuphar pumila. Lineage (NCBI taxonomy): Eukaryota > Viridiplantae > Streptophyta > Magnoliopsida > Nymphaeales > Nymphaeaceae > Nuphar > Nuphar pumila. Next base: position 131,480,176 of record NC_143254.1, on the reverse strand, counting down.
GACGGCGGCAACGGCCTCTGCTGCACCTTCAACGTAAGGTCCCCATTCCGCTGCTGGCCGTGCCCTTGCGGCAGAGCTCCGCCCGTCTGGCCCAAATTGGGGAAATGCTTTGCCTTCTGCTGCTCGTGATCGTTAGATGACGACGGCTCCACGGCGGCCGCCGCCTCGAACCTTTCCGCCGGGACTTCGTCGCCGAAACTCCGGCCCGCCGACGACGATCCGACGTTCATCCCCAAATCCACGCCCGCATTCTCCAGCACGGTCATGGTCCCGAGAGATCGACGGCCTCCTTTATTACTCTTTCGAACCTCCTCCCTTCTATCAGCCCCACCTTTCGTCGATCAACACATTTCTCGCCTAGAAATGCACACAGAGCCGAAGAAATGAAAGAAGAGCCCTAGAATTGCCTTCGAGAAATGACTAGTCAGAATGATTACTTCTTCTTCACGATCAGAGACGTCATGGATCGTCTTCTTCGCGAATTAACCCGCGAAGATGCAGAGGAGGAGAGAGGGGAATTAAGGGGAAACAAAATCTCTCTTTTCTTCTTCTGCCTCTCCTCCCCTTTTCTTCTACAGTAATTAGTAATTACTATTAGCAAAATGGTTTATATACTCGTAATACGTATATTTTTCCCAAGCGAGAAGGTGGTTCTTCGGAATGTCTCTCTCTACCAACTGAGCTTGATTTTCAGGATACTTACCGTTCATGCATATCTTTATTATGATAACCATGACCATCATCATGAGTTGCATACGTGGCAGATTGGTTGAAAAGTTTGAGGTAGGGATGTAAACGGTCCGGATTAGGATCGGATGTGCTCAATACTAGATCCGATTAACTAATCGGATGTTGCCTAAACGGATTTGGATTCAAATTTGGACTCCGACTGAAAAGTTCGTACCAAATCTGCTTTTTAAAAAGTAATTGGATTTGAAAATCCATCAAATCAAAATATTCCTTGGATTTAGTAGCAATAAACAAAAACCATATCCACGTCCCATTATAATTGGATATAGGTTTGGTCTGCGGATTTGATCGGATAAAATCCGATAAGTTGACATTTTGAGGGTCGTGTGTATTTTGTACATGGTGGGCTCAGCTTGACTGGTGGGAGCAGCTAGTGCATGTCATCTTGTGTTGGGAAGTTGCTGGTTCAAAACCCAATGGTAGTTGTATAACTGGTGGGGTCTGCCTATGCCTTTAAAAAAAAGTATGGCATATGGAGGCATGAAAAGTGTGCATGATGCAAGACAAGGGGTTTGGCACAGTGACATGGGACCTAGACGGGCAGTCTAGGTTCAAATCCCATGGGCAAGCGGAAGCTTGGTGACTCTATAGGGTTGAGGGCCATGGAAAGAGACTGTAGCACAGCAGGTTGAGCCTACTCGGCTAGGTCTCTGTGCCTGGGCGGTTTCTCGGAGTAAAACTAAAAAGAGGTTATGCATGATGTAACCATCGACGGCGTGTTGAGTTTTTTTGTCCTTATGCGTTAAAAAAAAAACGACCGTTTTTTTTTTCTTTTTTCTTTTTTTTTTCTTTTTTTTTTTTTTTTGGGGGGGGGGGGGGGGGGGGGGATGTTGAATGTCATCAGTGAAAGGTGCAAGACTTAAACTCGAGTTAAATTTGTCATTATCATTTAAGATCTTTAGTATTACTCTTAATTCTTAACTTTGACCTTGGTATTAAGTGCATTACTGAGTAATAAAATGCTTAGAGCAGTTTTATGATCATAAGATGAGAAAAGCTAATGTTTTGGGAGAGGTTTAAAGTAAGACATAGTTGCCACATAAATATGCAATTCTTTGATTTCTTTATTATGTTACTTTTCTTAATACCCCATGCATGGTTTTAAAACTCGTTGACTTGTCACTTGTCTCATCCTTGAGTGATTCATGACTCGGTCGGGTCATATTAATTTAATTTATATTTTATATAAAATATATAAATATATGTATATATTATATATATTTTATAATATTTTATCAAAATATTATATATAATATGCATAATATGATATTTTGATAATATATTTAATATATGATTTTATTAATATATATATAATCATATTTTTACTTATAATATACATTATATTTCATATTATATATATGGAGGACTAGCCCATGGCTCAGCTGACTCATCCATGACTCGGCCCGATCAACTTGATGACTAGGTCAAGTTTTGTATAAATTAAGTTTGTGCGCATTTTTGACCCAATGATTGGGTGATTCGAGCCTAGTCAACCGGGCCACTAGGTTGACCCAACAAGTTTTAAAACTATGACTCCATGAAAACTACTAATTAAAAATGAAAATTATGTTGGGGTGCTATCAACAGTCAAGTCTAACTAATTTAGTAACATGTATAGTTGCAGGAACTCAAAATATGTTGGATATTATGGTGCATTTGAATAGTGAGCCTTCCAAAATTGAGGTGTTTGTTGATGCCTAAATGTATCATCATTAAGTCTTTATCCCAACTAAGAGTCTATGTTTTTTTATTTGCTCTATTAGAGCTAAAACTTTAGTCACTTTACAATTTTGTATGTTACCTTTAATTACTTTTTCGAGTCTTAACACCGAGGGCACAAAACTAGCTGCATAAGATGTTGTTCCAGGCATCTCACCATCCACCGTTTTGCGTCAAACGCAGGGGGGTACGAACACTGCTGTCTTTGCAATCAAACGCCCTCTATAGGGTCAAGATTTGGTGATAAAGAAGATCCGATTATAATCTAAGTTGGACCCAAAGGAATCAATTAATATACGAAACCGGTATCATTTGTGAAATTTCAAGCCAAACTGGAGTCCTACCCAAGTTCCAATTGAAATATGCAAATTTTCAATGTTAAAAAAAGAGATAAAAATTTATTATTTTGTTGGGTATGGTCTCGGTCAGGTTCGTGTAATCCTAATAGGACCCCAATATGTTTTTTCAAACTAGACACTAATACCCCCAAAATCATTTTGAGCTCGAGCCCACTTGAGCCCAAATCTGGTCCGACCACACCGCTAGCTGGTACCAGATGGTTATACAGGTAAATGCAGCGGTATTGAAAATTGCTCCTCATTTAGTGTTCGGACGCTTGATAGGTTGCTTTAGTTTACCTGGATCCGACCTTGACCAAATCTTATAGGGTTTGGGTATCGTGACAAATAGGAAAATCCGATTAAGACCCAGGTCCGGACCCAAAGATCCAATCAATACATGGACCTGGGTATAATGTGATAAATTTTATACCAGACCCGGGCCTGACCCGAGTTTCAATTAAGACCCACAAATTTTCAATGTAAAAATGATAAAAATTATTATTTTATAGGGTAGGTTCTGGGTAGAGTTCATGTAGTTTTTATCGGGTCTGGGTATGGTTTCTCTTATAGTAGACTCGATTAAATCCAGATCGATACCATACCCAAAAATCTGGTCAATGTCTGGTTCCACTTGGGTTCGAACCAAACCTGACTCTTTGACACCCCTAGTGGACAGGCCATTAGACCTAGCGCCAGGGCATGCCAAGTGCAAAATGTTTTTTTTTTTTTTATAACTAGGAACCCTTGGCGAAACGAGAAAAACCTAGAGTGGGGTCGCACGACCACCCTGCTTTCCTGGCTCACCTTTCAAAGTTACTGATACACTCATGCGTCAGAAGGGTTTGATCTGGTGTCTTCATCTCAGTACCCTCACAATCTCCCCACTGGACTGGCCAGGCAGTCGCTTTGCAAGTTGTTAAACTTGGTTTAGTCTTAGTAATGCTTTGTGTGTGGAAAAAAGATTGACATTTTTGTCCTACATTTGCTTCATCACACTGTACACTGTAAAGACAAAAGGTAACATTTCCAATTAGGCGTGAATAAAAAGTAAGGCTCATCATGCTTAATAAGTCACAGAAAAAGTTTCTTGTTGACCTAAAATAGAGGCAGAGATTGTCACTCTATCTCTCTCTCTATATAGAAAAATTCATAGCTGTGCAGCTACAGTGTAATCACCCGTTACGCATGTGATGGACAGTCAGCGCTAGAAAAGGTGCAAAAACTGCTGAAAAAAGCATTTTTGCGCTTTTTAGCTTTTAGCAGCGGTCAAAACCATTGCTAAGGAGCCATAGAGATGCACCTGGCATTAAAAAAAATAGTGGCAGTTTTGATCAACGCTAACGGTTCCAGCGAAACTAGGACCTTTAGCCGCGATCTAAAACCGCTGCTAAATGGGTTTTGCGTGGTTTTGTCTGTTTTTAGCATTTTTTTGCAGAAAAAATGATGAGCGTCCGTCACACGTGTGGTGAACGCTCAGCAACATCCCGTTTTCAGTTGTGCACTTATGGATTGCGCTGATATATATATATATATAAGCCACTTAGAATATGATAACTGAGAATATATGGACCCAGATGTGAACTAAGCATTTTTTGTACTCCTTTTGCAAATTCAACTCTACAGATGTATAGATGTATTCGGCATGGTCCATTTGCTAAGAATCGACTGTTGGATAATGAAAATTATGATTTGTTAATGCTTAAATATTTATGAAAATTATGAGCCATTGATTTTCAAACTTAAAAGATCTTTCTCATGCTTTATAATAGGATGATCTAAGATTCAGTTTCTATAAAACCACGCATTCAGATCACATCCTACAATAAAATTTAAGAAAAAAAACCATGAAAATCTTGGTTCATAATCTAATTCACATATTTTGAGTTAATACATTCTGGTGGCCCATATATATATATATATATATATATATATATATATATATATATATATAAACTTAGCAAAGTGGTGGGGATCCTTATTTTAGATTTTTTTTTCTCATATCTAACACTATACATGTGATGTATATGTTTTATTTAGTGGAAACCAGCTTTTGGATCACTGGAATCAGAGCTGTATACAGGTTTTTTCAGCGATCCAAGAATCAACAGTTATAAATGCATTGATTTTTCAGGGCCTAATAGAACTTTTTTTTCATCGAAAAAATATGAACCAAGAGTTGATTCCTACTAAATAGAGCATGCTGAACACATCTCTGGGGTTAGATTTAGTAAAAACAACTCACATGATGAGATTCCAATTCAGTTGTATGTATAATAGATTGTAGCAAATATAAATCATATATATAGGGTGAGATTAAAGTTTGCTACAATTGTTTATGTATACAACCAACTTAGCAAACCTTTTTTTATTTTTTGGTAAATGACTCTGCATGTTGTTTTAGTAGAAACCAACTTTTCTATTGTCAAAATCCATCATGTGTACAGGTTTTCTCACAGATACAAAAATCAATGGTTGAAGATGCATCAAATTTGTTATTAAAATAAATCATCAAAAAACATAATTCAAGGGTCATTTCTCTCTAATCAAGCATGTTGAACATATCCAACTAGGTATGATTGAGCCAAGACAACTTGCATGAAATTTTAACTAGATTGGGATTACAATCAACTGTACTATTTACCACTGAGGTGGTATCCCATGTGGTAAGCGGGGTCCTATGTCAAGCTGAAGGCACAAGATTGAATATCTGCCACATGGGCGGCTGTTGTTCTGGCAGGGGTCGGTCTAACCCCAGCTTGATTTTAAAAAAAAACAGTATTATTTATGTATATGTGTGTGGGATAATGTTTATTATCCTCTTGGGCAAGGAGCCCCTTTGTGAAAATTTGTAATATTTCTAATTTTTTTTTCAGTTTTTGCACGTACAACCTGTTGATGTGATCTAGATCTTAAATTTAGTAGAAACTGACCTTTGGATCATGTTTTTCTGACATATATGTGAGATTTTATGATGATTGAAAAATCAACAGCCTATAATTTATTCAATTTTCAAACCTCAAAAGACCTTAATCCTACATTGAAAAATTATGTTCCCATGGTCAATTCCTACTATTTTGACCATGTCGAACACATTTATAAGGTCGGATTTGATCAAAACACCCTCTTCATATAACTCATGGGTTCCTTACCTACGAGGGTACAAAATGATATATATATATATATATATATATATATATATATATATATATATATATATATATATATATATGCATTTTGGATAAAAAAATGGTATTTGGTACTTCAAAATATTTTGAAAATTGTAGGCCATTGATTTTTGAAACCTTATAAAAACCTATCCATTAATCGAAAACAAATGCCCCAAGAAATGATATTTATAAAAACAAGCATATAGATTACATCGATCAGAAATTCCAAAAAACCACTAGAAATCCAATAACATGTTTCATTTAGCACCGTGTTGTTTCTATTTCCATTTATATAATTTAGAAAAAGGTGCTTAAAGTTTGGCATATTTATAAAGATGCCTAATGTTTGCAATATAGGTTAACAAAATATCTCACAAACAACCGTTCCACTAACTATAAATTACTATTTTACCTCTATACTGAAAACCTGGTCCATGGTGTTTTTTTTCATTCGACAGAGAAAGCTGAGGTTAGTTAGACCTTACCAGTCATCCAACCATACCATTTGGGTTTCGAACTGGCAACGTCCCAACACAAGGTGACGTGCACTAACTGCTCCACGGTGTTTTGCCAACCACTAGACTTAGGTTGTTTTCCAACAAGCTCTCTCTTTTTAACATTTTCATCATTCTCATCTCCCATCTCCCATCACCACCATGGGAGATGGGAGATGAGAATGATGAAAATTCGCCACCAACCCACCATTTTCATAAAACATAGCCATTCACTTGCAGAGTCACATTAAACTAGGGTTGGGCAACAGGTCGAGTGGCCCCATGGGCCAAGCTGACTCTGTCCGCCATGAGCCAAGTTTGGACCAAGGTTTTAGGCCCAAGCCCCTTAGGAACCGGGCTGAAACCCAACCCATTATATACATGGCCTATGGACTACCAGGCCAGCCCGATGGGCTTGAGTTACTTATTATTTTTTTAATAGTATAAAAATTAAAAAATTGACTATTACAAGGTAACTTGGTTACTATAACTATTCACCTAATTAATTATATTAATTTTATAAAAATTAATATAATTAATTAGGTGCATGAGAAGTTGGAAACTTGTTAACTATTACAATTTACAAATAGATTTGTGTCGGGTTGGTTTGGACCTGACCTGCGCTTCAAACCCGGGCCTATTAAGAACCAAGCCAAAACCCGACCCGTTAGTAAGGTGGTTGGCCACACTTATAGTCCAGCGAGCCAAGCTCTAAATGGACCCAGGCTGGATTGTCCCAATGCCCACCTCTACATTAAACTAAGGTTAAATCGATGGTGGTAACTTGAAGCTGCTATTCGAGATATAATTACAAAAGTTGAGCATTTAAATATAATATTGTAAACGCTACGTTGTCTTTGTAAATACATCAAACATTAGGTGTTTTTTTGTAAATTATTATTATTATTATTATTATTATTATTATTAATAATGAAAGTCATGCTCAAGATCTTGGAGACTTCTCCATTCCTTTTCATGAGATGAATCGTGACTTCATGCGCAAGATTCAAAAGAAAGAAATTGCAGAGGCTTTGAAGAAAATGAAATCAAGAAGGGCAATTGGCCCAAATGGTATACCTATCGAGGCTTGGAAATGCTTGGGAGAGAAAGGTTTAGAATGGTTGACAAATCTTTTTAACAAGATTTTGCGGACAAATAAGATGCCTAATGAGTAGAGGAAGAGTACTTTGGTGCCTCTATATAAGAATAAGGGTGATATGCAAGATTGCACAAACTATCGTGGTAAAAAACTCATGAGTCATACTATGAAACTTTGGGAGAGGGTGATTGAGTCCAGGTTGAGGAAGGTTGTCATGATATCGAAGAATCAATTTGGTTTTATGCCTGGAAAATCAACTATGAAAGTTATACATCTTCTTAGACAACTTATTGAAAGAAATAAAGAGAGGAACAAAGATTTGCATATGGTTTTTATTGATTTGGAGAAGGCATACGATAGAGTACCTAGGGACGTTCTCTGGTGGACAATGATGAAGAAAGATGTTTCTCTCAAGTACATTAGTATAATTAAGGATATGTATGAAGGAGTAGTAACCAATGTCCGCACTTGTGGAGGGGTGACAACCAATTTTCCTATAACGGTTGGGTTACATCAAGGATCTGCTTCAAGCTCTTTCCTATTTGCTATAGTGATGGATGAGCTTACGAGATCAATTCAAGAAAATGTGTCGTGGTGTATGTTGTTTGTTGATGATATTGTTTTGATTGATGAGTCTAGAGTTGGGGTTAATGCTAAGTTAGAATTATGGAGACAGACATTGGAAGCAAGAGGTTTTAAGTTGAGTAAGAGTAAGACAGAATACATGGAATGTCGGTTTAGTAAGCAACGAAGTAGTGATGGGAGTGTAGTGAAGCTTGGTGAGCAAGAAATACCGGTGAATGATTGTTTCAAATATTTGGGATCTATCATTCAAAAGTATGGAGAAATTGATGGAGATGTAAATCATAGAATAAAGGTTGGGTGGATGAAATGGAAAAGTGCAACTGGAGTGTTGTGCGATCGTAGAATGCCATTGCGGTTGAAGAGAAAGTTTTATAGGATGACTATTAGGCTCGCTTTACTATATGGTACGGAATGTTGGGCTGCCAAGAGACATCATATTCAAAAAATTAGTGTAGCTGAGATGCGTATGATGAGATGGATGTGTGGAAATACAATAAAAGATAAGATTCGGAACAAGGAGATACGTAAGAAAGTAGGTGTTGCACCCATTGAAAATAAGATGAGAGAGAATCATTTACGGTGGTTTGGACATATTCGGCGAAGGACTAATGGTGCTCCAGTTATAAGGATGGAGAAATGGGAAAATATATTAGTTAAAAGAGGTCGGGGTAGGCCTAGGAAGACATGGATGAAGGTGATAGGAAAGGATATGAATACTTTGAACCTCACCGAGGACATGTCATTGGATAGAAATGATTGGAGAAGAAGGATTCATGTGGAAGACCTAGAATGATTTTCTTTTTTGGTTCATATTGCCGACCCCAATTGTTTTGGGATGAAGGCGTAGTTGTTGTTGTTGTATTATTATTATTATTATTGTTATTATTAATATTATTATTATTATTATTATTATTATTATTATATATGTATATTCAAAGCACTTTATGTAGCGCTCCCAAAATCTAGAACTTGTAATTTTTTAGAAATATTTTGAAAGCCTTGTAATCATTACTTTATCAGAGTTTTAAATAGTAATTTAGTAAAAAATGGTGTTTTGAAATAACAAGTCAACGGACCTTGGGCACATAACTTGCAAACCTTTCCTTTACACAACGATTTTGTAACTTCGTACATTCATTAAAACCAAAGAGATTCAAAATGAGGTTTTAAAGTTTATACGAAAAGTAAGATTTCAAAGAAACCCTTATATCAAGTTACAAAATATCCTCAGGAGTGAAACATAAGGAAAAGAGTCTCATCTTGATCCATCGTGTCAGCGATTGCCATACCAACCTAATCATCACATGTACCTACGGAACAGGGTCAGATCGATAGAAATTTGATAGGTCCATAGATATAACAATTCAAAATAAGACTAACACATGCGTAGTTTCATTCGTGATATGCAATTTAACATAAATAAAATGAGCATGATAACATTGTTTTGATATTAGTTATCCTGAGGGTATGCATAGGAGATAACGTAGAAGCAACTGAGAATGCCCAGGGGTAGTTGTGCTATGTATTTTTATACCTCGGACAATCAACTGAGTCTGTTTCTAAGGAGACGGCCAGTAACCGAGAGAGAATTTCTCAGAGGCATTCGTGGTAAGGGATGCATCCAACCTCTGCAGAAGTTCATGAAAATTACCACATAGAATAATTTTTGGTAGCCCCATCCCTTAACTCTGATGATTGGGGACACCAAGTCATTTAAGCGAGGAGGGTAATTGTTAACAACTTGTCATTAAAGTTTTTGTACCATCACATCTCCTCTGTTGACGGAACCATGAGATGAATGGGTACATCAGGTTTTATTTTAACTGACGACCCATTCTGCATGCTCTGGTCTTTCAAACCAAATCGAGCATCATACATGTGAATGTGATAATCACTATTTATGTGATTTTATTTTTTATAATTGTATATTTGCACGCCACGAGGTTACCATAAGTCTCTCATCCAATCATCGTAGTACTAACATGAGGTGCATGTCTAATAGTACCTTTAACATGAAAGGGGTATCAGTTTCTCAAAAAGAAACCCCCAAATTTATTGTGTTGTGAAAGAAATGATGTAACCATTTTAGTTTAAATCGACATGCTCTGGTCTTTCAAACCAACTCTGAAGGTGATCATCATTATTTATGTGTTTTTCTTTTTTAACATTGTGCAATTACACGTTACAAGGTCACTATGAACCTCTCATCCATTTATCACAGTACCTACATGTTTTGCATGTCTGATGGTACCGCTACGATAAAAAGAGGTATTGATTTCTCAGAAGAAACCCCCAACTTTGGTTAGAAAGTCTCAACTCCCCGTACTCTTGGCCAGGGGTATCCGAGTAATTCAGATATCGAACAAAGTTCGTATGTACCTTTTTTTGCCATGCAGGTTCAAGAAAAAAGCTTGGTTGCAAATAAGCAACCGTCAGGTGTTCATTTTTGCTTTTCAAAACCACACATATTTCAAATACTGGAATCTCACAAGAAATCTATTTTCTTTAAAGATTTGGCGAACATGCGAAAATCCACGTCTTTAAAAGCAAGCGTGGTGCAGAGTAAAAAAATGTATGCAAAATTGTGTACCTTACCAGATTGTATATACGTATATATATAATATATATATATATATATATATATATATATATATATATATCACAAAGTGCAGACATGTGCACATTACAGCGCGACGACATATATAAAGCAAGACTCAATGTGCGAAACCACACATAGAGTTAAATAAATTATGTAACCAGTCCACGAGGTACAAAACCGTACCTCGACTAAATAAATGCATAAGCAGTATACAAGGTACGAAATCGTACTTCAGCTAAGTAAATACGTAAGTAGTGCACGAGGTACAAAATCATACCTCAACTAAATAAATGTGTAAGCAGTAGCGTGTGCACGTAATAGCACGGCGGCAAAGTAAATGACATAAAGCAAGACTCGATGTGCGAAACCACACATCGAGTTAAATAAATTATATAAGTAATGCACGAGGTACGAAACCAACCTTCAGCTAAATAAATGCATAAACAGTAGTCTGTGTACGTAACAGCACGACAACAAAGTAAATGACATAAAGGTATATGGATAAGGATTCGCAAAACTGTGTCCTTGAGTTAAAAGTGTGTGTGTGTATACACATATTTTTAAATTGTCTTACCATCGTCTTGTATACAACTTTTCTTTACTTCATAGATGGTTGAACTTGTTGACGATTCTAAGCATAGGTTTTTAAAGGCTTATGCCTTGGTGTACGTACCGCGTTTGTTGCATCGATGGTGTGTGTATATATATATATATATATATATATATATATATATATATATATATATATATATATATATATGTGTGTGTGTGTGTGTGTGTGTGTGTGTGTATACAGATATTTTTGAATTGTCTTACCATTGTCTTGTATACAACTTTTCCTTACTTCAGAGATGGTTGAACTTGTTGACGATTCTAAGCGTAGGTCTTTAAAGGCTTATGCCTTGGTGTACGTATCACATCTGTTGCATCGATGGGGTGCGCTAAAGTATTTGTCGTACTGCAAAAATAAGAATAAGGGAATTTCTCTTTTAAAATCATGCATTGATGTTATGTTTGTATCGCAGGGGCCGAATCCGACCCTGGTTCAGGCCGCCTGGCTGAGCCGGGTCCTGAATCGAGGCAAGCCGCGTTGGGACCCGGGGTTAGCTAGGCTCGGCTGAGCCCAACTGGCTACAAGCGGGGAGGGGCCGAGTTGGGCTCGTTAAGGACTAAGCTCAACTCAATCGAGTCGGCCGATTAGGCCCCCAACCGAGTCGGGCTCGATTCCGACCAAAACAGGAAAAGGAAAAACAGGAGAAGGGAGGTGGGCTCGGCTTCCAGGCTGAGCCTGGCGCCATCCCTGAACGGGACCAAGCTTGGGCTCGATTTGACTGTTGAGCCTAGCCCAGTCATAGAATGGGATCTAGCCTAGGCTCGATCCTGCTCAACTTGCATGAGCTGGGCTCGGTTCAGACCGAGCCCAACTATAGGAGGCAGGGAGTGGCGCCCCTGCTAGCTGGCCGAAAAAACGGAGAAGGCATGGGGCAGCGGCCCTGCCTGTTGGCCGAAAAAGAGGAGGAGGCAAGGGTGGTGCCCCTGCCTGCTGGACTAAAAGGGAGGAGGCAGGGGCATCACCCCTGCTTGCTGACCAAAAAAGGAGGAGGTAGGGGCGTCGCTCCTGCCTACTGGAAAAAAAAGGGGAGAAGGCAGGGGGCAGCGCCCCTGCCTGTTGGCTGGAAAAGAGGAGGAGGCTGGGGCAGCGCCCCTGCCTTCTGTCCGAAAAAGAAAAAGGTAGGGGGGCATCGCCCCCCCAGCCCCCGTTGGCCAGAAAACATGGGAAGGCATGGGCGGCGCCTCTGGCTGAAAAATAAAGGAAGGAGGCAGGGAGCGTCGCCCCTGCCTTCTGGTCAAAAAAAGGGGGGGAGGCAGGGGGCGTCACCCCCCGCCTGTTGGTCGGAAAAAGGAGGCGCTGGCTGGAGGGGCATCGCCTTCCTGCCGGCTAAACCAGCGAGAGAGAGAGAGAGAGAGAGAGAGAGAGAGAGAGAGAGAGGAGGGCCGGCGCCATACAAAGAGAAGTGAGAGAGAGGCGAGTGGTTTGTCGAGAGGGGATTTCGGCAGGGGTCGGGGTCCTCGTTGTTTTTTTAAAAAGGAAACCCCCCGGGGTTGAAATAGAAACACGGGTTGGATCCGATTTTTTTTTTAATTGCGAGTGTTACACTTTATGCATGCACGTGTGGCGCATGTCCATGATGATGACATAATGATGATTAAGATAATAAAAATATGCATAGACGATGAGAAGCATAACAAGCATGCTCACCATGTATATGCCTTGAATAAACACTGATGGTTTGGCTTCTTGCTAAGCTCAACTTGGTTCTGTCAAAAAAGATGCCACTGGATCTGAAAATTAGATGACTTGGTCCAAACCTTTGTTCTTAGATAATTATATTGGGGTTGCTGTAGCAAGTTGGAATCTTTCTTAACAATAAAAAATTGTAATGCACAAACGCTGCCATGATTGAGAAAGTTAGAGGACACATCCATATATTATATTTTAATAAGCGAATCAACCATAACTACCAACCAGCATTAGGGATAGTTTAAAAAAGTGAATCGATGCATTCTTGTCAATCAATAAAAGAAAAACGGTTGGTTGCTCTTTCAATTTTTAGGCAAGTTTGATCGCTATGAGGTTTCTTTGTCATTTTATTCAATGTGCCATAACACACATGCATGATGCGTGACTTAAACAACTTTGTTTTTATTTTCCTTTTTGGGAGTAAATACAAAAACTGCCTCAATTATCACATTTAAGCTATTTTTTCTAGACCCCACCCCCAATCATTTGGTTATTACATTTACCCCACCTACTTTAAGTACACGACAAAATTATAAAATATTATTTTCTGACATCGTTTTTTTCTTAAACTTTCTTGTCTTCTTATGGGTTTTTGTTAAACAAATCAACAAGGCATTTTCGTTGCATTTTTAATACTAAACAATAGATATTTGACAACCCATCCATCTGGCCTGGACAAATCATGTTTATGCTAATTTGTTTTATAAATAAACAAATAAAGACGTACAAATATGTACATGCTTAAAACTCTAGGCCTTCAATTTTGATTGAGTTATATGCCAAAATCTAATGTTTTCGGTTTGTTTCAAAGTTATCTTAACTTTAACTTTATTTTTTACCATCAAGAATGTATTTTTAAGATTTTTGTCTAAAAATCAATTAAATTAGAGAATTTTAGCTTTCAAAAAAGCCAAAAATCAGGTAAATCTGATATCAACATCAAAAGTTATGAACAAAACAAGGTGACTTATTCATTTTTCATGTAAGACTCTTTATGCATATTTTTTCCACAAACATGAATAAATTTGGTTTTTCACTTAAATGATGAATTAAAATAAATAATGTTAGCTTTCAAGACATCGAAAATCACCTTAAAAGGACATCAAGATAAAAAAATTCTAACCAAAAGGAGTTAACATGTTACGACAATTGGATTGTCGTAAGCATATTTTGGAGTGTCAGTAATAGTTTTTTGATATATTGTTAGGAGGGTCTAAAAATGATGAATTATTATTAGCAAACTTCAATGCATCGGTAGTATTTTAGAGTGTCATTAGCAGTTCATTTGGTCTAGAAATGCACACTATTTTGTGACAAACCTTCCAACTTCCTTATCCATTCCTAGAAACTTGAAACTTTATTTAACATATCTTCTCCCTAAATCTTATGCTAGAAAACATTCAACTAATAAAAAAAGCCATTCCAAATCTCAGCCAATAGAATCTTGCCATCTCACATTTGGGCAGATCTAGATCCTTGAATCCTGAATATATGAAAATTGTGCTAGAATCTGTTCAAAAAACTATAAATAGAGATTTAACCCTCCCCCCTCCTCTCATTCCACCATTTGACACTTGAGATCTTGAATCACCCTTAATTTATTTGAATCGTCCTTACTTTATTGAAATCCCTACTCATATAGACCAGGTACCCAAGCCTAGCTAAGCTTACTTAGCCTAGCCTAGGACCCAAATTCTCTATCCCACCCACTTCTGCAACCTACTCTTAGCAAAAGTGATGTCTAAGTACAATCGTGTGTGTCACCATCGTAGGAAAGGGCTACTTAAGCTCGAGGTTAGATTCAATTTTTTTACCTTTTTATTGTGTTTATTTATATTTATTTTAATACAAAAATATAGATTTTTCTAACAAATATTATATTTGTCATGCTTTTGTGTTTTTTCGAGTGTTGGTGGTGCCCTGTACCATCAACCTCTTCTTCTTTTAGGACCCGTGTACGAGATACAAGCACTCGTAAGTTGAAGCCTGTGTTGAAGATTTTGAGCTTCTGGTGCAGTTGATCCCTACTCAGTGGAGGAGAAAAGTCACAAAACTTGAAGAGTGGACCCCACAACTCTCACTAATCTCAAGTTCAAATCTAGTTTTTTATCTAAATAAAAAATTCTTTTTGAAAAAATCTATTTTTTGGTTTTCAAATTTTGGGGATCCACAGAATGATGATCATGATGGGACTACTTGTTTAGACTTCAAAATTGATATTGCTAGGATTTTCAATATTGCGAGGTTCATATGTTTTATATTATTTTTACATATTGGATCCACTTAGGATCTAAAATTCAAGTTTGCTTTATTTTTCTAGTTGGCCATGCCTTGTTGGCAAGATCATATCTTCCTATATATAAGTCACATTGTCATGTTCTAGGACTCATTGGAAACCGCCCTACGATTCTCATTTTTTACACATATTTATATTATGTTTCTAAGGCCTCCCAAAACATGTGGAAACTAAGAAGTCAAACACTTTTCTTACTATTTTTTGCAGACCCATTTTTTTTTCTTAGATAGTATCTCAAAACTCTAATATCAAAAACCAGTATTTTTACAAACATTGGAAAGATGAGACATAGATCTAAAAAGTTCTTGTTTTAGGCCAGATATGAAAACCTCTCTAGGGTCCTTGTTTCTAAGTCATAAAACTGAGAGAAAAATTTGGCCTGAAGACGCTTGTCATTGAATAATTTGTCTTTCGAAAGTCATTTCTCTTTAATCACAAATCAGATCAAGGTGATTCCAGTGGAGCTGGAAAGTTGACTTCCCAATCTTTTTGTTTTTTTTTTTACTTTTTTGACTTTTGGTGTTGGTGATAAAAAAGTAACTTAGAACAGTCAGAATAGGTGCCTCGATGCCTATTTTTCTCCTGTCTTAAGTATGTTGTTGGGATTATATCTCAGCGCTCATTGTTACTTCTTAATGAGTAAGTTGTTATTAGAAAGGTCTTTAAGTCTACTTTCTTAGTCTCATTTGGAGTTTTATATAATCCATCATTTTCTGAGTCCAAAATCAGTGTCAAAATCAGATATTGGATTTCAAAAAAAATCTAGTAACTCTCTAGTTTTTTTTATCGAATTTGCTTTTTCGATACTGAAATCCCCCTATTCCATTACCCTAGACTTCTATTTTGTCATTTAGTTGTTGAAATGTTACGTTTGGACCCGAGAAAATCTTTAGGTAAGGGTTTCTTTTGGATATGATTTCTGATCCCATTAGGAAAGTAGTGTCTCATAAAAATTGATTTCTTTTTTTTCTTTGTTTCTTAAAACGTTGAAAAAAATCATTTTTAGGTGTTTATTTCTTGCTTTATAACTAAAACTCTAGGTAGAGCTTGGTGTTTTGCTTACTTACTTTAGTTTAGCGAATATAAGTAGCAAAAACACTTGTTGGAGAATATCTTGACACATAGTTTTTCTAGGGATAAATTTAATAGCATCCAATTAAGTTAGCTTTACATTTTGTGTGAGACATTATTTGCATCACCCTTATTCTCTTTTCATTTATCTTCATTTCTTAGGACTTTTATTATAGAGTCATTGTTACTTGTTTGGATTTTTAAACACCCCATTTTGTCCTATAATTTTGGATCTTTGGATCTCTCACAAGTATCATAAGCCATCAACTTGGGTATATTGGTGGTGGACCAAGGAGGATGAGAACCTGTTCGTACGTACCAGAAGCTATAGCTCAGGTATATTGCAAAAGGTTTGATAAGAAGGAACCCTTATCCATTAAAATTTATTGAAGTGACCTTATAAAATCGTTGAACGTTCGAGAAGACCTATGAAACTTGGTTTTTGCAAATTTTATTCATGTGTTATGTGATTTATGTAGACCCTTTCTTGTAGATAGATCTCAGACCAATGGTTCAGAAGAAGGATTCTCATAATGATCATCTTAAGAACCCAAACTCATATAATCAGGAATAGGGTTCCAAAAATCCTAACACAAATATGCAACCTGGGTTCATAGCCCAAGATCCACCTAGAAACCTTGAGAAGAAACCCAGAGGTACCGAGGAGTTGCGAGCCCTATTGGGAGAGACTTCACACACAGAAATGATGGTAACCATCCTATCTGAAGGGGATTCTTTCAGTCAACATAATGAGGGATGAGCCAAATTTAGATAATGAATAGAAAGAGGTTCAGTATGAGATGCTAAACAAGCGAAAGGGAATAGTCCAAGATCTCTCAGGGGGTATACCTTGAAGAAATTGAAAAACTCTAATGTCACATTCAAATTAATGATGCATGAAATTCAATAGGAAATTATGCAAATGAGGCCAAGTTGAGAAGCTACTAACAGGTACACAAACAGAAGGGTCTGAGTCTCCTCGTAAAAAAGGTTCAGTTCATTAGTATGCCAGAAATAATAGTTTTAACAGTCAGAACTACATCATGTCAGCTTAATGAAAATGAGGAGCGAGTTTAAAACTTAGAAGAGGAGCTGAGAAACATGAGTTGTTAGATAAGAAGAACAAAAGGTAAAAGAAGACCACATGAGATCAAAGATTTTGTCCTGAGTTAAGATAATGAACCTTTGGATCTTACCTCAAGAAAGTTTGTCAAGTTCAATGGGATATAAAATCCTCGATATCTATGTAACTCTATTACTGGATGTGTGCTCAAATTGCTTAAATAATGATTGTGCCCTCGTTTGTTGGTTTTCAAGGAGTCTTAAGGGGAAGGCCTTGTCTTGGTTCTCTACCCTAAACATCCATTAGATAAGACAATTCTAAACCCTCATGAACATTTTCATTGAGCGATTTCAATTAAAGATAGATGCATTATCGACAATCAATCAAATTTATGATCTTAGGCAAAAGAAGGATGGAGATGCTCATGATTTTATTAACTAATGAAGATTAGTGTATCATTGCATAAAGAACCCAATCTGAGAGTCACATGTCATCACTCTCATTATGAACAACTTTAATAAATCTCTCAAGGGCCGCTTGGCTACTCAGAGGTATAAGGCCTTTGTGGATCTGATTAATGTTGCCACTTGAACAGAAGGAAACCATAAAAGAGGCATGCATGATGAGATTATGGTAAATATTGGATCTGAAAAGTAAGAATCGCCCACGAGTCAAGTTAGTGTGACTACTTCTCGAAGAGCAAAGAAAATGTTCGAGTCTCCTATAAAAACCAAGGGCAAACCCAAAATCATAGATGGTCCAAAGACAAAGGGTTTATTAAGATTCAACAAACTCAATCTCAAGTCCTGAATATTTTGTTACGAAATAATAATTTTAAATTGCCTAAAGTATTTGATCCTCCCTAGATGAAAGAAAATGATGCAAAATTTTTTTATAGATATTAGCAAGGTCTTGGCCATGATACTAAAGAGTGCATCTATTTTAAGCTCTTAATTTAGGACTACATTGACAAAGGTGAACAAATCTTGAAAAATAAAGAAGCTCAAGAGGAACCATGTTGCATTTTGAATGAGAAAATTTACATGATTATCAAAGTTGAACCAGCATTAAGAAATTTTGTCATAATTCTCAAAGTTTGCATTGAATTTGTTGATTTAAAATGAGCCTTATAGTTGTCCGAATCACCAAACATGCCTTTAGATATAGAATGCACAATCTATTGTTAATGAATGTCTTTTCACAAGACTTTTGAAAAGTAGTGTCAGAGTCAATCTTTTGCCTTTTAAAAATCAATACGTCTACTTTTTTGTTATCATTTGAACTTTTTACGCTTGACAACAAAGAGAGGTATCTATAGACACCCCAATTTTGACCGAGTCATTCCGTGACACGTGTCATATGCCAAAATTTAGTGTTTTTATCATATTTTAAAGTTATGCTAACTTTAACTTTGTTTTTAACCTCAAAAAATGCATTTTTAAGTTTTTTGTCGAAAAGATCAATTAAACTAGAGGATTTTAGCTTTCAAACAAGTTAAAAATCAGGTCAGTCTAACATCAAATTCAAAAGTTATGACAAAACTATGTAACTTATTTAGTAAAAAAAATATTTTTCAGGCATAGCCCACTTGGAGCACATTTTTTACCATCGAAACAATCAAATTTAGGGTTTTACTTAAAATATAAATTAAATTAGAGAATGTTAGCTTTACAACACGTAAAAAACACTTCAATAGGACGTTAAGATAAAAAATTATAGTCAAAACAAGCTAACCTATCAAACCTATTTTAGCTAGTTTTGCTAACAATAATTAGATTGTCGTTAGAAAACTGCTAACGATACATGGATTGTCGTTAGCACATTTTAGTATGTCATTAGTAGTTTTTTTATGTGATATTAGGAGGGTCCAAAAATGATAAATAATTGTTAACTTTTTGTAGTATCGTTAGCAACATGTGTCGTTAGAGTGTATCACTAGCGATACATTTGGTCCAAAAATATGCATCATTTGGAGATAAACCTTTTGACTTCCTTATCTATATCTCACAAAGTAGTGAGATATCCATTAAACCTAGCTTATTCCTAGAAACTCGAAACTCTCTAATCTATCTCCCTAAATCTTATGCTACCAATAAAAAATATTCCTTTCAAACCTTGGCCAATATGATCCCATCATCTCATCTTTGGATGGATTCAGATCCTTAAATCTCAGATATATGAGAATTGTGCTTAAATCTACAATAAAAATTATGAATAGGGGTTCACCCTCTCTATTCTAGCATTTGACATGAGATCTAGAAGCACCCTTATCCTATTGAAATCCCTACTCATCTAAACCTAGTACCCTAACCTAACTAAGCGTACTTAGCCTAGCCTAAGACCCAAATCTCCTATCTCACTCACTTTTGAGACCACGCTTAGCCATAGTGTTTTCCGAATTCGACCACACTTGTCACCATTGTAGGAAAAAGCTACCTAAGCCCGATGTGAGAATCAGTTTCTCTTTAATTTTTATTATATTTATTTCATTTATCTTATTATAAAAGTATAATTTTTTTTAACAAAAAATACATTTGTCATGTTTTTGTCCTTTTTTGAGTGTTAGTGGTGCTTTGCACCATCAATCTAACCTTCTTTTTAAGACCGACGAATGAGGTACGATCACTCGCAAGTTGAAGCCCATGTTAAAGATTATGAGCTCTTGGCACAACTGATCCCTACTCAACAAAGGAGAAAAGACCCACAACTTGGAGAGTAGACCCACAACTCTCGTTAATCTCAAGTTTGAATTCAGTTTTTGACCCAAATATTTTTTTTTTGAAAAACCTCTCTTTTTGGTTTTCAAAATTTGGGGATCTATAAAAACACATCACTTATTTTTAAAATATGCAACTAAATAACTAAGAAAATAAATATCATTTTTATGGCTTAATATATATTTAAATTAAAACTTAATGGCCCATCCATATGGACAAACCTATATTACGTTAAATTTTCCAATAAATAAATTGAATAAAAGATAGAAAAATGTATGCATTTCAAACACATTTTGTTGAGAACATTATTCATGGGGCTGGCCAATCCCATCCATAAGTGTTTTTTAATGATCAATGAGAAAAGAGAGAGGAGTGATTTATGGAGATATTTTAAGAAAGAGAAGGAAAGAAAGATAAAATCTCAATAATGTAATATTAAGTGAAGATTTACAAGATTCCATGTAAGTAAAACCTTTTATTAGAAAACTATACAAAAAAGGTAAACAAATTTTTAATGACATTGTAAGAAAACATAACAAATATTTCAATTTAGAGAAGTAATGAAACATTTAATTTTTGACACCTATTACCCTTCTACTTTTATAATATCTAGGATTAAGATTAGGATAGAAAATGATTTTAAGAAAAGTGTTTTGAAATACATATTTTATAGAAAGGTTGTTAAATGTAGCAATCAAAACACTAGGAAGCTTTTTGTAAATTACCTTGTTTTCTTTTTATTTATATTGATTACCGAATATGTGTCACTAAAAGGTGCAAACTGGAAATATGAGAACTACTATGCGAACAATGATTTTCATGAGTTTTTTGTTTTTTTCTCTTATATCTAATAAATGCTTCATTTTATAGGGACCATTTCTTGAATCATCCCATTATAATGCTTAAGAAAGGTTTTTTAATCATCCCATTATAATGCATATGCAAGGATTTTTAAGATTTTAAAATCAACGGCTCAAAATTTTCATAAATATTCAAGCATCTAAAAATTATACTTTTCATTGAAAATACATGATCCAACAATTGCTTCCTAGTAAATTCGCTATACCAAACACATCTTCATGGTCGGATTTGCAAAAAAGGTGTTAGAAATGCCTAATTTGCACAATAGTTCTCATATTTCTAGTGACCATGCCAAATAGTATCCACTGAAAAATAGAAGGTGCATATTTAACACCTTAATATAGGTTTTCACTAGGGGGCGAAACAAGCAAGCAAGAAAGGAGTCATGTTTATACACAACAAAGATGATTTGATATCATTATTAACAAATGGATCCCACATAACATGTTTGGTATGATTCAAAACCATAGATGTAGCAAAATACCCTTTGACTTTTAATCTTGACCCAACAATAACGAATATGCTTGTCCATGAACTATTTGAAACCATGTTTCATTTGCATGATATATATATATATATATATATATATATATATATATATATATATATATATATATATATATATATATATAAACATCTCCTCATTGACATAATTAAATTTGTTGGCCCATAAGTTATTAAAGTGAAAAATTGATGAAGCTAACTTAAAATTAGAGGGAGAGAAAAAAACACTAGTTTAAATACTTCCAAAGCTCACATGAACCGCACACTAATATTCTTTTGTTTTTAAAAATCCAATTTTTACATTGCCACTTCATCTTAAATCTATCAAATTCAAAGAGACGCTTTGAAGCACCCACTTATCTAAATAAATGAGAATGAAATGAACTATGGGAAAGCTATGTGACAAGTATTGTAAAATTTTTAATAGGCAAGCTAGGGGTAACTTTTGTTGGACCTGAGTCAACGGGTTGGGTGTACCAACCTGAACCAAACCCTATACGGTCCGGGTATGAATATCTTTGTATGGATATGAAATCTAGAAAAAATATTACCTCTCAAAATGTTGTGTTTGATAAAACAAGTTTTCCGTTAGAGATCTGGTGAGTGAAGTCACATAATCTAGGGCCGAGATGATTCAAAAGCCAATCTTTATCATCCCTAATGCTATCAAAAGGCTAGAAAGACCACATGCCAATGATGATCATCTTGAAACAAATCAAGAAGTCAATGGTCATTTCTCACACTAATTTCAAGACCTACCTCAACATGACCCTGTTATATCAAACCCAAGTAGTCAAGATCAACTTGAGCATGAATCTAATGAATCCTATCCATCTCAAGATTTATCTCTTATTGTTGCTTATCCCACTAAGACCCATCATATGATTACCATATTTCAATATCAGACCTTGAAACCAAAAGTATATCAAAATACCAAGTATCTTATAAAATAGCCCTTCTAACTCTTATTGCTCAGGATAATGAATCCATCTCCTTCAAAAAAGCCATCAAGGAACCTAAGTGGCAAGCTGTCATGAAAGATAAATTTGATGCTCTTATCAAAAACTATACTTGAACCCTTGTTCCTTTCCATCACGTCAAACATATAATCAGATGTAAATGGATATACAAAGTTAAATGAAGGGTTGATGAGATTCTTGAAGGATATAAGGCTAGACTTATAGCTAAAGGGTTCAATCAAGACTACTTTGAGACTTTCAATCCAGTAGTTAAACAAACCACCATCAAACTTGTTTTTTTTATAGCTGTCAGAAAAAAATGAATTATTTGGCAATTGGACATTTATAATACCTTCTTACATGAATATCTATCAAAAGAAATGTATATAGATCAACCTCATGGATTTGAAGATCCAAAGTTTTCTTATTATGTGTGTAAGTTATGTGCCTTATATGGTTTAAAACAAGCACCTTATGCTTGGTTTGCTCGTCTCAACTCCTTTCTTCAGGCTTTGAGATTTATTGGGGCAAAAATTGACACATCACTTTTTATTTTTAAAAAATCATCTCATACAATGTTTGCTTTAATCTATGTTGGTGATATAATTATCACAGACATTCAAAAGTTGATTGAAAAATTGGTAGCATAATTCTCCCTAAAAGACTTGGGTCCTCTACATTAGTTTTTGGGTATAGAAGCAAAATTTACCAACCATGGATTGAATTGTCTCAACAAAAATATATATTGGAATTGTTAAATCGAGTTAATATGATTGGTGTCAACCCGATTGACTCTTTCTTCTTCTCTTTCAACAACTTCTAGATTACCCTTTAATGATCTTACTCTTTATTGGAGTATAGTTGGAGCATTACAATATGCAACAATGACAAGACCTAATATTTCTTTTGTTGTGAATGAGATATACCATTACATGCATGAAAACCGATCAACATTGGATGTCAGTCAAAACAATTTTGTGATATCTGAAGGGAACCTTGCATCTTAGATTCAAGATCAATACCTTATCTAGTTTTGAAGTCAATGCCTACTCGGATGTCGACTGGGTTGGATGCCTTGATGATAGAAGATCCATTGGAGGGTATGCAATTTTTCTTGGTACAAATCTTATATTCTGTAGCTCTAAGCATTATCAAAATCTAATATAGAATCCCAGTACAAAGCCTTAGCTAACACTCCTGTTGAAATGACTTGGATCAAGTTTCTTCTAGATGAATTGGATATAACTTTAAAATCAAAACCAGTGTTATTGTGTGACAACAATGGGGCATCTTATCTTGTAGCACACCCCATCCACCACAACGGAAGCAAACACATAAAAGTCTACATTCACTTCATCCAAGACAAATTAGCAAAAATGGAACTTACGGTGAAGTATATATCCACCAAAGACCATATCACAACGAAACCTGACAGTACAAGTTCTTAAGTGGCAAGCTCAATGTTCTTCCTAAAGCGCTGAACTTGACAGGGGCTGTTAGAAATATGGATCAGACCCGTATGACTGCAAACCAAGTCCACATGGGACAAGTTACTGCAGGGCAAATAGAATTCACTGAGGTAAAAGGAAACTTACCAAATGAGGAGAAGCCAAATAAACATGTCAGCTGTACAGGTCAAGCGAACTCACCAAACGAAGATAAACACACAGGATGCAGAAATGAGGAGAAACCAAATAAACATGTCAGCTGTACAGGTCAAGCGAACTCACCAAATGAAGATAAACACACAGGATGCAGAGATCAACATAAAGATTACTCAAATAGGAAATTGTGTAATTCTATACAACAGAAAGATTATCATGATCAAGTCCAGCTAAGAATCCATGATTTTCGGCCACCTAATGTACTGACCTGTAAACAGATTTATAACACCGATTATAAATATAGAAACAATACTCTCATACGGTGCAAGAGAGAGAGTAAGAGAGTACCCATGGACGTAGGTCTTCTTTGGACCAAACCACATTAAAATATTGTGTTCTATTTGTTTTTCTTTTTTTTTCACACCCTCCTCCTCTCTCATTTTTTCACATTTTCCCACTCTATTTTTCTCATACTACACAAACAGGCGAAAAACTTTGTTTTGAAAAACTTCTCATATAAAAAATTCTAATAGGCAAAACTTTTCTTTCCTATGAGAGTTTTTCTATCTTCCAAACGTGTTGCTTCCTGTGCATCCAATTTTCCTTTTTTTTTTAAATCTGATCATACAAACGTGCTCTACAAAGTCAATTTCAGCTTTTGGATCATCCAATTTTGACATGAAAACAGGGTCTTTGATGGTTTAAAAGATCTATAGCCCATAACTTTTTAATTTTCAAATCTTAAAAGATTGTGTTTTCATCCAAAAATCCTAACAAATGGTTCACGCCATAAACATCCGTGCAGCCAGATCTCTGCAAAATTATGCTTTAGCACGGCTTTCACATAAGTCGTGCACGCATGCACACACAGAAATGACTTTTGAACCACACGATTCTGTAGGTTTTTTAAGGGCTTCAAAAATTAACTGTCTACATTGCACTAAAATTTTATAAATCAAAAAGTTATATTTTTAGGTCAAAATAGCAGGATCCAAGGTTTGATCCTTAGTAAACAAACCTTTCTATGTAGTTAGATTGACTTGATAAAGCTTGGACCTATGATTTTCATTGCAATAGTTTCATATGATTTGGTGCCTTCAATAGCACCGGAGAAGGTGTCAATGGTATCCGCACGGATTCTCTCTCTCTCTCTCTCTCAATTTGTAGCAAACGGTTAGAATTGGTTTTGGAATCGAATCAGTTTCCTAAAACAAGGCATGAATCAGTCTGAATTGAATAGAATTCAACCGTTTTGAATCAGTTTACTTGAAAAAAATAAAAAATTCAAAAACAAGAAATGTCAGGAAAAACCATTTAAAAAGGAAATATATAAAGAAAGTTTTTATGTATTTTCTAAGGCACCCGCAAGGTTGATAGACCTACGTAGAGAGAGAGAGAGAGAGAGAGAGAGAGAGAGAGAGAGAGAGAGAGAGAGAGAGAGAGATTCACCAGCAGCACGAGACTTTTTCCAGCAGTTGCAGGCACTAGTGGGCTGCAGAAGTAAGGGGAAACCCCCAAACCCAAAAGTCTAAGGCCTGCTTTAGTTGAACTCAATATAGCTTGTACAGGCCATAGCTACAAATCTCATTACCAGCAAAATATCTGTGTGAAAATATCTTGTGATATTTTTTGAAATGTACAAAATATAATTAAAATATAAAAAATATGAAAAACTGTCCAAAAGAAACGCTAGATATTTTCCAAAAAGGGTGATAATTTTAAATATCACATTTTTTAAAGAATAATACGAGTCTTTTATCATGATTCTATAACAAATTATTTTCAAAATATCGGTAATATTTGTGACGATGGTAAAGGCACATGCTGTGAAATTTTTCACCATTTGATATATAAGCTCTGTTAGCGTGTATTAAGGTCCAAGCTGGGTGTACTCCCCGGTGGGCAGGGTGGCCCTCAAGGGTTTTACCAACCGGAGGCCATAAGTAAATAAATAAGTAAACACAGCTCTGCACCTTGTGTTTATCTGGTGTTTTTTCAGGATAGGTGCTAAATGATACATGCTAAATGGGTTTTTCAGCTCTTTTGGTATTTTTTTTTTGCGATTCCAACCCCGTAAATGTGTTGGGCATAGTCGATTTAGAAGAATCCACACCTGGATCATGTGTTTTCGATGAAAAAATGATATTTGAAACCTAAAAAATTTACAAAGTTTTTGAACCGTTGATTTTTTGAACCTTATAAAAACTCACCTGTGTCAGAATCGAACACTTCAAGAACTGATCCCTATAAAATCAAGTACATAGATCACATATGTAGGGTTAGAATTTAAAAATAAAACAAAAAAACCTGAAAACTCATTGAACACCTACCCATTACTCCTGAGGTGATATATATATATAAACAAACACTTGAACAATTAGTAATGAAGAGATGGAAGGAGAAGATGATGGTACAAAGTAGGAAAGCAACAGGATGAAACGCTTAATTGGTTCTACTATCAATAGCAGCGGTGATTGGCGACTGCAACTCGTCGTTATATATATATATAAACAAACACTTACAATTAGTAATGAAGATAAGGTAGGGGAAGAGGGTGGTACAAAGTAGGAAAGCAACAGGATGAAAGTCTTAATTGATTCTGCTATCAATAGCAGCGGTGAATGGCCACTGCAACTCGTCGTTGTGGTGGCGAACATATCAGCATGAGCACCAAAGCTATGATTAGGACGAGGAAGATGCCCTTGTAATCTGGCTCTTCATCTTCTTCTTTGGAGCAACAAATGGATCCCATGACCATCGATGCTGGTTCAAGGATGAAGGATGGCAGGATCATCATATTTGGAAGGCAAGAGAGGACAAATTGGGATTGCCTTGCTTTTAGCTTTTTGTATGGTAGTGAAGATATATCACAGTTGGGATGCAATGAAAGAATGGTTTGGAGAAATGCCCAAGTATTAGTAGACCCCTTTCTTTTTTCTTTAGTTGAGTTTGGTTGAAGCTTCATCTACCACTTGATTTAAAAATTTCTGTGTATTGCTTGTTTTTTATTTATTTCAGTAATATAATACAAATGAGGTTGGTAGTTGGGATCTTGATTTGATCTCCCTTGGATGAGGTCACATCACATGGTTAGATTAGGAAAAGTAAACAGGTTGGATGTTCGGTGAAGCTTCCTTTGATGACTATGGGTGGTTGGATGTCGTTAGACACCGGGAGCTTCGAATCTTGCCTCCCCTTCTGGTTGGAGTCTACGACCATGGCAACAATGGCACCTACTACCTAAAGAAAGAAAATAATCTTTGTATGTAAACTATTTTCCAGTCATATTCAATCTTTGTCAGGCATCATCATCAAACCTTATCCCATCTACTTGGAGTCGCTTTTCGAGCAGGGGTGGACACCCGGGCTAGGCAGCCGGTGGGCTTTTGGGTACCCAGCTCGGGTCAGGCCCCCAAATTTGGAACCCTGCCCACCAAAAGTCGGGCCGGGCTCGGGCTGGGGCTGGGGCTGGGATAGTTCTATTTCTTCATTCCAAAATTGGAACCCTGCACCAATTTTGGACACCTATTATTAGTTCTGTTTTTTCATTCCTATCTCTATCTAGAGCTACAACTTCTGTAAATTTACAATATTTTTTTTTATCACCTTTAACTGCTGCTTTCAAGTTTTCAGTGCTCTTCCTTCTTTATTAAATCAACCTTTCTTACAGGTGCTGTAAGAGGTTTTCACGGCTTATCTCAGTTGACCTAATTTATCATACCCCCATGCGGTAAGCGGGATCCTGTGCCAAGCTGAAGGCCCAGGTTCGAATCCCTCTGCTACTTGGGGGCTTAAGAAATATCTAGTAGGGGTCTGCCTAACCGCAGCTTGCCTTTAAAAAAAACAAAATATTGACCTGATTTGCTCTCCTTTGGACAACTTCATGCAACGAGGGGGTATAATGTGCAATGTGATTGCACAACTTTAGTATGCTACAACACCTCATCGCTCACCATCATTGGGATACAGCCTCATCTCTGAGGCCCAACATCAAATGGTGGGTGATCAAGTGCAGGACGCACACAAAAGTGTACAATCACATCGCACCTGATCCTCCCTCCCCTGCATCGGTAGGAGAAGTTAGTCATACTGAATATAACCAATTGTTAGTTATATTCAATCCCCACGGTTCATCTTATTCGGAAATTATATATGTCTCACTTGGGATATGTGAGAGTGGGGCCAACCATGCCTCCATCAGATCAGATGTACATCTGCGACGGAATATAACTAGTAATTTGGTTATATACAGTATGAAACTGCTCTGCCACCAACTATGGAATTATGGTCGCTTGTAGAAAGAAGAGACCTAGCCTCAGAGTAAGTCACCTAGACCTAGACCCAGGAGAGGTGGGAGTTGACTCGTGAGATGAGGGAAGGCTTGGTGAAGGGTCTTAATCATGAGTTCATATAACGTCATCCTTGTTCACTCTTTTGGTGGGACCATTAGCTAGCCAAATAACAGTCTTTTTGTTTGGGGAGGTTATTACGTGAAAAGATAAAGTGCAATATGATTGCACAAACCCTCAATATTGAGGACAGGGTCTGTCAGTTGTGGGGCCCAAGGCCTGATGGAGGGCGATCAGGTGCTTAATGCACAAATTTTGTACCATGTGGTTGCACCCGACCCGAACTCGGTTATTACTTTCTATAGGTTATCCATCTTACTGACGTGGTTAATGTGGCTCCCCTGATTAAACAACAAAGTATTGATGGGTTAGGTATCAAAAGTACAATTGAATATAATTCAAAATTTGGTAGCATAGGTAGGCTTTGGATGCATTTATGAAAAGGAATTTATTTATATTTGTTTTAAGTGTTCATCTGATTGGCTGGTTGTTATTTTTAACAATTTTATAAAAAAATAAAAATGTGAAAATAAGGGAAAGTCTTTTTCTATTTCAGGAAAAATTAGTTTAAGGTGAGTGCATTTTAGAGAATGCCTTGGTTTGGATTGCATGGGAGTAAAAGTAAGGTTGGGAAACAAGCCAAGCTGCTCATGGCTTTGCTTATGTTCGGCTAGTAAATAACTCATTCTAACTTGTAAAATAGGCTCGGCAATATGAATATGATCAATAGGTACTCGTCTCAGCTTAACTCATATAAACTCGTTAGATAGTAAGAAATATAATATATATATATATATATATATATATAATCCTATTTATTTTACTTCTCTCTCTCTCTATATATATATATATATAGAGAGAGAGAGAGAACCTGCTTACATGTCATAATCAGATTATCAAAGAGCTAATATATAACTAATTCTCTCTCTCTCTCTCTCTCTCTCTCTCTATATATATATATATATATATATATATATATATATATATATATATATATATATATATATATATATATAGCCCCAAAGAGTTTACGGTGATCAAGGTTCCAATCTCATAGGCATCAACACTTTTTATTTTAGCCGAAGCAAGGCAGCTCCCTAGGGGCTAGAGGTGTGCCACGGTTTTATGCCATCAGAGAAATAACCGTAGGTTGGCAGCCATTGATCAGCACGATCAGGTCGTCTCTTACTCTGAGGGTAGTTTCTCCGTTCTTCATGTAAAAAAAAGAATTGATTCTCACTAATCAAAACATGTAAATCATTTATGTAATGTTAGTTTCACAAAAAAAAAGGAGACTTTTGCATCTACAAAATGTTTGTAGCATATGTTATCCCATCTTTATAAGCCCGGTAGTTCAATGGAACATATTGGCTGAAATCGAGTGTAGTGAACTCTCTAGTATAAAACTACCCCATTTTTTCATGTTTTTTTTTGTGGATCGACACTTACAGATATGATCTGCAAAGTTTGTCCAGTCAGAAACATATTTTAGTCCATCCAATTGTATTGCACAAGTACTTTTTAGAAGCCACAAATATCAATGGTCCACAATCCATTAGAATTTCATAGTTGAAATTATCATGCCTTTGCATGGAAGCCGTTCAATTAGGGATGGCAGTGGACCACCGGAAAACTGGGCCCTGCCCCACCCCGCCTTGCCCCGTTTAGACAGGGGATGGAGGACATGAAACCGGGATGAAGGTTAAAATCAAAACGCGTGTGGAGATGGAATTATGCTTTCCCCCTGATCCCCATCCCCGATCTCCGTTAATAAAAATAACTAAAATACCTTTAGGGATGCCAGTGGACCCGCGAGAAATGGGACCCCACCCGCCTTGCTTCGTTTGGACCGTGAAAGAAGGACATGAAACAGGGATGGAGGTTAAAATCAAAACCCATGCGAAGATGAAGGCAGGGATGAAGGGCGGAATTTTGACACAGGGCAGGGGTGGTGGAGACTAGGGGTGGCAAAATCTGACACGACCCGCCAACCCACTTCTTAGCCGGGCTCGTGTTTGGTTTAAACGGGTTCGTGTCGTAAACGGGTCGACCCGACCAACCCATTTATTAAACGGGTCGGGTTCGTGTTAGGGGTATGCCAACCCGTCAACCCGTTTAATAAACTGGTTAGGCGGGCGGGTCAACCCGTTTACACGAACCCGTCAACCCGCAACCCGTTTATATTTAAAATGGTTCTTTGGGATGATTAAATTTGCAACCTGTTTGTAATCCAAATTGGTAATCGTGTTGACTCGTTTTAAATATACACGGCACTTTTAAATATTTAAAACCCGCCTTACAGAGGTGACAAGATTTGAGAGCAATAGCATTAAATGTGAGAGAGAGAAAAATGTGAAAAGTTAATCGCATAGGTGGCAAGATTTGAGAGCAATAACATTAAATGTTCTCATCTGGAAAAAACATTATTTTTTTTTAACATCAAATCAAGCTAAAAGTATAACTCTTTTTAATTTTTTCTTACTTAAAATAACTCCTCCTTATTTCCTGCTTGCAACATCTTTTAACAGAGAAATATAATCGTGTCGGGTCGACCCGACCCGTTTATTAAACGGGTTAACCGTGTCGGGTCGGGTTACCTGTTTAATAAATGGGTCATGTTCGTGTTTGCCACATCCGACCCATTTAATAAACGGGTCAGGTTCGTGTTGAGGTGTTCTGACCCGCCGACCCGACACGATTGCCACCCTTAGTGGAGACCTTGTCCCCCACCCCCGCCCCGGTCCACTGTCATCCCTACGCCCAATCCAAAATATGTTTTTAACAAATTGGCCATGTTGAACACCTTTATGGGATTAGATTGATGAAATGAAGCTTGCACTTATAACTTTCCGCTGGAAAGTAGGGTACCCTAAAGTGTGACTGATCTTTTCTCATAGCACACAGATATTTGAAAGAAGCTTTACTTTTGACAACTATATAGCTGTTAGACATAGTTAGACCTTGGCACACTCAAGGACCATTGCAGCCATGGCTTTGTGTTTGCAAGCTGGAAAAGTTGGGGCTTTCTACAAAAATACACAAGGCATGATGCATTTCTGCCAGGCTCACCATGGCAACACAAATGCATGCTCTCTTTGCCCATGGAAAGGGAGCTCGAGAATTAACTATGCAAAAGTCAATGGTTGATATAGTACTAAAACTTGCATCAAATCATTTTTAAACAAAGTTTGCTTCTTAATAAATAAGCAATGATAATAACCTCTAACTGTTCAGATATAATATA
Source organism: Nuphar pumila (assembly GCF_984573655.1). NCBI lineage: Eukaryota > Viridiplantae > Streptophyta > Magnoliopsida > Nymphaeales > Nymphaeaceae > Nuphar > Nuphar pumila. Next base: position 131,448,452 of record NC_143254.1, on the reverse strand, counting down.
AAACACCAAAAACTATAATTTTTGGAGGGTTTTAATGGTGACCTTACTGAAAAAAGAGAACCACAATCTCCATCATATATATATATATATATATATATATAGAGAGAGAGAGAGAGAGAGAAAAGGGTATACCATCGAACTGCAAATAGTTCAATGTTACATCGGACGTGCACACAATCAACTACACACAAGTTAAAAAAAGAGACCTTTAGTGGCGCAAAAAAGTGCCAATAAAGGTCTAGAGGCAGTGTTTTTTTACACGCCACTAATGTAAAGTTTTTTTTTTTTGAGGCAGACACACGTTGCAAGCACGCGTGTCCAACTGCTCTTCGATGGTTGAGGCGTTTGACCCTATATATATATATATATAAACTTTTACCTAATTATAAACTATTGAGGAAAATCAGAACTCATACATAGAAAAATGCTTTCACCATAGACCTATCACATTCTTTGCACTCATATTAGACTATAATTTGCCCACAAGAGCTCTACTCATATGGTAGGAGCAACTCGTGAACGTAACCCAGTTGAAGGAATATCACTAGTTTGAAACCCACAGATGTATGTCCCTTGCTGTGAGGCCAAAGCTGGGTGTACCTCCTAGTGGGCGAAAGGGACCTCAGGTTTTTTATGCTAATGAGTTTGCGAATGAGTGAGCTGATTTTTCCATTATCCAAAAAACTCAAATATAATTTACTTAAGCATTTGTTTGTACATGATAGATATAATGATCCATTACTTATCATGTTTATTCCTGTGAGATTTTTTTGCTAGATCGTGATTATCATTTGAAATTTTGTTCTCTAACACCTAAGTTTCCAAAACTTGACAAGTATAGAAGTTTAGTCATTTGTGTCTTTTTTCACATTCTCATAGGTGAATAACATGAGCACAAGCACAACATCCATATAAATCATTTTGTTGCTAGTTAGGGATGTCAATGGATCCAATGTAACCCTACATCCTACCAGAGTCTGAATCCAATTAATCGGGTTTGGTAGCCAGATTGGATCTAATTAATAATAGGATTCAAGTTCAGTTTCAAGTTTTGCATTCAAACACAACCCGAATGAGACTAAAAGCAAACCCAATTAAGTGTAACCATCATGTTTTTAGCTAGTCGGACCGGGATTCAGTTTTATCTAATTCATCCAAAACCGAACCTGACTAGGGTATACCCAATTAAGTCACTCGGTAATGCCAAGATGCAACCCAAGTCCGACCCGTTTACATCCATATTGCTAGTTGTACAAAATTAGGAGGTGTTTTTTAAATTAGCAAAAGAAATGATGAGGTTGATTTGAATAATAATCGGTTGACATGGATATTGGGCAAAATGTAGGCAAAGGATTACAAATCTGCTACATATGCTCATGGAATTAACTGAGGCTTATATGACTTTTAAAAATACGATTTATCAGTTTTTGTGATTGAATATACATAACGAACTGAAGAAGTTGAGGAATCAAGAACTCATTTCAAACAATTTGCTTTGGGGGGAGAAGAAAAATAAGTTAATTCAGAAAAACTAGCATAATTTCTATATGATGTGGTTAGAGGGGGCCTGGATAATAAAAAAATTAGTAATCAATAATTAAAATTAAATAAATTAAGAAATGATAATGATAAGGTGCTCCCGGAGTACCTACTCCCACCTAATTGAAGCTTTAGATTTTCAAATTTCTTGAACTTTTTTTGTTGACCAGACCCTATAGATATGATCTATAAGCATTATTTAGTAGAAAACAAGTGTTGGATCATGTGATTATAGCATACATATATGTTTTTTAAGACCTTTAAAAATCAATGGCTCACAATATATCAAAACTTCATGACTTTAAATTCTATTTTTATGTCCAAAAAACATGATCCAAAGCATGATTCCTATCAAATAAACTATGTTGAGTACATCCATAAGGTTTAATGGAGAAGATACAACCTACAACCATGATTTCTTGTACGTGGGAGTAGGTACTCCAGGAGCAACCTAGCATTGCTGGTTTGGTTTTGAAGAAGATGACGAGGAACAAACCACAAACCATCACATGGTTCATTTAAGAAAAGCCAAATCTGTGATAATTTATACTAATATTGATACCGATGAAGATATTGATATTAATGTAATCAATACAACTGATCGTAATCAAGCAAAAAAAGCAACTATAGATGTAAATGGGATAGAGTCGGTTCGTGTATAGACAAATATTAAATCTAATTAATCGAATTCTTTTAGTTGGATTTGGAATCGAAGTTGAAGTTGTGTGTAAAATCACTCCAACTAAATACCAATTATTATAATAAAAGATGAATCCAGGTAAAATCCATTTGAGATAATTAGACTCAATTAAGGTCTAAGTGAAAGTTTTTCTAGGCACGTTTGGGAGCAAGAAATTAAAATCTTATAGAAAAAGAAAATTTCGCCTATGAGAAGTTTTGTTACGATGACTTTTTCAATTGTATAGCATGAGAGAAAACATAGTGAAAAAATGTGAGAAAAATGAAAGAGAGAGAAGATCGATCAGCATCATCTTTTATATATATATAAAGAGAGAGAGACAGATAGAGAGATCAAAAGAGTCATGATTTCTTAATACCAACATCATAACTGGATCCAAACTGCTTAAATCCTTGCTGCTTTTTCATCCTTCCAACATCATAACTCAACCAACAGTCTCCCCTTGTCTGGTAGGAGCAGCTAGTGCATGTTACCATGTGTTGGGACGTTGCAGGTTCAAAACCCAATGGTATAGTTGTATAACTGGTAGGAGTCTGCCTAACCCCATCTTGCCTTTAAAAAAAACATCATAACTCCTTAAATCCTTGCTGCTTATTCCTCCGTCCATCTTCTTATGGGATGATCATCAGATCCAGATTTCTCTGACCTATGACCTAAATATGATAACTTATTTATGAATATGATGTTGGAAATAAGATGCAATTGTGTGTTGTGAATCGGTTTCAAATTTGACTAAGAGGATTATTTCATCAAATACTAATTAGCATTATGGGGATTATGCTGCCGTTTTTTTTCCATCAAGTAACCGTTATGACCCTTCTTAAAAAATCATAGTTTTAAGTGCTTTATGTTAGATTTGAACTGTAATATGTGTTTTTTATATTGTTTACTCGATACAAAACATGTTTTTGATTAAACACCTTTATGCTCAGATGTGTGTTTTAAAGAGGTGAAAAAATCAATGGTTGATATTGTATTAAAATTTAAATGATAAAATATTCACATTTTTACATAAAATCAAGTTGAAACAAAGGTTGTTTCTTAATAAATAAGCAATGATAAAACACATTTAATAGTTCAGATCTAACATAAAACAGGCAAAACTATGATTTTTGGAGGATCCTAACAATGATCAAACGAATAGGTTGGCAGGGTGATCTCCATTTTAATGCATTTGTTGTCGAACTTGAAAAAGGGGCAGCATAAGATATATGTTTGGAATCAAGTCAAATTCAACTCATTTGTAGTTTTCAAGTTGTAAACAATAGTATTTGAACTCTAGATTTACTGCTTTCAAGCCAAATGCTTCAACAATCTACAATTTTATGATATAAAGTACATCTAAAACATATTTATTACTAGCTAACGAGCTTATACAAGTTAACCTGTACTTTTTGTTCATGTTCTGTGTGCCATACCTACTATTTCATGAGTTCGAACAAGCTCTTTGTGAGTTGAACACAAGTAACACGTTCCGTCCCCTGGTCCTACTTCAAACGCCCCCTAAGCTGGATAAGGACACTGTGTTTTGTCCAAGCTTGGACATTGGACAGGCAAACAAACACTCCCTAAAGCCTAAAGTTATGAGAAAGCCAAGCGAGACCCATATCCACTGAGTTTCGACTCGATCCATTTTGACCCACAAAACCCAAATTTTCCCAGTTTGAGCAAGGCTGTGTCGCAGCAAAGCTACTCGTTGCGCTCATCGACGCTTCCATAAAAGGAGAGGCTAAACGTCGCCCATTTTCCGGCGCCGGAGATGATCGGCCTCTAACCACCACCACCGACCATGGGAGCCACCACCCTCCTCTTCTCCGCCCCCGCCCCCACCGCCACCCTTTGGACCACTTTTCCTCACTCCCACCGGAAACCCCAACACTCCCCCACGAGACTCCGATTCCCCGCCGACCCAAACTCCGGCAGAATCGAACCCGCAACCCTCACGCTCCAACCCAGAACCAGAAACACCACCACCGCTGCCGCAGCCGCAGCCGCCGGCTCGGCGTCCGAAGACGGTCCTCCCTCCATCTGCGCATCACAGGACAGGAACAACGCGCCGGAGAGGTCCGTTGAGCTCTTCGCGAACTGGGCTCCGCCGAGGTACCTCTGGCGGGGGCTCACCGTCCTCATCCTCGCCGGCCAGGTGATTTTCCGGAGTCTCCGCGGCCGGATCCACTGGAAGAACTGCCTGCAGCAGCTCGAGCGGGTCGGTCCGAGGTCCGTCGGCGTCTGCGTCCTCACCTCCACCTTCGTCGGCATGGCCTTCACCATACAGTTCGTAAGGGAGTTCACCCGTCTGGGGCTGAACCGCTCCATCGGCGGCGTCCTCGCCCTCGCCTTCTCCCGCGAGCTCAGCCCCGTCATCACCTCCATCGTCGTTGCCGGCCGCATCGGCAGCGCCTTTGCCGCCGAGCTCGGCACGATGCAGGTCTCCGAGCAGACCGACACCCTCCGCGTCCTCGGATCCAACCCCGTCGACTACCTCGTCACGCCCAGGGTGTTCGCCTGCTGCGTCGCCCTCCCCTTCCTCACCCTCATCTGCTTCACCGTCGGGATGGCGGCCAGCGCCGCCCTCGCTGACAGCGTCTATGGCGTGAGCATCAACATCATCCTCGATTCCGCCCGGAGGGCGCTCCGTCCGTGGGACATCATCAGCGCCATGATCAAGTCGCACGTCTTCGGCGGGATCATCGCCATTGTGAGCTGCGCTTGGGGGGTCACCACCCTCGGCGGCGCAAAGGGCGTCGGGGAATCGACCACCTCCGCCGTCGTCGTCTCGCTCGTGAGCATCTTCGTGGCCGATTTCTTCCTGTCCTACTGCTTCTTCCAGGGCGCAGGGGACTCGCTCAAGTACGCGATGGGATGATGATGGTGGTATAACTTTGCTCTCTTGTTCGATCGCTTGGTCGTTTTCTTTGTATTGATGAAATGCTATCTTGGTACTTTTCACTGTTTTCTAATCGATAGATGTATAACGCGTTCTTATGCTTCTTAGTTGAGCACAAGTTGCATGTGCTCACATAGAGAATCTGCTTCCATGGGCTTATTATGATCAGAAATGTGTATAATATGCTACATTAGGAAGAGTTTGCAAGTATACAGGTTGGTTATCTTTGGAATAAAAGATTAAATTGATACTTGGAAGACAGGCAGTTCAAATAGGCATATTAGATGTATTCCCTCGATATGCAATAGACTTCTGCTGTTCTGCACGATTTGAAATGAGGATGTGGAGTTTTTTGGACTAGTGGTAGTTAATCTACTGAAATATTTTTAGTTTATGATCCTTTTAACTTTATGGTAGGAGTTTGGGCTGGATTGTTAATATTTTTTTGGTAATGATTATAGACTTTTGATTGGAGAAATGTTTGTGTGAACTGGTTGAAGTGAATTTAGAGTGTGGCTCTTGGTACTGCGTTGCAACTTTTTCTGGATGTGCGTCTTTGTAGCCACACTTCACAATTGAAATGAAACTGAAGCAAAAAGGTTGAGGGCTTGGCCAATTTGCTATTGTCATATGCATGAGGAGTCTCTGGACTTGAAATTTTGGTGATCGCAAAGGAAGGATCAAAGTAGCAGAATGAAAAGAATTCCAATCGCATTAACCAAAGAAGTATGGAAAACTGTAGAAAAATAAGATGTTGAATGAGAACATGAGGAAGAGTTGTTAGAGGAGTGTGGAGCATGTTTCCTACCTGGATATAAATCCACAATTTTCTCTGAGGCAAATTGTTTGGAGGGTAGTTCTGTAATTTTACCTTAGACACTCCTTGTTGTATCCAACAACATTAGTAGGCTCTTATTTAAGGAGGCATCCTCCTTTGTATTGTGTATCCCAATCAATAAAGAAGAAGGCTCGTGCGGTCATGGACGTAGGCAATTCTAGCCGAACCATGTAAAAACCTTGTTTTCATGTGTAGTTGTTTTTCTCTTTGATCCATCGGTAGGTCGAAGGGTCGTTCCCTAACAAGAGGTTCAGACCCCACTGTTCCTCAGGAGTGCTTCCCAGCAGATGGAAAATGCAGAAAGTATAACATGCCTGCAGAAATACTCAAAACAGAAATCTGCTAACTTGATTGATAAGTATGGAGTACCAGTGTAAAAATAACAAGATGGCAGTTTAACAATTGATTATGGGAAGAAAGAAGGTGCAAAATAGGCCTGAAAATATTGAAATTAACCCTACACAAAACTCAGGAAAGAAAAACAGGGAAATGATGCAGGATTGGTGAACATTATTTTCTAAATTAACAAAAAAGAATAGACTACAGTAACACAAGAATGACTTACTAATATTCAAGTGAAACGCAAAAAGCTTTTTGTTAACATTAAGAAGTTTCACATTTCTTTGCTGACGTCAGTTGTGTGAATGTCAAGTTTGTGATAGAAACTAAGTCACACGGACTCAGCTACAAGGTCGACGCACGCGTGTCGCCCGTACCCAACACTGGTGCGGCTTTGGACACGGGTGGACACGGTCAACCAAGTGTCGGACTCGGTCAACGCACCGGGCCGAGTCCATCCACATTTTGGACTCGGTCAACTTTGACCGAGTCTATTTTTGTCCATTTTTTAGGGCAAAAGACATATAAAAACTAAAAAAAATGGGTTTTTATATAGTTTTTTAAATATATATATATATATATATATATATATATATATATATAGCTGTATCCCCTAATGGGCACAACTTTGACTGAGTCTTATTATTGTTATATATATATTTTTAAATATATATATATATATACATATATATAGCAGTGTCCCTGTGTCCAAAATTTTTGAAATTGCTCCGTACCCGCACCCATGTGGCATAGAATAAAAACATTTCATTTGCTTGAAGAGTTACTGGATATTTGTTAGGCAACTTGATGAAGACCGTGTATTCAGTGCACTTATTTCAATGTAAAAATAACTTCTGAAATCAAAACAGATGCATTGCGGAACTTCAAGATTGAATCTTAGTTCTCTAGCCAAAAAAGAAGAAAAAAACTCATGCTGTCGAACAGGTCGACTTTGCTGAAAGATCTGAATGGCACATGAAAACTGTAACACCTTGTATTGTCTAGAAGAGAGTGTTCTTATTAGAGCATTAGAATATGAGTGGAAGAATTTTGTTTTGCATCAAAGTATCAGTTGATATAAGCTCAATTATACACATCATGGATAAATTAATAATGATCAAAATACCCCTGGTAGGGGTAGGGTTGCAAATGGGTCGGATTCAGGAAGGGACTTTTGCAAATTTTTGCTGTCCCGGATCCAAACCGATCTGACTCCTCAATGTATTTTGGGATCCGAAACCCGAAGTATCCCTATATTGTGCATCTACCAGACATTGTGTAATAACATTAGACAAATATAACTGGATTGCAATAGTAAAAAGGTTGATATTCACCGCATTATAAAAGATTGCTTTAAGCAACTGCTTTGTGAACAGAATGATTTTTTTCCCTGAAGGAAGGATGACCTGCATGACATAAATAAGCTGTGGCTGAGGTGCACATGCAGATAAAGATATAACCTTTGTGTTTCCCTAGTTGGACTGAGAAGCTGCCACAAATGTGCTGCTGGTGTAGATTCAGACCTTTTATCATGAAAACTATCTTACAAACAGTGAAAGTTGCTTGAATGATGATGCCATGGTTTGTTTAACTATAACAGCTAGTATCTTTACGTAAGTGGCAAATTGAAGTTTTAGTTGCTGCTTAATTGCTAAAATGTCACATTTGGTGATAACTGTTCAGCAATATGCGCTACCCAGTAGTCTGGTTCTTTGTATGGATAAGCAAATTATATTTGATATTTTGTTGGAGCCTATCAAATATTCCCCTTAACAGAAACCAAGAACTTAATGTACTTTGTGCTAGCTGAAGACATGCTAGTCAATGGATGAAATGATCTCGACATGAAGTTCTCCAGCATTACTTGTTGGAATACGAGAGGTTACTGGCTTAACAATTTCGCTGATGACCAAGGTAGCTAAGTTGGTGTCATCATCATGGCACATGCCTCATCATGATTGAGACCTTGCCTTTTTCTATATGGTGTTTCTATAACTGATAAGAAGTATAAAAGAGATGTCTGGTGATCAAGATCATTTCCATTGTGTTAAGCTCTTGGCTAATTTGTCAACTGATCTGGTAAAAGCACCTTATTTTCTACCTCCATTCTCCTTGACATCAGTTTTAAATCCTATATGTGAGTCATTTAAGAGCATAAAAAAATATGCCATTGCCCTCTGCCACATTTAAAAAAATTTGTTGTCCGACTGTAAGGTACTGCTTGTGTATTATAACAAGAGCAGACTGTTTGATGTACTTTTGGATGCAGGTTAGTGGCATTTAGCTGTTGTACTGGTGCACTCGAAATGGTGCAAGTTCTAAAATGATTGTCTAATGATTCAGTAGTTATCGGTTGAATAATTTATGAAATCCACTTGGAATATTACAAAACAGTATAAAAATATTTGATCACAGCCTCAATGAAGATCAGTTGAATGGAGAACAAGCTTGATTTTTTCTCAAATTGTTTGGAGTTTTTCCCTTTCCATATGAACCCTTCAGACCTGAAAAATTTTGATACCTCTTTCGAAGTATTGGTTTATTTATAATCATATGCAGTAGGACAGTTACTTAAAAATCAACACAAAGCTGGATTATCAGTGCGCATTTTCTACTACCTTGTCATTATGGTACTTTGTTAGGATCGAACAGGTTTCTGGCACTCTGCATAGGAATTCTTTGCCTAAGGCAAACAATAACCCTACATCTCAATTATTAAAAATTTAAAAGCTTAAATTTATGATTAGATTTGTTTTATTCTTAGCAACGGGGTAAAAGACCAAAACATTTGAATATATGTTGAGAGCACGTACTAACAATTCCCAAGCCAGTGATTTTCCTTGTCAAGGGCTGTACTGCATACAATGTCATAGCGTGTATGTGTGCTGAGTTGGTATGACTGCTGCACAACATATCCATAGTGTTCTCATTTCATGGTGAACTTAAACATCTATGATATGAAAAGATTGTATTTTATTAAGCCATTGCTTAATTCATTCAGATGTAAAGCCTGTCTGTTTTCTCAAAGGGCTCTTTGAGAAGGCATACAAATATGGCAAGTTAGCGTTTACACATTGCAACAACCATTTCATGACCTCTGCCCCCTCCCTACCCACACAAGCAAGTGCAACAACCTGCATGTATCACACTGTATGTCACATGGGTGTCGGTGCGGGTGCGGCGCAATTTCAAAAATTTTGGACACGGGGACTCGGATATATATATATATAATTGGACCCGGGTCGGGTCTAAACCTGACTCAGATCCAGACCAGGTTACCGTTTCGACCCGAACCCGATCCGGGTACTTTTAATACCCCCTCCCCATGCTTATTTAAAGCACGTAGGAGAGGGTTTGCATTACACAAAACCCTCCAGCTGCTCTTTCTCTCTCCCCATTGCCAGACCTTCCTCCCTCTCGCCGCTCGCTCTCCCTCTCCGTTACCCTCTCCTCCCCTTGTGCCCTCGCCGGAAGAGCCTTCCTGGAGCTCTCTCCCTCTTCTCTCTTGGACCCACCCTCTCCCGAGCCCTCACTGGAGCCCCGTCTCGTCGGCAAGCTCAGTCCAGCGAGCACCTCTCACCTCCCGTCTCTCCTGTTCTCTCCTCGAGCAACCTTGATTTCCTCTCTCTATCCTCCCGTTCGTTTCCCCCCTGTGCGCACCTTGCCTGCCGGAGACCCACCTTCCCCAGCAACCCCGTGCCGGTGACTGCCCTCTTTCACGGTGACGACCCCCCTTTTGCCGACTCCTTTTTCAGGTAATCTCCAACCCCTCTCTTCTTCTCCTATTATTTTTCTTCTGCTTCTGTTTTCTTCATCTGTCTTCATCTTCTTCGTCTTCACGGCAGGACGACAGGGGTTTTGCCTTTGATGCCGGTTACTTCTGGCTGGTTGGGGCGAAACCCCTGCCACCTTTGCATTTTTGATCGGCAGGGTACAAACCCTTGCCCCCATCTCGCTATCTCCCTCTTCTTTTTCGCAGTGGAGGGGTCGAGCCCCTCCCTTCCACCTATGTTAAGTCGGTCAGCAGGGGCTTTGGCCCTTGCCTCTTGCTTTCCGGCAAGCAAAGCCCCTTGCCACCTGAGCTTAGTCGGTCGGCAGTCTTCTTTTTCTCCTTCCCTCGTCCTCTTCTGTTTGCCAGCGGCCTGGCTCCTCTCTGGTAAATCTCGACACACACACCCTCCTCGTCTCCTGGCTCGCTGGAGACGTCGGCAGGAGGTCGCCGACCTCGTGCCTCCCCTCTTCCAGGTGCGTTGACCGAGTCTATAAAGTGGACGGACTCGGCCCAGGTGTGTTGACCAAGTCCGACACTTGCTGACCGAGTCCGCCCCGTGTCCGCACCCGTGTCATGGTGTGTCGACGTAGGTGCATCGACCCTCTAGCCGAGTCCGTGTGACACAGATCACACTCTTTATAATTAGTTTTTTCAAGCATCTTTGGGTTTAGAGGAGATCCTGATTTCACTGGATTTCTGAAATTATTAGGGCTATGTCTAATTTCTTTCCTATTCTGATTTTATACCTGGAACCAAATTTCCCCATCACCTTCAGTTCCTTGATGACCTGGTTTTTGACGTGACCTAATTCATCATGTATATGTCTACATGAGCTCTCTTCCTGTCAAATGTAGCACCCAATTACCGTCACTGGCTATTGAGGCTTCACTTTCAGTAAAATGATTGTAGGTTTTGCTTCAATGGGCCAGACTTGCTGCTGTGGCCTATTGCAATATAGCAGTCATGCACAATTTTAAGGGTCTAATAAATTTATACTTGAAACCCAGTCTGATCATGAATGAGGAATTCTTATGCTTCTTCTGCTCAGCACTCAGATATACTTATGGTAGTTCCATAATGGAGGGTGACATGGGAACATTGTCTGAAGTCAGTCCCTCGCTGGAGTTGTTCATTCTGCCGGGGGAAGTGGGTGTGTGAGGCTTTTTATCTGATGGTAACACCCTTTACTTTTGAGTTGCCAGCCATGGTCTTTTCTTCAGTCATTGCCAACTGTTTGTAGAGCACACTGCGTATGATTTCTGCATTGTTTCCTCTGCTGGAGATGCTTGCAAAGGTTATAATTACCTGCACGTCCAGTGGCAATTGGAGATTCTGAAATCTTTGCACTTCCATCAGCTTAATCAATCTTTTAGGGTTAACTATCGCAATGAGGCCCAACTGGGAGGAAATAATTTGGCTCATGGTTCTACCTTCAGATTATCCCATTCTGATGGAATGATTCATTCTAAACACCAGACTAGGACTCATTCAGATAGCAGAATTGTTTATATTTTCAAAGCTTGGTATCTCTTGGGCATGTTCTCTTTCAACTGGAATATGCACGACTGTGATTGTGCTCTGTTCAGGGTAACTTCACCATTAATTCTTCAGCTCAAATAAAAACTTCAGCTTATGTGCATCATGACTTTCCGTGGCTACAGTTGTAGGGCATAAATTGTGTTCAAACCATGGTTTGGTGCAAATTTATTAGGACTACTGAATGCAGATGGGTGGTTTAAGGCCCAGTGTGCAATATGGCCTATCGAGGATTAAGAGAATCCAGGTTAATGCAATAAGATGGTTAATGGAGAGCATAATTTCTCCGTGAAATTTAAGACGAGTGTTGTTTTTAAGTTTGTATAACCCTAGCAATCTAATTTAGGGAGGCTGTTGGATGAAGAAAATGAAAAATGTCATCAGAAAATTCTTAAGATTTGAAAAGGAAAATTACAGGTATTCTGTTGTGAAACCATGAACTTACAAGTAGATCTAACTTTAGCATGCTTAAAGATCTTGGTTGCAGTGTTCTGTTCACCCGTTTGTGCACGAGGGAAAAAGCTGGCTTCATGGTTTTGACTTGCTCCTGATTAGGACACCTTTTCAAACTGACCATTGATCACGCTATGGAAAAAAATGACCATTGATCATGGACATGAGCATATGGATGGATCACACCTTGGGACATGCCTATGTCTTAGCCACTTGCAGTTGCCATTGCCTGATGGTGAAACGGGCTCATTACAGATCGGAGGTACCTTCTTGGTGCTTCCTATAAACTTTAAAATGAGTTTCAGTGATGTTCTTTGATATTTGGCTTTTGGATGCACCCACTTGTCCACAAAACTGAGTAGGGGATATCAGGTTATGCTTTAAAATGCTGTATCACAACTTATCCCAGTTTTGTGAATACTGTGTGCATCAAAAGAAGCCCTCATGTTAGAGTTGTCAATTTGCACACACACGGGCTCATCCTTGATATAGTACGTATCACCAAGATATTCAAAGTCGTTGGATCTTGGTATGCTTCGGCGTCTATAGTCTATAATATTGTTTGGTGGTAATGGCTAAAATGATGTCAAAGCACTATTATAGATGAATGTAGTGAAGATAAATTACTGATGAATAAGGGGGGTGTATTTTGGATATCCGTATTGAGAATGCTCATGGGGATCATATTTTCATTTGTTTGAATTAGACATAAAAAAGTGTGAAATGGTGTGGGAGTTTCACGAGGGTCGTTTGTTTCATGCCCTTTCCTATGAATTACTAAGAGTGAAGCAAACATCTCCATGTAAAATATTTTGGTGACCCCACGTAGTAAATGCAACAAAGCATATTTCTTGTCAGAATGGGTTCACCATCCCTTTCAAGGGAAAGTAGCTTTTTTTCTTGGGTGGCGGTGTAACAAACTCCCTCAAATTGTCAAAAGCGGGGCAAATTCAAAATACAATTTTATTTTATGCTTTTAATTGCAGTGCCAATTACAGTTCCCATGACTTAGATTCCTATAAACCACAAGTAATGAGAATTTTCTTACTTGGCAAATGTTCTTCTGATTCCAATGTTTAAAACTTGAACATATTCAAAGTTATTCAACCGTATTGAGAATTAGTGAATTACCATTTATAAAGGTGATAGTTTTGATCTTATGAACATTTTAGTGAATTACCAAGTTGACAGGGCATCACTAATTCGAAACCCATGGGAAGAGTTTCCGGCTGCAAGGTCGAAGTTGGGTGCATTTCCTGTGGGCTCAAGGGTTTTATCAACCAGAGCCCTGTCGATATGTGGCCAGTGACGAGGAGTTTTTTCCTTTACCCTAGCCAAACAAATAAAAATAAAATAAAATAAAGTCCTTCCTGTTGCCGAATTTTGTTTTGAAGAAGGCACCTTGCAAAATTCATCCTTGTGTTTAGGTTGGATGTCACAAACTCAGTTGGCTGGATAATTGAACCCAAAATCAGACCCAGCTTGCTCAGACTGACATCTTATCAGGTACGGGCCTAGACTCGTGACATCAACAGGGCTATGAAAATTGGGCATTGGACCATTTTGGGTTTCTTGAGATAATGTATGGTTGGGTTCTGCTAGTTATCTAGTTAGACATCAGAGAATTCATATCAGACCAGATTTATTTCAGATTCCCATACGCGTTATTAGTTTAATAATGGGTCAGATCGGAGTTGGGTCGTATCGGGTTAAATTGAAGTTTCAGAATTTTGGATGGCAGATAGGTATTGTTGTTTTTTCTGAACAGCATTGCCCACAAAGTTGTACTGGTATGTGGGAGCTTGTTTTGCCCTCAATGGAGAGATTCACGTGGATTGATCAAATGTGTGCAGATCCGGAGCAGATATCTGATCCGAATCATGAAATTGGGTTATATTTTATAGGATCAAGTACCCCATTTGAAGCCCTTGTGAGATGCTCATATCCGATCCGAACCCAGTCTGGCGTGAAAATTTTGTCTCTCACCTGGTTAGTTTTCAGTTGGGTTTCCATTATTTTTGCCGAGCCCAGAATTTTGAATCGCGGTCAGCTCGGTACCCGAACCCAGATCCGACCTATCAACAGCCCTAAGCAGTGTTTTAAAACCAGTTTGCCATCACTCGGCTCATCTTTGAGTAGCCCGTCACTCGGACGGGTCAATTTGGTGATTCGGCTGGATCATGTTAACTTTTATTTTATATGAAATATATAAGTATATGTACTTATTATTTATATTTTATAGTATTTTACCAATATATTATATATAATATACATTATATTTAATATAATATTATATTGATACATGTATAGTCATATTTTTATATATAATATACATAATATTTATATTATATTTCATATAATACTCACCCATGACTCCACTGAGAGTTTTGTTAAAGCTGGGTCACACCAGGTTTTTGACCGGGTCACTGTCCGATCTGGGCCAAGTCAACCGAGTCACTGGGTCAACTCGGCGAGCTTTTAAACCATGATCCTAAGTCGTCCAAATTCAAAACCAGGAGAGGTGCTATACCTGGTTGGTTTTGGGCTTGTAACGGGTTGGGCCTCCATTGGGAAGTGGGAACATAGACACAAATATCGGCCAATTTTTTAAAATCTTGTTGTTTAATTATAGGATTTTGAAAAACCGATAAAATCTTTTAAAAAAAATGTGATATTTTTTTTCAAAACATCATGATTTTATAGTGATATTATCACGTCATCAGCATGATATAGGCTCTTATATTTTGTATAGTTTCTTATATATTTTTAAATATACTGATATTTTTCAAGAAAACAAACTTTTAAAATTTATCACAAGATTTTCTTTTGCCAAGAAAATTCTAATAACAAGATTTGAGACTGTGATTGGAACTACCTGTGCCAAATCGAGTGCACATCTTAGAGATCTATGTATCAGGGACATTCCAATCCACTATTCTAGTACCAAGAGTGCAAAGGGGTCAGATTGGGGCCAGATCTTGCTAGATCCAAATCAAATTCTAAAATGTAAATATTATATCCAAAACTGGTTGTGGATTTGAATCAGATTCAAGGAGCTAAGGTTGAAAGGTAGTAATACTGGGTCTAGAAAAGATAGAACAAAAATAAGATATTTACATGTAAAAAATGCAATTGGGTTGGATTTTTATTTGGATCAACTTTAGATCCGACTTAAAATGCTGATCCAAATCCAAAAGTAATCCGATCAAACATATCCAAATCTGAACTGAATTCACATTCAGTTTTTACTTAAAAGATTCATATTGGCAAATAATATGTTGGACTCGGATCCAATATTTGACCATATCTGATTCTTTTTCAGTCTAGTATCGTGTCGTCTTGTATATTATTCTTGAGAAACTCCACAAAAATGGTGTCCCCTACACTGTTCTTTTTGTCATGTCCTAGTGACGCATTTTAGAGTCATCAAACCAATTCCAAACGTAAAGGGCCCGCAAAACGTGTATTGCCTACTACCGCTGGGAGCTGGTGGTGTGTAGCCAGCCGACTAAAAAATGACTTTTGAAACAACGCTTTTATACAAAAATGAGTTTTACAAAATTAGAATTTCATAGAAAACGAGTTTCACTTGAATTATATAGGTATGCGAGTTTCACTAGTGGCCCAAGAGGCTCACAAAAGAATTATGCTGAAAAACTTAACTTCCGCCGAGAAATTAGCACATCAAAAAGTTCGGTTAAGAGCGAAAGTGAGTCTCGTTGTTTAGATTTAAAGTCGAAACTATTATCCGTATAAAAGTAGAATTTCGTTTGTTTATGTAACCAAAACCGTTGTATGAATTTTTCATCAAACATGAAGATTTGGATTTTTGCTCTTTAGATCTCATTGTTTTGACATTCTAAGGAAAAGTGTTTTGCTAAAGGTAATGAACGCTAAAGCCGATTATTTTTTTTACGTTTGAGTGGAAAGTTAAAATCATAAAAAATACTCTCATATTCAGCGGAAATCAAGCGGCGGGGATTCGGAGAACACCCCCCGGCAAAAAAAAAAAAAAGTGTCATGTGTGATTGGCCTAGCCCGTTGTTTGTAGGTCATGCCGTAAACGAGGCTCGAGCTCACCATGGTCTCATCCCGGGCGAGTCGCTCCCGGCATTGACCGAGCCTCCTCTTGAGTCTTAAGATACGCCAAGCTACAAGCCGGCTGTCCGGACGCCAAATAAAGCATATGCCGTCGTTGAAGATACAAACCACAAGCCTGCTTGTTCTTCCGCCTCGCCATGGCGTCCCCAAGTCCCCGAGTTCCGCAGACGCAAACTTTCTGACAACAGCGAGAAAAACAAGGAAAATGGAGAGAAAAAGAAATTCCCTTCTTCAACGCGCAAAACCAAACACCGGAAACGGGCGATACATGTGAGTTGCATCTTCTAGGGTTTCCTTTCCTCTCTTCTTCCTCCGATCGTTCTGTTGTTCCTTTTTAAGGTTTCATGTGGGCGGAATCAAAGAACATGGATTTGCAATCGAACTCCGCATCTCGGCGATCGGAAAGACGGGGAACGAATCGTCGTTGATCCCGTCGATCTTCGTTTAGGGTTTAGGGTTTCGTTAGGGTTAGGGTTTTCAGGGGGGAAGAAGATGAAGGGGCGATCGCACCGGCTGCAGACGGCGGAGCCGGATGACTGGGTCGACGGCTCGTGGACGGTCGACTGCACCTGCGGCGTCACCTTCGACGACGGCGAGGAGATGGTGAGCTGCGACGAGTGCGGGGTGTGGGTGCACACGCGGTGCTCTCGGTTCGTCAGGGGCGAGACGTCGTTCACCTGCGACAAGTGCAAGAGCAAGTGCAGTAGGAAGGAGAGCGAGGAGACGGAGGTCGCCCAGCTGCTTGTTGAGCTCCCGACGAAGACGATGAGGATGGATGCCTGCACCGGCCGCCGGCCATTCCGTCTCTGGACCGACATACCCATCGCCGAGCGCGTCCACGTACAAGGCATCCCCGGCGGAGACCCGGCGCTGTTCCAGGGGTTGTCGTCGGTCTTCACCTCCCAGCTCTGGAAGTGCTCGGGGTATGTCCCCAAGAAGTTCAATTTTCAGTACCGGGAGTTCCCCTGCTGGGATGAGAAGCCCGTCGGGGAGGCGATGCCGGCTTTCGGGGCGTTGCTTGGGGGCGATCCGGAGATGCAGCAAGACACGAAGGTTGAGAAGGACGATGAGAACCCTGTCAACATTGGGGCGGATGTGCTCTTCTCCTTGTCGAAAGAGATCACGCTTAAACCAGAGAAGTTTGCGAGCCATACGGTGGATGACTGGGATCAGGAAGCACCACCATCTCCCAAATTCATGAAGCCCGACTGTAAAGCTGTGAGCAGCAGAGTTTTGTCAAACAATGGAAAGAGCGAGAGGACCCAAATCGGTCTACAGACTCTTCATTTGAGTAGGAGAAAGAGGGAGGAAGGATCTAAGTATCAGGCGGGAAAGAAGAAGGCAAAGGTTGGCCACAAGGAGGGGCATAATAAGAACAAAGTCGGGACTCAGGATCGAGTTCACCAATTTAGAGGTAAGGGGATGCTAATGTTGAACTGTTCTTGAATAGCATGTTGTTTTCGGAAATGGCTTCTGCTGCATTTTCGTTCCATTTGTTCTTTTTGTTTGCTATAGTTTTTCGTCTGCTTAGCTCACTCGATTCCAAATGAGAATGTATTGCAATCAGTTTTGTGGCATACGCTGAGTGCATAAGTTCAACAATGACCAGACTGTGAAATGTTATATATTCGCCAAACATTGAACAAAGTGTTATTCCTTGTCCTAAACTAACTCATGATTCCATAACAGTTCTCGTTGTAAAGTATACACGATGTGTTGATGCAGTGGACTAAATCAATAATCTAATGAGTTGTAACAACTGTATGCTTGATTTGGTTCTGGGGATTGACCTTTTTGTGGTAAAGCGTCTGAAACACGTTTTGTGACCCTTGTCTGAATTGAGCTTGGGTTGATCCTTTACTCGAATTACCAATTCCCCATACATGTCATTAGAAAGACAACCGGTTCTTGTCAGCACCTCTTGTTTGCTTTAAACATGTTTTCTGTTTCTCTTCTTGTTGCTTTCTGTGTGCTTCTCCTATACAAAGTCACAGTTCTATGCAGTTCTCATTGTAAAATATACACTTCACACATTGATCCAAATGACTAAACCAGTAGTCTTATATCTGTTTCCATTCGCTCCAACTTGGGAACTACGACTTGTTCATTCTACAAAGATTTTAGTTTTCACACTGAGAAAATTATACCTAGTCTCCTTTCTATTTTTATGGTCATTCTAGATAAATTTTGAAATGTTAAATCTTTCATTTAACGTATGAGTATGACCTCATTTAATGTGGCAGCGTCAAGAAAATTGTAATATCATTTTATTAGTGTGGTTGTGAGGGTTGACCCTTTTGAGAGCACATTTTTTAACACTTGCCTGAATGGAGGAAACATGACGGAGTTGTTGCTGTGCTTGAATTACCAATTCTTCATTTTGTCATTATTAAGAGAAGTGGTGCCTGAGAAGAAAACCTCTTATTTGCTTCAAACAACTTTTATCTTTCTCTTCTTGTTGCTTTGTTTGTGCTTGTCATTAACCCGATTAATGCTTCTTTGCTTCCTTTATTTGAGAATTTGTGCTTCCTACTTTTGAAAATATATTTGTGATTTGAGTAAGCCTGACAATATTTGAATGCTTTTGTGTGAACCATTTTAATAAAGTTCTTTTTTCATGCCTTCATTGCATATGGATATGCATGAATTTCATTTATGTTAGCATATCTCCTTTTTCCAGGATTTACACCTCCAGGGGATGCACCTAAAAAGGGTCTTGGGGAAGATTCAGATGTGGCTTTGACTGGTGCAAACATGCAGGTCTTGAAAATGGTAGACAAGAAAGATACCATAATATTGAGGTCTAACGTTAATAATCATAAAGACGAGGAAGAGAAATGTAGCAAGGCCGAGCCTAAGGTTGATTTCTCAACTGAGGCAACTGAGCAAACCTTTTTGCTAAAACAAGAAAATTTGAATGATGAAAAGTGCCATGGCCTTCTGAAATCTGGAGCTACCACTGTTAATACATTTACAAAGCCTTTAGCTGAAAACAAAGTCGCTGTAGGAGTTCCTGTCAAAGTTGAGGTATGCTACTTCTACTGTGAGACTAATGCTGAGTACTGTTATTTTGGTATGCCCGTTGGAGCACGGATATATATCTGTATCTATCCAGAGGGTCATTTGTATGGATATGCTACATGGTTATGATTGAAATTTGAAAAGCTTTAATTGTTTGTGAGAACCCTTTTTCCTCATATCTCAATTTTCTTATATTCTGCATCTAGGTTTCCTTAGTATTTTTGTTTGTGGAACTACTAAAGGATTGAAATGACAGTGTCTAGATGGATTGGCTACTTTTCTAGTGCACTGAGTTTTGATTCAACTAGTCCCTGTAACTCAAGGTTTAAAACTTTAAATCCATGGCAATTCAAATTGTCTTAGGACTTGTATGATCCTTGGACTGTGGCCATGAGAAATGTATGTTGATGGCTCTCAGATGTGTAGGTGAAGAATGTGGTGCACATGAAATATAGATAGGTTATGAGATCAGTCTTGGTTTGACTTGATAATTAATGAGCTTGTGGTGTCTAGGTTGCCGAATGCAGGATGAGAGCCTTTGTGATAAGGCAGACTGTCTAGCGTTACAAATATTAGGGAGAAATAAAACGAAAGAACTTGCAAAAAAATCATAGTTGGAAACACCTTTTGCCTTTTTGTTTTTCCGGCCTGGTATTAGAATGATAACCTCCAGTAAATTTTTTAAAGTACTAATTCCACAGCTGAGGAAACATGATTATGACTTTCCTGATCCCAGGAGTTTCATGTTTATATGTGCACATAGAAAACGATGGCAAAAATATAGGTGGAGTTGCAGATAGAGTGTTAACCAATCAACTAATCGTTTATTAATTAAAATTGTCAAAATTACATTCACATTGATTCATTTAGCAAAAATGTGATTCTTCGACGACATGGCACAGGAAGTTCTGATCTATGTGGAGGCTATTTTTATCTTTAGTATGATTTTGTGTAAAAGGAAGCTGCATTGATATGACATTAGAGAAATTAGGAAGAATGTGGAACATTTTATTGCTAGATGAAAGAAGAATTATGCATGTGTCAGGACCTGATTCCCAGAGGACTCGGTCCTGCATGTCCAGCACACAGAGCTGGCTGGGCGCAGAGGCAGGGCATGCGGCAGAGGCTGGAGCAGGGCTGGAGAGGCACACCCGGCTGGGCGTCAGGGGCACTGCAACGTCTCTGAAAGGGAGAGGGGGAGCCGTGTCCCAGGCAGGGGACACAGTCACATTTAGGAGGTGGAAGGGGGTGTGTCCGGGCAGGTAACACGGTCAGGGAAACCGTGCGGGACAGGTTGAGTCCCAAGCTGGGATTCGACCAAAGGGAAACCGACAGGGTTAGAGAGCAGTGTCTCTCTTTGCTGGTGCGTGCTACGGGGCAAGTGGCAAAGGTGGATGTCAAGGTCGATTGCTGGAAGGGAGATCTTCGATCTTGACAAGCCAGCGACAATGGAGATGGGCGGACGGGTGAGGGAGAACAGATCTTCCCTCAAAACAGGAAAAGGAACAAGAATCAAGAACTCTTTTTAGAAAATTCTTAGAAAAAAACATTGATTAAAAACTAAACTAACTAAGCATACATATTTATAGAAGTCACAAAATAGGGCAAAATAGGAAGAGTACACAGTCCTACCCTAGATTGGGGGTGGGGGGGGGGGGGCATCCCACCAGAGTTCCAGCCTCGAAAGGATTCCTTGTTTGGCGGGTTTCCCAGGGTGGATCCTGGAGTTGGGCGACAACCTGGGGCAGATCTTTCTAGGTCGGACCTAGGGAAGAAAAATGGTTTGTAACAATCGACCCTTCTCAAACATGCCTTGTCCTCTAGGCAAGAGTTCTCGAGAAATTGCTGCATCAACTGATCCTTCTCACCTCCAGGGTCAAACACTAGGCGCGAGGTTTTTCGTCGTATCCTGATGATCCAATTCGAGAGCATCTCCTTATTCTGCATATGTGGATATTTGTAGGGCCGAACATCGCCCGACTTGGCTCTAGGATCTCCTGGTTGGGCAACCGAGAAGGAGGGAGGCCTCTGGGCTCATTGAACATTGTTCCCAACTCCTGAAGCAAAGCTTTCAAATCAGTAGGGGTGTCTGTTGGGGCCATGGGTGCCCCGTATGCCGCCACCATGAGAAAGATTTGAGACACTCCTTTCCGAACCACCTTGGCGAGCTTTTTAGACCCAACAAGAGAAAGTGTCGTGGGAGGAGCTCAGATCGACACCTGATTGCCGGCGTATTCGAACTCCATCGTCATGTCCTTGAAGTTCCATTAGACAGAACCCAAAGATTGGAGTCACTACATCCTGAGTACCACGTATGCACCCTTTGATTGGCCATACGTACATGTTTGTTGTTGTTCCCTACCACCACCTCGAAGGGGTGCTAAGGGGTAGTCGTGCACTTGGCTCTCTTAGCCGTTTGCGCACACATGAAGTTGTGCATCGATCTTGTATCAATCAGCACAAAAATCAACAATTGTCGGATTCTACCAGGTACTCTCATCTAGGGATGGCAGTGGACCGGGGATACCGGGGCCTCGCCCCGTTTGGACCGAGGATGAAGGGCATGAAACGGGGATGGAGGCGGGGATGAAGGTTAAAATCTATCCTCGTGCGGGGATGGACTTACGCTCCGTCCCTGCTCTGCCCCGCCCCGCCCCGCCCCGCCCCGCCCCGCCCCGCCCCATCCCCAATCCTTTAAGGAATGACTATAGACCGAGGGGAAACGGGGGGCCCGCCCCGTCTCACCCCCGTTTGGACCGGGGATGGAGGACATGAAACAGGGATGGAGGCGGGGGTGGAGGTTAAAATCCATCCCCGTGCGGGGATGGAGGCGGGGATGAAGGTTCAGATTTTGAAACGGGGCGGGGGTGGAGACCTTGTCCCCCGCCCCGCCCCGGTCCACTGCCATCCCTACTCTCATCGTCTGAGGTACCTCCACACCGGCTAGTGCATGGTATGAGATATTTGGAACTTCCTCTGAATTGTCCTCCGCCGAATCCGACAATTCAGCATCACTAATCTCTTCTTTAACCTCGCTATCGCACAAGTACATTTTCAGAACCTTGCACTTGTGGCCTGGTTCCCAAATCTCATTGCAGTTATAGCAGAGGCTTTTTTTTCGGCACTCCGCCATCTGTTTGCGGGAGAATCACTTAACTTGAACTTTGGGGCGCGCTTTCGGCACCTGTGCTGAGTGTGTAGGGCGATCAATGGCCCTTTCTGAAGGCCTGAGAGGTGTGGTCTCATGTGCGGGGCAGGACACAGTTCTATTAGATGATGAATTCCCTTGGGTCGTGTATCTTAGAGTGGACGTAAACCGGGTCGAGTTCAACGCAAGTTCATCTTGGAGAGTTTCTTCTTGGCCACACATGCCAATTTGAAACCCTGCATCATGGAGATAGGTCTTGCGGCCTGGACCTCGATTTGCATGTCTGGTTTTAGACTTGCAATGAAAGTCCTTATCAAAGACTCCTGAGACCATCTCGTGACGAGGTTGCTCAACCTTTCAAACTTTACCTGATAATCGATAATGTTGCCCCGCTGACGAATCTTGGACAACACAACATGATGGTTGGTGTAGGCAGATTGATCGAACTGGTTCATGAGAGCCTTCGGGAATGCCTTCCAAGAGGGTGTGCCCAACTGGGTCTCTAACCAATGAAACCATCGGATGGCATCCTCTTTTAGGTAGATAGAAACAAAGGCCACCATGTCTTCATCTGACATTCGAGCAATCCGAAAGTATTGCTCGGCCTGGAACACCCAACTTGTCGGATCAGAACTGGCGAATTTGGGGAACTCAAGTCGAGGTTGGTGGGGCTTCGTAAGGTCTGTTGCTAGACCCCGACGTTTGGCTGCTCCCACTCGTTTCCCCATTATAGTCTTGATGATCGGTCAATTGGTCCAACCGATGTGGCATAAAATCCATCATCGTGAGAACACGTTGGAAACACTCATCCAACTTGTCGTTGAGCGCCTCCACATGCAGACCCATGGTTCCATGTTATGTTGGACCCAACGAGTCTCTCATCCAATAGAGTGGACTTTCCCTTGAAGCCTGTACGAATCATATCGCGGGTTTCTAGGGTACGAAAACAAGAAGGTCTTGGGCCCTTACTGGTTAGGCTCATGAAACAGAAAATAGTTTGATAATGGTACCAGAAGCGCAGCATGTGCAGTGGTCGAGTAGGTGTGGGGCTCTTGTACGCAAGACAAACATGCTCCGGGACAACATCGCAAGACAAACATGTTGGGCAGACAGTTGAGGGAGAACAGACCTTCCCTCAAAACAGGAGCAAGAACAAGAACCAAGAAGAACTCTTTTGAGAAAATTCTCAGAAAAATTCATTGATTAAAAATGAAGCTAACCAAGCATACATATTTATAGAAATCACAAAAGAGGGCAAAATAGGAAAGGGTGGCATCCCACCAGAGTCCCAGCCTGGAAAGGATTCCAGACTGGGCGGGTTTCCCAGGGTGGATCCTGGAGCTGGGTGGCAACCACTGGGCAGATCCAGGACTCGGGCGGATATTTCTGGGTCGGATCTGGGGCAAAAAAAGGGTCTATAACAGCATGACCTATGCATCTGATTATTAATGAAAGTGTAATAAGGAATGTAAGAAGAATGTTTCTGTAGTCTGATAGGGATGTAAGAAATGTTTTTCATATTTGTGTGAGTTCATTAGGGAGAGGGGAAAAGAAACTATACCATCTGAATATTTTCCACAATCAAATCCTAGGAAAGTCTAAACTGAAACTGCTGTGAAGCCTATTGAAGATTTCAACTTCTAGAAGACTTGTCCTGCTTTTTTTTTATGGTACCTGAAGTTTGGACCATACATCAAGCCAGCCATCTCAGCCCTTTCAAGAATGGGATTCCATACCTGCATGTAATCATAAGAGGATAAGTTATTTGGAGTCTAGTATTCTCAATGAGTTAACCAGTGAAAGAGGAGCGTCTCTAACCAGTTATATGCACTTGTGCAGAAATAGGATTGTTTATTAGAGTGCGTCTTGCCCTCAAATCTAGTGCCAACTTCCCCCTCTCTCTTTCCTGGGCCTGTCATCTGTTATTCCTGTTCCAGATGTATTGTCCTCATCAAAGACTTGTCAGCGGATACTTCTTTCAACTCATTGTAGCCATTTTTGGATGCATAAAATATGCAAAGCTGTCTAGAAATGTGAGCCTTGTCAAACATATCAAATCCAAGGCCAAGACTGACCTGGATTCTGGGTCGTGTCACACCTTGGAGTCAGTAAATGTTGGATTCTACTCAAACTATGGCTGACCTTTGATTTCTTTTTCTAATGTGATTTTTATGAATACTGTGTCATCACACTCTTTTTGAAAAAAAATCCAATAATACCAATCAGTTGGTGGAAATAAAAACCCACTGAAATAGGTATACGTGTAAATAAAGCAGTCATTGCAAGGCTATCACATTATGTTCCTTGAAAATTCATTTTTTGAAAAAATCATTTTTTACTTTAGAATTTATATTTTTTATTATTTAAAGCAAACCAAGATCTTCCCGAGGAAATCTTCTTGAGAAAAAAATTGCTTATTGCGAAATTTGATGCTGGTGGCTTATCATATAAGAACATACTTGTTCTTTTCACCTGGCCAAGTTGGGCAAATTGGTAGATGATCGTAACTGAAACATGAAATAACATTTCTTGATCCCTTTCATGATCAAACAAGTTTGATCAAGCCATGGACCAACCTGGCTTGTTTTCAAACTACTTTAAAGTTTGAATACTGTTGGAAGTGGTACTAACAAATGCTGGAACTATCCCGAGGAAGTATTGGGATCACATTGAAAAAAATGGAATACATAGTGTATGCTTGAGGGATCGGTTCATTGTTGTGCCAATTACTGAGGTTAGCTCTTTATATTTATATTTTTGTGTGGCTTTGAAATGATGCAGTCTACCCATTTGCCACAGGATCTTGAAATGAATGGTGTGTCTCTTCCCCGAGATGGTGTCCATCAAAACGTGAACTTAAACGGACCATCTGCCATGCCTTCTGTGGGGTCTCAATTATCACCTTACCAGCCAAATCTCATTGTTGATGTTTCTATGCCTGAAAATTCTGTGAATTTACCAAGGTTTGTACAGGCCATATTTGAAGCAGAAGTTGACCCAGGCACGCATAAAACAGTATCATCCTCCACTAGTAACAACAGAGATGTAGATGTGGAGCCTAAATTTAATTGTCAAATGCCTGATGGGACTACTGATCCCCTCATTCAGGAGTCTATAGCTTCATTTTCTCTGAAGTGTACTGCTATGCAGCAAAGTGGCACCTCAGACAAAGCTACTGAGAAGCTGCATGGGAATCTTCTGGAACATGATACAGTTTTAAGTGCATCTCCCAAAGAGAGAAAATCTTTGAATGATAGGGACGAGGAAGAATCACACACTTGTGAAGATGAAAGACTTGCTCGGAGTGGAGTCCATGGATCTAGTGAAGCTGAACCATGCAGTAAAAAGTTGGAAGAATTGGGGGGATCCTCTACATTGCAAGATGGTTCTTCAAAATCAAGGCGTGAATTGGGAGGGTCTTTTACATTGCAGGATGGTTCTTTGAAATCTCGGCATGAATTAGGAGGATCCTCTGCATTGCAGGACGGTTCTTCCAAGTCTAAGCTTGGTGCAAAATTTGTTTCAGGCTCATCAAAATCATCCAGCACAAAATCAAGCAGTTCGTCACTCAGTAGGCATAAACCGGTTATTGGAAAATCAATTCTAGGTGTTACTGCAAAATGTGCTGCCAGTGCTTCTGCAAATGATTTCAATTCATCATCGACTGCAAGAGATCATAAGCAGTCAGGCGCTTCGTTGTCCGCATCTGTGGCAAAAATACATTCGACTATGCACGGTGACAAATCAAACTTGTCAACGGACAATAAGAAAACTGATGCTTCATTTGGTGCGTTTGGAGGTGAAAACTCTCAAGAAGTGTCTGCGTCATCAGTAAAAGACAGGGTGAAGATCTCTCTGAGTTCAGGGTCCAGAACACTACATGCAAGATCAGTGATTTCTGCTTCAACTTCCAAGCATGGCACCTTGTCAAAACAGAAGGACCAAATACTTCCGCTCTCTTCAAAAGCATCACCATCTCATTCAGCAGCTATGTCTTCAGGTGCTGGGAATCCCCCTGTTGCATCACAGGATGTGTCATCTGTGCTCAAACAGCCAGCTTCAGATTCGTGTAGCAAAACTGAAAAGAACAATGAGTCTTTACAACCATCCATGAAGGTGGTGAATTCACTGCCTGTAATGCACACTAGTCTACCTGTTAGTGCATCTGCAGCATTAAGTGATGAAGAGGTGGGTGCAGGTTCTTTTCTGTTTCTGTATTCATCAAGGCTTTCTCTTAATTTTTTCACTAGCTGATAAACTGTTGTCATGCTGGTTTTGCAGCTTGCGTTACTGTTGCATCAAGAACTTAACAGCTCTCCCAGGGTTCCACGGGTATCACGGATGCGTCATGCAGGAAGCATGCCTCAAGGGGCTTCGCAAACAACTTTCAGCACACTTGTCAAGCACTCCTCTGTTACGTCACCAGCTTCTGTTGGTGTAAAGGATCATAATTTGGTATGTTGATTGAATGATTCACGTGGGTGGGGTTGGGGGTAGGGAAGAAAAGAAAGATGCATTTGGATTTACTAATTCTGCTAAGCTTTGTTATGATTCTTGCAGGTGCCAAGGAGGAAAACCAAAGATGACACAAGCAGGGAGAGTTCTAGGACGATGCTGGATGATGCAAGAAAGGGCAACAGAAAAGCTCCTTCTGAGCAGAGACCACTGGAGGAATCCAAAGTTGATGATTCTGCTCGAAGGGATGTAGGCGGTAAGTCTTCAGAAGATTTTGGTTCTGTCAAGAAGACTACATCCCTCACAACCAGCACGGTTGGCAACAGTTGCCAGTCTTCCTCTACAGAGGCCAATGATCAGATTGTTACTTCTGTACGTAATCCTGCAGGAGAATTATCAGATGATGATGCCACTGCACTTGCTGGGGCTAGCACACATACTTTGCCAGGTAGCTCAGACTATGTCTTGTTCTCGATGGGAGTCAAATCAATTTTATAACTCTTTTATTATCTTACTCGATTTTCTAACTCTTTTATTATCTTACTGCAGGTTTAATAGATGAGATTCTCAGTAAGAACAAGGAAATGTCTTATGAAGAGCTTTGTGATGCTGTACTTCCGGTATGTTTGTTCCCTTGGGAATGGTGATTTCTTAAAGTCTTTTATTGTGTGTATGTGCACACGCGCTGATAGCGTGTCCTTTTACCCTCTCTGGCAGCACTGGCATAATCTGAGGAAGCATAATGGTGAGCGATATGCTTATTCAAGCCACTTGCATGCTGTACTCGACTGCTTGAGAAATAGGAATGCATGGGCTCAACTTGTTGATCGAGGGCCCAAGGTATGGTAATTAGAAATTTTTTCATTATTGAAATATGCATTCATGTATTAAAATATAAATCGTTTTTCTTGCCTGGGGCTCAAGTCTCAGCACTGTCATTGTTAGAGCAGCTTGTCATGTGTACTTTTTCCATTCTATGAGTTTCTAAATTGGAGTAACTTTTGTCCAGACGAATTTGAGCAGGAAGAAACGCAAGCTTGACGCTGATGCTGATGCTGATAACATAGAGCCTGAGACCAGAGATGGCAATACAAACACTTCAAAGTTGAAAGATGAAGAGGGAGGAGGAACTTCTGACTCACACCAAGAGGATGTCCCAAAGAGAAAGCGCAAGGCTCGAAATTCCAGGCAGTTGGCGCTGCAAGGCAGAAGCTTGAGGAAGAGAAAAGGCAAGAGGAGGTCGAGGGCAGTGGTCACTGATGATGATTATGATGCACTTTCAGCTTCAAGTGGTGGTGCTGAGAGCAACTACAGTGAGGAAGAAAGTGAAGGTGCAAAGATTGGCACTATGAGAAACAAAGTTTCTAGTTCTGATGAGAGTGAATCAGCTCAGTAATTTAAACTGGTAGTCCAGTTATACTCATTGGAGACTGCAGTGTTGCCATGCTTTAAGCTTGTCACTAGTACATCCCTATATGAATAGTGGACATTTGTCAATGAGCTTCAGAGAATGTGTGAATTCAGCTGCATGAACAACCTGTATATTGTCAACAAAAAGTTTTCCCTCTTGACCAGACATGCAGAAGGAATTCCAGTTGAAGATGGTAGCTCGTGTACTGCAATTGTACAAGCGAAAAGGAAGAAGTATGTCAGCGGGCTAGTGTATATACTGTAACACTAATCTGTAATTTTTTTAATCGAAAGCCATTTGTTGTGAACAAAATTTCTGTAATCTAGGATTTAAACTAGAAAATTGTCTGTAAGAACCAAGAAACTGAAATTTTGTGCTGTATTTCATTGTATCTGGACAACTTGATCATGAATCTTGGAAAATTTTGCTTTTCTCTAGCCTTCAATATATCTGCTTTCTTTCATGCATGTATTTAAACTATCAAGAATACACAAAATCTCATCTACTTGTGGATGAGTTGTGTTGGTTGCAAGGAAGGCATGAACACTGCCTTTGACCTCTATCCAACTACACCCTGGCTCTTTTTTCACGCTTTCTTCCTTCATTCTCTCTCTGATCTCAAGCATCTCATTCCAATCACTTGCTGCAGCAAAGATATTTGACATGGCTACATAATTACTGTGATTTTTGGGGTCCAACTGGAGAAGTTGGGTAACTCTCAATCTACTGAAATCTGTATCACCATAGAGACTGCAATAGTTGAGAAAAGCTCCCCAGACAGTGACACCTGGTTTCATTGGCATGTCTTTCATGAAGTCATAAGCTTCAAGAACACGCCCGCCTCTACAAAGGAGATCAACCATGCAGGCATAGTGCTCTTGTTGAGGTGAAACTGAATGTTTCTCATGCATGGTTCTAAAATAGTGCCAGCCTTTGCTAACAAGTCCCCCATGACAGCACGCAGAAAGCAATGCAATGTAAGTTATCCCATCCGGTTGTATATTCAACTCCTGCATCTGTTCAAACATAGACAGAACTTCCTTTACCTGCCCAAATTTGCCGCATGCGGAAATCATGGCCGTCCAGAGAATAGTGTCTTTCACAGGAACCAGATCAAATACCAGCTTTGCAGAAGCAAGGCAGCCACACTTGGAATACATGTCGACAAGAGCGTTACTGATTACCAAATCGGACTCGTATCCTTCTCTTATACTGCAGCCGTGGAATTGTTTGCCCTGATTCATGGAGGTCAGTCTGGAGCATGCACGAATGCACATAGCGTAGGAGAAATTATCTGGCTTAACATTGTCATAACTCATTCTGTACATGAGTTTCAGGCCCTCTTCTGGTTGCCCACATTCTGCGTGACCAGAAATCATCTCGTTCCACGCAACCAGGCTTCTAACAGGCATCATGTGGAACAGTTGCCTTGCAGCATTCATGTCAAAGCATTTTAAATACAGGCGCAGAAGACTGTTCTCCACAACTGAATTAGCAGGTGCGCCCGTCACCAGTAGCTGGGCATGGATCTGCCCTCCTTGTTTCAAAGACTGCAGACCGGAACAAGCAGATAGAACCGCGGAAAATGAATGACAATTGGGCCCCACACCCTCCTGAATCATCTGCGAAAACAAATTCAGTGAGTTGACATACTGCCCCTGCTGCGCATGACCCACAATCAGGGAAGTCCATGAGACCACATCTCTGTCAGGCATTTCCTTGAACAGCTTCAGGGCATCCGCTAGATGTGCACACTTGATGTTGAGATCCATCAGAGCTGTAGCCAAGACGATAAATCGGTAGAAACCGCGTTTTACAGCGAGGGCGTGCATTTGCCTTCCATTGTCAAAGAGCTTCAACCTCGCAGACGCCTTGAGCACGTCTGCGATGGCGTATTCGTCCGACTTTGTAAGGGACATTTTATCAAACAGGTTGCTGCATTCATCTGTTAAACTGGAAATACGTAGAAGATGAGAGAACACCGGGTAAAGGATTCGATGGTCAAGGGTCAGTGACCATCATAAGCAAAGAGCTACTCTCTGGCTAAGCAACTGCTAGTCGGGAGGAAAAGAGAGAAACTTACGAAGATGGTTTAACGAAGGCAATCTGGGCAGTCCGAGGGAATATATATATATATATATATATATATCAACAACAACAACAACAACAACTACGCCTTCGCCCCAAAACAATTGGGGTCAGCGATATGAACCAAAAAAGAAATTCATTTTGGGTCTTCCACATGAATCCTTTTCCTCCAATCATTTCTATCCAACGCCATGTCCTCGGTGAGGTTCAAAGCATTCATATCCTTTCCTATCATCTCCATCCAAGTCTTCCTAGGCCTACCCCGACCTCTTTTAACTAATATATTTTCCCATTTCTCCAACCTTCTAACTGGAGCATCATTAGGCCTTCGCCGAATATGTCCAAACCACCGTAAACGATTCTCTCGCATCTTATTTTCAATGGGTGCAACACTTACCTTCTTACGTATCTCTTCGTTCCGAATCTTATCTTTTATTGTATTTCCACACATCCATCTAAGCATCCGCATCTCAGCTACACTCATTTTTTGAATATGATGTCTCTTGGCAGCCCAACATTCCGTACCATATAGTAAAGCGGGTCTAATAGTCGTCCTATAAAACTTTTCCTTCAACCGCAATGGCATTCTACGATCGCACAGCACTCCAGTAGCACTTTTCCATTTCATCCACCCAACCTTTATCCTATGATTTACATCTCCATCAATTTCTCCATACTTTTGAATGATGGATCCCAAATATTTGAAATAATCATTCACCGGTATATCTTGCTCACCAAGCTTCACTACACTCCCATCACTACTTCGTTGCTTACTAAACCGACATTTCATATATTCAGTCTTACTCTTACTCAACTTAAAACCTCTAGCTTCCAATGTCTGTCTCCATAATTCTAACTTAGCATTAACCCCAGCTCTAGACTCATCAATCAAAACAATATCATCAGCAAACAACATACACCACGGTACATTTTCTTGAATTGATCTCGTAAGCTCATCCATCACTATCGCAAATAGGAAAGGGCTTAAAGCAGATCCTTGATGTAACCCAACCGTTATCGGAAAATCGGTTGTCACCCCTCCACAAGTGCGGACATTGGTTACTACTCCTTCATACATATCTTTAATTATACTAATGTACTTGAGAAACACCTTTCTTCATCATTGTCCACCAGAGAACGTCCCTAGGTACTCTATCGTATGCCTTCTCTAAATCAATAAAAACCATATGCAAATCTTTGTTCCTCTCTCTATATCTTTCAATAAGTTGTCTAAGAAGATGTATAGCTTCCATAGTTGATCTTCCAGGCATAAAACCAAATTGATTCTCCGATATCATGACAACCTTCCTCAACCTAGACTCAATCACCCTCTCCCAAAGTTTCATAGTATGACTCATGAGTTTTATACCACGATAGTTTGTGCAATCTTGTATATCACCCTTATTCTTATATAAAGGCACCAAAGTACTCTTCTTCCACTCATTAGGCATCTTATTTGTTCGCCAAATCAAGTTAAAAAGATTTGTCAACCATTCTAAACCTTTCTCTCCCAAGCATTTCCAAGCCTCGATAGGTATACCATCTGGGCCAACTGCCCTTCTTGATTTCATTTTCTTCAAAGCCTCTGCAATTTCTTTATTTTGAATCTTGCGCATGAAGTCACGATTTATCTCATGAAAAGGAATGGAGAAGTCTCCAAGATCTTGAGCATGACTATCATTAAATAGCTTATCAAAATAATCTTTCCATCTCTCCTTAATCTCCTCATCTTTGACTAAAACCCTTTGCGTTTCATCTTTGATACATCTAACCATACCCAAATCCTTCGATTTCCTATCTCTCATCTTTGCAAGCCTATAAATATCCTTCTCGCCTTCTTTGGTATCCAACTTGTCATAAACCTCCTTATATACCTTAGCCCTCGCGTTTCGAACAACTTTTTTAGCTTCCTTCTTTGCTATCATATACTTCTCCAAATTCTCATTATCATGACTCTTACTTAGATTTCTATAACACTCTCTTTTAACCTTAATAGCTAATTTGACATCCTCGTTCCACCATGATGTATCCTTACCTAGTGGTGCACCGCCTTTAGACTCACCCAATACCTCCTTAGCTACTTTTCTCATACCACCCGCTATCTTATTCCACATTGATTCTGAATCCTCCTCGAGACACCAATCAACTTCCTTAACTACCTGCTCTACAAACATTCCTTGTTTAGCTCCTTTCAGTGCCCACCACTTAATTCTAGGATCTATCCTATGTCTATCCCTTTTACGGCATTGTCTAATTCTAAGATCTAAAATTAAGACTCTATGTTGTGTAGCTACACTTTCTCCTGGTATAACCTTACAATCGATGCAACAACCCCTATCTCTCTTTCTAAGTAGGAAAAAATCTATCTGACTCGTATTAACCCCACTTTTAAATGTTATTAGGTGAGACTCCCTCTTCCTAAACCAAGTGTTTGCTAAGATCATATCATAGGACAAACAAAAATCTAAAATCATTTCTCCACTTTCATTTCTTTCTCCTATACCATAGCCTCCATAGATATTCTCAAATCCATCCCTACTAATGCCTACATGTCCATTAAGGTCACCGCCGATGAAAAGCTTTTCTCCATAAGATGTCTCTTGTACTACTCCATCTAAATCTTCCCAAAATTGATGCTTAATGGAATCATTTAAACCTACTTGAGGTGCATAAACACTAATAATATTAATAATATTCGTACCTAATACTAATTTAATAAGTAAAATTCTATCACCCTTCCTACGGACCTCAACTACATTATCTATAAACTGACGACTCATAGCAATCCCTACTCCATTCCTATTCCTATTTATTCCTGTATACCAAATCTTATATCCCCAAGGTTCTATCACTTTAGCTTTCTCACCTACCCATTTGGTCTCTTGAAGACATAAAATATCAATCTTTCTCCTACACATAACATCTACTAACTCTACCAACTTACCAGTTAAAGACCCTATGTTCCAAGTGGCTAACCTAATTTTATGGTCTTGGACTAACTTCTTTACCCCCACCCGTCCAACAAAGTGAGGGAACCCTTGCCTATTTGACACCACACCCGGGCGCCGGTTAGGTGCATGATAACTTTCGAACATGACCAAAATGAAGACGCTCAGCGGCAGCGTTTTCGCACTGGAACTTTTAGGCCGACTTTTGTCGCCGCTAAAAGTGTTATTTAGCGAAACCTCGTGCGGAGCGTTCATCGCACGGGAAAGGCGATTTTGACCAAATTTGATTGCATAAATGTCTTCAGCCTGGTCAAATAGTAGGAATCCATGTTGGATTCGTTGGATCATATTTGAGGTTTGAAAAATTAGTACATTATATCTTCACAAAATCCCACATATATGTAAAAAACATTAGCTATAGGCTGGTTCGTAATAAACTTAATGTGTAAATCACGTTTGGAGGGTCAGATGTATCAAAAGACTGAAAAAAACATAAAAGTAACTTTTTTTATTTTTTACATTTGTAAAAGTAACTTTTTTTATTTTTTACATTTGTTTGCTGTTTTCTTATGAATCTAACCTTGTAATGTTTCTATAAAAAAAAAAAACTTGTAGATGTGATCTATATGTTTTGTTGAGCAAGAATTAACACTTGAATCATCCAATTATGGAACGTAAGTATGATTTTAAAATGCTTCAAAACCGACAGCCTACATTGCGAGATATTTTTATGACACTACAATCATGTTTTTACATCCAAAGGACGCAATTAAAAGCAGATTTCTAGCATTTGGACCATGCTGAATCCATCTATGAGGTCTGATTGGATCAAAACAACTTATGTGATCTAGAGGCTTTTTTTATACCTGGTCACCCTGACCAAATATGTTAATCTTGAAAAGATCACCAAATTGTTCAAGTAAATTATTTTCTATAGTTACCGTCTAGTCACATGGTTGAACATGTGACTCCCTTTCTCACCACTCATGAGAGTCATTTTCTAAAATTCATGTAGAGCTCATGAGACTTTGCAATCACATGAGAGAATGATTTTCCAAATAACTTAATTCCCCTAGGAATTAAGCAAATGTGTTCTAAATGGCACGTATCCTATGTATTATAGAAACCGAAGCAGATTACAAGTTGCTAAAAAACTCTATTTACAACTTGTTCTAAAATGACATCTTTTTTCTTTATGACAAAGTTTCTTGCCAAAGCAGGTATGTAATTAAAAATCTCTTAATTAGACCCAAGGGTTTGGCCTGGCTTAGTGAGATGGGGCCTAAGCTGTTTGACGGGCAGACTAGGTTCAAATCCTATGGGCATCACCTCCATGCCTAAGTCAAAGCTTGGTGACTTCTTGTGGTCGACGGATAAGCCCTTGGAGTTTTACGCTGACAAGACAACGATAGTAAGTAAAACATGTCAGCTTTTTCCATCTAATTCCAAATCCAATTATGCAAAATCTGATTAGGTAGGATTCAATATGTTTATTATTTTTAAATGTTTTAATGTTTTATTTTGATTAAAAAATGTATTTTTAAGATTAAATTATTAAGAAATAGTTTTTAATGATTTAAACTTTTAAATTTTTCGTGTCTCAGTGCCTTATTTTTTCCAAAAAAAAAAAAAATCAAACATGCAAATCGAATACGTGTCCTGTGTCCACATGTCATTGTGACATTGGTTGGCACCTAATGTAACGATTCTCTCCATCTCGTATACATGCACACCAAAGTGTTTGTTGTGACCACTGTTAGACAAATCTCTCTGTCTCTCTATCTCTGATTGTTGGGCTGTAAACAAAAACTTTCAAATATCTGTTGGCAACTACAAAAAAGAAGTCTATGAATTTCATCAAATGGCCAAGATATCTCACGCCCAGCAATCTCACTCGCCTCATCAACCACCAAAAGAATCCTCTCACTGCTCTCCAAATCTTCAACGAGGCGAGAAGCCGGTACCCCAACTACAAACACAACGCCCCCATCTACGCCACCATGATCAACCTCCTCGGCACCTCCGGCCATCTGAAGGAGATGGGCGACGTGATCGAGCAGATGAAGGATGACTCTTGCGAGTCCAAGGACTCCATCTTTGCTGATATCTTCAGGATCTACGCCAGATTCGGAATGAGCCACCAAGCCTTGGAGCTCTTGGGCCGCCTGCGCGAGTTCAACTGCATTCGGCGCGACAAATCGTTCTCTACCCTCTTGGAATTGATGGTTTCGGAGGGAGAATCGGAGGCCGCCTGCCGTCTCTATCTCGATTCTGCGAGGTTCGGGGTGGCGCCGAGCACCCGCTGTTTCAATATGTTGATCGGGGTTCTGTGCGAGAAGAGTCGGTCGGACCTTGCACTGCAAGTGTTCGACGAAATGCCCGAGCAATGCTGTTATCAGGACAGGGAAACGTACTCGCTTCTCATGAAGGGATTGTGCAGAGATGGGAGACTGAACGATGCAATTCATTTGCTTTACTCTATGTTCCGGAGGGTCTCTACAAAGGGCTGTGGTGCTGATGTTATTGTATACAGAACGCTTCTGGAGGCGCTCTGTGAAGAAGGGATGGTCCATGAAGCGAATGACGTTCTGGGCAAGGTGCTGAAGAAGGGGTTGAAGGCGCCAAAGGGTCGCCGGAGCGGCGTCGATTTGAGCGAGTGTATCGGTCGCGGGGGGTTGGAAGAGGCCAAGGGGGCGATAAATCGGGTTCTGTTGAGGAGGGGAGCTGCTAATTTAAGAAGCTACAATGCCATGATCGTTGATCTTCTGCAAGTGGGTAGAATCGAAGCCGCAGACCAACTGTTTGTTGAAATGTCTGAAAGAGGGTTCAAACCGGCAGTTTCTGTTTACAATGCAAAGATTGAAGCACTGTGCCGAGCGGGGAAGTTGGTTGAAGCGGCCTGCATGCTGGACCAAATGGCAGGGGACGGCTGCCTCCCTAATCTGGAGACCTACAATGTACTAATACGTGGGTTTTGTAGAGGAGAGAAATCGAAGAAAGCAATGGGGTTTCTGGAGAAGATGGTGAAGCAGCCGGGTTGTGATCCTGATGCAGAGACTTATGAGGTTTTGGTTGATGGGTTGTGTTGTGAAGGTCTGTTTAGCCAGGCAGGTCTGGTTTTGGAAGGAATGGTCAGGAGAGGATTTCGTCCAAGTAATGAAGCATTTAATAGGCTGATTAGGGGGCTTTGTGCTGAGGGGAAGAACTACGATGCTGTGTATTTCTTGGAGGAAATGATATGCCATGGAAAAACTCCTGATGTTGTTGTTTGGAACTCGCTGCTTACTGCAATCTGCTGTAAAGAGAAAGAATCCGATTTTGGTGTCACACAATTGCAGTTTTCTTAACTCGTGTGCACGAGAGAGTATTTATTCAGTATAATTGGCATTTGAAAATCCAAAACAAGAGAAAAAAAATCCATCGACTTTGATATACCTTCTTTTTTTTATGATAAGGAAAACGCTCACCAAGAACCTGGTCACTTAATGAGCTTCCATGAGGTAAAACTCCTGGTTGAGGACACGACCACCCTACCTTATTTGCCCACAAATTCACAATGCTTATATGAAATACTGACAAACCATTCAAAATTGAACAATACTGTCAAATGTTATGTTTCTTTCTAATGGTTTTTGAAGGATCTAGTAGCCACTTTTTTTGGATGGTTCCTCTTGACATGACATTAGGGGTACGTTTGAAATTGAGAAACACATAATTGAGGTTATTTACCGTTATTTTGATTCAATTTCAATGTAGGTTCACATGTTATACCGAATCACAAGAATTTATCGTATGAGTCATATAGACGAATACTTTTATATGATATGTCATATTTTTATGCACTATAATATTATTCATTTTAAGTGTTTAGCATAATAAAAATATCTTTATGAATATGTTGGTCTCTAACCCATTCTATTGATCTTTTTAATATTGTTATTTTCTCTTTACAAATGAGAGAGACTTTATACAGAATCAATAATGCACAAAATCATAGAGAATCAATTTAGTTTCATAAATGTGATTGCATATAATCATAATATATTATCATATATTAGCAGGAATCAAATAAACCCATCTCCATAATATGTTGGAAATATCAATATTGCTCATTTTCAAAATGTATTGTCAGATATGATTATCTACAAAAAAATTTATATATATTAACTTGAACATCAAGGTACTTGCCGTAGCTTTATTAGAACTGACAAACTGAGCCTTAATGGCTTTCAGAAATTTCTTCATAACCCTGCAGTGATAACCTTTGAATATTCTTAGCCATCCAAGATAGCAAAAGCAACAGGATAAGCCTATTTGAGCACTCTCACTTCTTAGAGGTAGTCTTCTGATCGATTGTGCTATGCTTTGTAAGAACGGAAGGTTCGTCAATTCTTAAAGTCAAATCTAGGTTCATATATCCTAAAGTGAATAACATAAATTTATTTTCAATTCAAAAAATTATAAGATGAAGATATTACTAGAACCATAAATGATAAATAAACCTAGCACTATAAGAACAAAAAAAAAGACTATATAAATGTGCATACGAGACTCATATTGAAAGGATAAAATTGAGACCCTTTATTATTCACCTTTTCTGAAATAAGCACAATAGGGTCACTATCGTTACACTTCGGTGGAAACGATGATACTTAAAGCTGCTCTACCTCTTCAATTCTTAAGAAATTGATTATTTAATATATGAAACTGACAAATCATGTAATAAGAGGCAATTCAGCATTGTACCCCTGTGCAAGATTCATAAATTTCATAAACTTTTAAATAAAAATAAGAGGTATGTTTACATGATTTTATCATATTGACTTGAAATGCAAAATAAAAGAATTTCGCATAGCCAATTATACTTATGACGCATATATCCTCAGGGATATATGCAGAAAAAATTCAGGGAGCCATATCGCACTTATTTGGCAAAATGAGAGAATTCCATATAGACAATCTGCTTCGACCCGTCGAGATGAAGAGAATGGCATACTCATTTTTTTCATAAAAATATTGGCGAAACATAAAAAATGTGTAGGCTCCACATAAATATCTCACAAAAATATCTTGTAGGCGTGACATAAATATCTCACAAAAATATCTTATGGGCCTCACATAAATATCTCACAGAAATATCTAGGTGGGCCCCATAAGGGATATATTTATCTTTATCCAAAAAAGGTAGGGAGAAATCGAGAAGAAGGGCATACTTATACCTTGTATGGGGCTCACACCCAATCTCTATAAAAAGGACCTCCCTTTTTAGAAAATTGTCACCCCCTCTCTCCTCTCACTCTAGTTGTCTCTCTCCTCTCTCTAGTCTCTAGATAATGACACACTCTCTAGAAAAGATCATTCTCTATAGATTTTTACTCTCTCTAGAAAAGATCTCTCTCTATCTAGATTTTTTTGTTTCTTTACACCGACGAGTTCTACACGAGACACCCTTGGTTGTCACCGTACCAGACGTAAGGACGTATCGGCCACGACCTAGAAATGTCTCTACGCTTGTGCTAAGCCACCTCTACTAGATTTTTGGTAGGTTTTTCTGTTGCTCTTTATTTCAAGTTATATTTTTTGAAATAACTATCACGTACGATGAAATTTTTCTTACCGTACACCTTTCTAAAACAATATCGGGTCCTAGTCTTTGGTTCACACCCGCTAGGTCACCGCAAGCTTGCTTCAGTGTTCATGGGCATATCCTAGAGACTACTTCTCGATATTTATCGTGAATTATGTGTCATAGTATCTTAGTCATTGGTTCACGCTCTCTCAGCTACTGCAAGCTTGCTTCAGTGTTCATGCACATATCCTTGCGGCTATTTCTCTTTTTAATATATATATATATATGCGTGTGTGTGTGTGTTTTCGAAAGTTACTTAGACCGGTGTGTGGTTTCAGTCACCTGGTCCTACTTTACGCTATTTACTTTGCCATCACGATGTTATGTACACAAGCTCTTATTTTTAATAAATATAATTAGGCTATAATAAGCATACAAATAGTGACTAATCCTTATTGCTTAAAGTGATTCAAAAGCCTTGTTGTGTTCAAAACATTGTTTGATGAAGAAACCCCTATTGAAAATGTTTCAAATTTGCATAAAACCGCATTTATGTAAACATCTAAGTCATCACCGTAAGGCCTAACTAAGGTCTGAGTTTTCGATAAACCATGAAAGATACAACGTATGCACAACAATATGCATCTATCAAAAAATGAAGGTAATGCCTTTTTGTTAAACTAAGGACATGTCAAAATTTTTGACAAGATGTTCTCCAAGCTATAAAGAACATAGTGTTTTCCCGTTAAACAGGGAAGATGTCAAAATTTTTGGCGAATGACTACCCTAATCCTAAATGGCATACTTATGCCTTTAAACAAGCGTAGGGTTTTTTCGTCAAACAAGAGAGATGATGTCAAATTTGTTGGCAAAATACTCACCTAACCTAGTAAGGATGGCACGATGATGCTTTCATTATTGGAATTCTGTCAGGATAGCTCATTCTATTTTTTCCTTCAAGGGCATCGTACTCATAAGGGTCATTGCGCCAAAGTAGTTATTGCTCCTTGTTAGGTCAGTGCTCGTTATGGCTAAATAAGACCTAGCAGTCGATTAAAAGTAATCATTGATTATGCATGTCTCTGTAAATAATTGTCAAAAGAATAATACTCGTAAGTATTGTTGTGCTAGAGTTAGTTATCCACCTGCAATGAGGTGAAGCACTTGTGAAGTTCATAGATGCCAAGAGCAATGTCTGCATGCATATAAATAAACATAACGATAGTCTCTATCCACACAGAAACAGGCTCGTGCTTCAAAAAATTGGTTGAGCTTGAGTTCATATTTTTCTTTGTGCAGAATGTACTGTTTGCCTATCTGACACTCGACGTTCTAATAATAAAGATTATGTCATCGAACCCCTTCAAAAATTATACTCATCAAGCCAGACGATGATGGTACCATCTCCAGTGACATACTTTATCTTGTAAACCAAAGAGTTCAGGTGGTCTCCCAGTCACTCAAAGGTTCAGAGACTGGGTTATCCTTAAGACCTAGGGTTAACCTCGCTATTGCAGTAGTAGGATGCATCTAAATCGGCTTAGCAAGGATTATCCTGATAAAAATTTGTCCTCTCGCTACGAATGAGGTCACTCAGGCTTCTGGGCACAAAAATACATAGCATAAAAAATACCCAGATAACTTCGTTTGACGCCGAAAGTTAGGTTCTTCTGCGTACCAGGGGGTAAACTTATAATTATCGAAACAATGAATTAGTTATTGGCATATTAATGAATGAATGTATGCTAATACTACTCATGCATCACCTTATATAAAGTACTGATCTCGATACACTGTTGGACCGATCGGACAAAGGACCCAAATTATATTTGCATGGCAAAGCTAGGTTCGAGGAGCTCCTGCTTCGGCCCATAGGATACCTATACGCTAGGTCGTGAAGACTTGAGCAACGTTGTTTTCAATTACGGCCCTTGAGTAGCTTTTATGTCTTTAACATATTATACTTGTTAGAATTTGACTATTTTTTTTTACCAAACTATGAATGGTTCTAACCCCGTTTTATGGGGGATACAAGTACTGAACCAGCAGTGTGATATGCAGAGCAGGGCGACATCAAGATCCAAGGTTTCTCCAAACTTCGTTAGACATTTCATTTGTAAACTTAATATATAGTATTGCTTATTGTTTATAATAAATAACTCATTTTGGTTTGCTTAAATAAAATAATTTTGGTAGACAATGAGTGATTGGCCACATATATGTGACCTGCCCGACGTCTTCTAAAATCGACAACTAACTATCGTCTATTTTCATTGCTAAACTCTTTTCTAAATTTTGTTGCAAAGAAAAAAAAAGAAATCTATAAAATTTAGACAAAGTATTCTTTTAGAAATTTGGGGCATTATACTTTGGGTACAAACATACTTCATGAGCTGATGTACTCACTTACCATTACATTCTGTGTGGATTTGGAACACAATGACTTGCCTTTGGGTAGAATCATTGTTTTATAAAGTCACATACAATTATAATACTGAATATCAACACGGTCCAAAGAACCCTCAATCAACACAACTTATATCACTTTGGTTATTACATGAGTTAGTTAATCGAGATCTTTTACCACAAACATATTCGTATTATAAAACATGCCCAAGCAATCATGATAATGCATGCATATTCATGACAAACTGTGATGCCCCAAACCCCGACCTTGTAAAAACCTTTGGTTTTTTAGCAAAAAAAAAATTGAAAGATATACAGAGTGAAACAACCAACGGAAGTACAGGAGGGAAACATGGGTAAAACAAAGGCCGCAAGTCTGAGCGAGCCACAATGAAAAAGCCAAACCACAAGTCAAAGCAAAGTGCATTTCATTACCATATTGTTTACAAAATTATAAAAGGAGACTGATGTACAAAAAGGAACAGTCTCTCCAAAAAGAAAGGAAAAACCCCTCCAACTCCAAAACCAGAAAGAGTCAAGATCTGCTGCAAAGTGTGGGTCTCAAGGCTCATGTTGTGCGTCGTCGCATCGCGCTGCGTCTACTCATCACCTGTATCCCCATAAAACGGGGTCAGTACTCTTGCGAGTTGGTGAGACAAACCATCCATACATTATCGTTTTGATGGAAAAGCAGAAGGTAAACAACATGCCACAGATATACTAAGTAACAGGCTACAACTAACATGACAGAACAGTAAGAAACATTTAAAAAAAAGTACAAGTGTGTGTCAGGTAGGTGCACGTGCTATAAGACTGTAAAACAACGAAGTAAGTAACAAGGTACAAATACCAAACAGAAGCACAAGCAGTGCTAAAGCAAGTAAACAACTACAGTAAGTCAGTCTGTTTGGTTAGTGCTTATGTTTTTCTGATTACTCCTTCGGGTACGAGAAGGAAACCTCGCATTCTGTGAGACATGTATCCGGCGTCTGTTATTCAATTTCTAATGTGATAACCGGAGATGCTACAGACTGAGTCAAAACCACCTTCGGGCAGCACGCGATTAGGAGAAACCTTTCACAGGGGCAAAGGATTGCAATTCGTACTACTGCAGTAGTAGAGGTCCCTGAAGAGGGTAACCTCGACCTCTCTAACTCCGAGAGACTGAAGGTCAGAGGGCGCTTCGGCTCCTCAAAAGAATGGGTCGTAGTAACGATATGTCACTCGGGGTTGTACCATTCACCCTCTTCCTGGGTGACCAAATTGTGAATGGGGCGCGGCAGATTTATCTTATTTAGGTTCGTGCTTCAAGTCATACCTCCTCGAGGTAGTAGTGCAGCATGGTCCCCGCGGGGTACGCAAACGAGGACTTGACTT
The DNA here is from genome assembly GCF_984573655.1 of Nuphar pumila. NCBI lineage: Eukaryota > Viridiplantae > Streptophyta > Magnoliopsida > Nymphaeales > Nymphaeaceae > Nuphar > Nuphar pumila. The sequence goes on along the minus strand of NC_143254.1, from coordinate 131,405,864 downwards.
GCCCATCCACATGCTCAGCCTCACACGACTATAAAAGAGCACATCGCATGTGAAGATGATATCACACCATTTACATTTTAGACCTAGGGTTGCACACACGTGAGCATACTCTCACGATCCCGAGCCATTGCTCGAAGGCTCCCACCGAGTCCCAAAACCTCAACAGGTCAACAATGCTATACCCTATGGTGTTTTTAGTTCTTTTCAGGTGTATGTCACGTCCAGTGTAAAGCACGCCTCTGGTGCGTCGTATATCCATCGATATATGAATGTGAGTCAAAACGAGAACATACTCGACAACCAAAACCCAGTGACCAACGTGTCAGGATGTGCCAACGTGCACATGCAAAACAGCAAAAACCACAAAGTTATAACTTCGCGCAAGTATCGTGTTGTGAGCGACGATACGTCAACAAGTATCTAGAGTGCACATTCAGCACCTCCATGTGGGAGATGTGATCAGTACCACGCGGGACATATTTGTCCTCGTGCTTTGAGTGTTTTCCCCTACTGTGGTCTTAGGGGACATATCGAGATCGAGTGTCAGCGTAAGTTGGGCGATGAACTCACGATGGGTAACGCTGAGACCGAAGAGAACGAGGCTTCTGAGGTCGGTCAGGCACAGTCAGCAGTTGACCCAATGGGAGATGCACAGGGTGCACCAGGTTCTCCCGAGTACACGCCAGCTTCCAACTCTCGATCAGTTTCTCCCGAGTACACGTCAGCTTCACCTATGTTGTCTCAGGCAGTGAGTCTTTCTGAGTACACACCTTCTTCTCATCCTCGTCTGATGCAGAGATGATGCAGAAACCAAAACATCTACCGAAACTACTACACTCGTAGGTAGCAGTGATTGTGTTTGTTCAGATGTGAACATTTTATGGTTGGAACACTGAGTCAGTGTCCATTTTGTTAGACTTGCTCTTGTTTCTTTTGTTGCGGAGGAGTGTGTGTTATAACCCTATTATAGAAGGGTAATTTTTGGCTTGTACTGAATATATGTATGTTTCCTTTATTTCATGCAATGAAATTATGTTTTGACTTGCATCTTTGCTTATACGAGCCTTCTTTTTATTTAAGATGGTGTGGCGTGAGCGTTGTGACCGCATTATGGATACCCTAAACAACCTGACAGAGGTTGTTGGCAGGCAGGCCGAGGCCATGCGTGCTTCAAGTCATACCTCCTCGAGGTAGTAGTGCCTTGTGGTCCCCGCGGGGTATGCAAATGAGGACTTGGCATGTCCATCCACGCGCACAACCTCACACGGCTACAAAAGAGCACATCGCCTGTGAAGACGATATCACACCATTTCCATTTTAGACCTAGGGTTGCAAACACGTGAGCATACTCTCACGATCATGGGTCATTGCTCGAAGGCTCTCACCGAGTCCCAAAACCTCAACAGGTCAACAGTGTCATACCCTATGGTGTTTTCAGTTCTTTTCAGGTGTATGTCACGTCCAGTGTAAAGCACGCCTTTGGTGCGTCATATATCCATCGATATACAAATGTGAGTCAAAACAAGAATATACTCGACAACCAAAACCCAGTGACCAACGTGTCAGGATGTGCCAACGTGCACGTGCGAAACAGGAAAAACCACAAAGTTATAACTTCGCTCAAGTATCGTGTTGTAAGCGACGATACGTCAACAAGTATGTAGAGTGGCACAAATCACAAATTTTGAGTGACATAAGGCTCAAAATGCATATACAACAGCTATTGTATATGCGAAGAGCGTCTAGAGCCTGGACTACGTATTTTCCCAAATACACGTATTTCAACCCTCACATTGCGGCAAATTTCGCATAGCAAAGCTTTCTGCGAAAGACCTTCGAGGAATTGACAACCAAGTGTGTCGAGTGCGAGACCTAACACAATCACATCCGAATGGGAATTACATTGCCGCTTCCAAATACATAGCCACACTTTGTCCGCGCAACCGAGGCACAAAATAGTGCAAATCGCCGGAAGTATCTGACGAAAACAGGTGAGGTACACACAAACGTGTAACATGGCATATGTCACACTCAACCACTTCACTGCCATGATAGAACAGCGGGGTACGAGCATCCGAAGCTCGAGACCGCAATGACCTCGTTGCTTGGAAGTGAACATTCTCGCCTAAAAGCTAATTTTTCGGTTGCAGGTTGGCGGCAATGAGAGAGATAGTTGCCGCCACCGGTGGAATTCCGTAGGAGCTCAACAGATGTCATGGAGACCCATTTGGAGTCCGCTAGCAGCTCCGACCAGGAGCCGGGGTCCAGCTCAATGCTGCCCAAGGGGTAGCAGGGTTGTCGATCATGGCGCCCAAGGGAAACCAAGGCCCATAGGGGCCCGCCGCTTGACGGAGCCACTAGGCCCAAGTCACACTTGGTCTGCACCTTACGTGCAGACCAAGTGCTACAAGGCTGCAGCACTGGCCAAGGCCAGCCCCAAGCTCACTTGGGTGTACCCGCACCCGGCTAAGAGAAAGGGGAGCCCTATGGTGGGCTCGGCAAGGCTAGGCCCAAATGGGCCGGGCCAAGACCCCTCAGCGGGGTCTAGTCCAACTGTGACCTGACCCAGCTGGGTCACAGGGAAGCCCCTGGTCTGAACCCAATGGGTTCAGACCAAGGAGCAGGGCTTAGCTTGCACCCACATGGGGTGCGGCTAACCCAAAAGCCCATAGTTAATGGGTTGGGTCGAACCGGCTAGGCCTAGACCCTGTGGGTCCAGGCCCAGCTGAGCAAAATGAGGTTGGGGAACACCCTAGTGTGCCCAGCAAATGTCCCTGGTCCAACCCAAAGGTGGGCTCGGACCAGGGCACAGGTTGGGCCCGCACCCGCACCATGGGTGCGCCCAACACCCAAATCGGGTGGCGCCGACCAAAGAGCATGGTCTGGACCCAAATTGGGTGCGCCCAATATCTTCGCTCTCTGCAACCGATCAAAAAGATCTTCTATTCTTGGCAACGAATACTTGTTCTTAATTGTCGCTTGGTTGAGCATTCTGTAGTCAATGCACAACCTCAGGGATCCATCATTCTTCTTCACGAATAAAACAGGTGCAGCCCATGGCGATGCACTATTTCTGATAAACCCTTGCTCCATCAACTCTTCCAACTGATGCTTCAGTTCTTCGAGTTCTGCCGGAGCCATACGATATGGTGCCTTTGAGATTGGAGTTGTTCCAGGTAACAACTCAATACAAAACTTGATCTCACGCTTCGGAGATAATCCGGGCAGTTCCTCAAGAAGCACATCGAGGAACTCCTGAACTATGTCAAGATCCTCGATCGGGGTTAACACTGGTTCAACTGGGGCGATACTGACCAAGAATGCAGTACCCCCATTTTGTAGATACTTCTGAACCTTAAAAGACGAAATCAAGTGATTGTCTCGAATGGGTTGAGCAAGGCTGATCTCCAAAACTGGACGATCAGGAGGGTACAAAACCACCTTGCCTTCTTTGTACAAGACTTGAGCGTGATACTCAAACAACCAATCCATGCCTAGAATGACATCAAACTTCGTCATGTCTAGTAGGATCAAGTCAACTGGCAAGTTCTGACTTGCCACCAACACCTCGATGCTCGGAATGTATAAAGTATACAAGGACTGAACACCAGTCGGTGTACGAACCTCCAACGGATAATTCAACAACATAGCAGACATAAGCAAAGAACTAGCAAATCTAGTAGCAATAAAAGAATGTGAAGCACCGTAGTCAAACAAGGTAAAAGTTGCATGACCAGCGACTGAAATAGTACCTTGGGCCAACTTTCCCTTGGTCACTTGCTCGATAGTGGCTCTGTAGGCACGCCTTGCCACTGTTCTTTGGTTACCCGTCTTCTGCTCGGAGGATTGTTGTTGCTGAGGAGGTCGTTGAGATGTTGGCTGCAATGTTTCTGGTGTGTTCCTCCTCAGATCATTGAACTGCTTCTTACGATAATCCCTGATGTAGTAGCCCATCTTGCCACAATAGATGCATCCTCCGAGGTTTCGAGGACACGGTCGGCCAAGATCATCCATCTGACACTTCAGGTAACCAGATGTCGCCACTACCTGCCTCTGCTGCTGCTGTTGGGGTTGGCGATATTGCTGTTGTTGGTGGTTGTTGTTGTTACGGTTCCTCTTCGCTGGTGGAGTGGACTTCTTTCCACCTGAATTCTGCTGATATGTCTGCTTCTTAGGCCAACTCTTTTGGCCTGTCTGCTGTTGATTTCATCTGGAATGTGGCGTCTTCTGAGATTCTGTTCATTCTTGCTACAGGAGTGTAGCCGTCTCCAAGGCTTCCTCAAGAGTCAAGGGGGCACAAGTAATCACCCTCATACGGAGAACTAGCTTCAGTCCGCGAGCAAACTTCATCGCTCGTTCCTTCTCAGCCACGTACACATGCGGACAAAAGTGCTCTAGGCTTTTGAATCTCGTGATGTACTCCGCCAAGGTAGAGTTCCCTTGCTGAAGATCAAGGAACTCCTGCATCTTTCGGCTGTGCTCATGCATCGAGAAGTAGGTTGCGTAGAAGACCTCTATAAATTGCTCTCACGTAATTGCACCACCTGCAAACTTGACATCTAGGGTGGTCGCCCACCACCTTTCGGCATCCTTCTGGAGCCGATACGTGCCGAAGTCTACCTTCCGATCGTCACTGACTTGTTGCACACGAAAAATTCGCTCAATCTTTCGTATCCAGTCCTCGTCTGCCTTAGGTGTGGACTTTCCATCGAATGACGGAGGGTTCATACCGATGAACTGCTTGTAGGGTACGACTGTTGCTGGAACTGAAGAGGGAGTAGGAATAGGAGTCTCTCATCCCTGAGAGGCTTGCAGATTCTCACCCATAGTACGCATGGTCTCGGCCTGCCTGCCAACAACCTCTGCCAGGTTGTTTAGGGTATCCATGATGCGGTCACAACGCTCGCGCCAAGGCATCTTAAAAAAAAAATGCTCGTATAAGCAAAGAAGCAAGTCAAAACATAATTTCATTGCATGAAATAAAGGAAGCATACATATATTCAGTACAAGCCAAAAATTACCCTTCTATAATAGGGTTACAACACACACTACTCCGCAACAAAAGAAACAAGAGCAGTCTAACAAAATGGACACTGACTCAGTGTTCCAACCACAAAATATTCACATCTGAACAAACATAATCACTGCTGCTTATGAGTGTAGTAGTTGTGGTAGATGTTCCGGTTTCCGCATCGTCTCTGCATCAGACGAGGAGGAGAAGAATGTGTGTACTCAAGAAGACTCACTGCCTGGGACAACGGAGGTGAAGCTGGTGTGTACTCGAGAGAAATTGATCGAGAGTAGGAAGCTGGCGTGTACTCGAAAGAACCTGGTGCACCCTGTGCATCTCCCACCGGGTCAACTGCTGACTGTGCCTGACCGACCTTAGAAGCCTCGTTCTCTTCGGTCTCAGCGTTACCCATCATGAGTTCATCGCCCACCTTACGCTGACACTCGATCTCAATATGCCCTCTAAGACCACAGTAGGGGCAAACACTCAAGGCAAGAGGACAAATTTGTCCTGCGTGGTACTGATCACATCTCCCACAATGGAGGTGCCAGATATGCAAGTATCTGGGCACTCTACACAATCTGCTGAACCGCTTGGTTGAGGGCCTCTATGCCTCGGATCAAGCCAATTAGATCTCTGAGCATTCACTCATTTCTCGAATCAGCATGCATCTAATAAGTCATGTATCTAATTAAGCAGGCAAAACTAAATACTGCAGAAACCATCAATAACCAGCAAAAACAATCAACACAGAACATACTTACAATGCGATGGATGTGCACGCAGAAGTCTTGGACCACACTTATAATTGCAGCTCTGCTCTGATACCAATCTCTGTGACGCCCCAAACCCCGACCTTTTAAAAACCTTTGGTTTTTGAGCAAAAATTTTTACAAGGTCGGGGTTTGGGGCATCACAAAGATTGGTATTAGAGCAGAGCTCCAATTATAAGGGTGGTCCAAGACTTCTGCGTACACGTCCATCGTACTGTAAGTATGTTCTGTGTTGATTGTTTTTGCTGGTTATTGATGGTTTCTGCAGTATTTAGTTTTGCTTGCTAAATTAGATACATGACTTGTTAGATGCCTGCTGATTTGAGAAATGAGTGAATGCTCAAAGCTCTAATCAACTTGATCCGAGGCACAGAGGCCCTCAACCAAGCGGTTCAGCAGATTGTGCGGATTGCCTGGATACTTGTACATTCGGCACCTCCATGTGGGAGATGTGATCAGTACCACGCGGGACAGATTTTTCCTCGTGCTTTCAGTGTTTGCCCTTACTGTGGTCTTAGGGGGCATATCGAGATCGAGTGTCAGCGTAAGTTGGGCGATGAACTCGCGATGGATAACGCTGAGACTGAAGAGAACGAGGCTTATGAGGTCGGTCAGGCATAGTCAGCAGTTGACCCAGTGGGAGATGCACAGGGTGCACCAGGTTCTCCCGAGTACACGTCAGCTTCCAACTCTCGATCAGTTTCTCCCGAGTACACGGCAGCTTCACCTCTGTTATCCCAGAGAGTGAGTCTTCCTGAGTACACACCTTCTTCTCCTCCTCGTCCAATGCAGAAACTGAGACATCTACCGTAACTACTACACTTGTAGGTAGCAGTGATTGTGTTTGTTCAGATATGAACATTTTATGGTTGGAACATTGAGTCAGTGTCCATTTTGTTAGACTTGCTCTTGTTTCTTTTGTTGCGGAGGAGTGTGTGTTATAACCCTATTATAGAAGGGTAATTTTTGGCTTGTACTGAATATATGTATGTTTCCTTTATTTCATGCAATGAAATTATGTTTTGACTTGCTTATTTGCTTATACGAGCCTTCTTTTTGTTTAAGATGGCGTGGCGTGATCGTTGTGACCGCATTATGGATACCCTAAACAACCTGACAGAGGTTGTTGGCAGGCAAGCCGAGGCCATGCGTGCTTCAAGTCATACCTTCTCGAGGTAGTAGTGCCTCGTGGTCCCCCCGGGGTACGCAAATGAGGACTTGGCCTGTCCATTCACGTGCACAACCTCACACGGCCACAAAAGAGCACATCGCCTGTGAAGACGATATCACACCATTTCCATTTTAGACCTAGGGTTGCACACACGTGAGCATACTCTCACGATCCCGGGTCATTGCTCGAAGGTTCTCACCGAGTCCCAAAACCTCAACAGGTCAACAGTGCCATACCATATGGTGTTTTCAGTTCTTTTCAGGTGTATGTCATGTCCAGTGTAAAGCACGCCTCTGGTGCATCATATATCCATCGATATACAAATGTGAGTCAAAACAAGAATATACTCGACAACCAAAACCCAGTGACCAACGTGTCAGGATGTGCCAACGTGCACGTGCGAAACAGAAAAAACCACAAAGTTATAACTTCGCTCAAGTATCGTGTTGTAAGCGACGATACGTCAACAAGTATGTAGAGTGGCACAAATCACAAATTTTGAGCAGCACAAGGCTCAAAATGCATATACAATAGCTATTGTATATGCAATGAGCGTCCAAAGCCTGGACTACGTATTTTCCCAAATACGTGTATTCCAACCCTCACATTGCGGCAAATCTCGCATAGCGAAGCCTTCTGCAAAGGACTTTCGCGGAATCCACAACCAAGTGTGTCTAGTGCAAGACCTAACACAATCCCATCCGAATGGGAATTACATTGTTGCTTCCAAATACATAGCCGCACTTTGCCGCGCAACCGGGGCACAAAATAGTACAAATCGTCGAAAGTATCCAACGAAAACAGGCAAGGTACACACAAACATGTAACGTGACATATGTCACACTCAACCACCTCACTGCCATGATAGGACAGCGAGGTACGAGCATCCGAAGCCCGAGACCGCAACGACCTCATTGCTCGAAAGCGAACATTCTCGCTTAAAAGCTAATTTCCTGCTTGCAGGTTGGCAGCAACGAGAGAGATAGTTGCCGCCACTGATGGACTTCCGCGGGAGCTCAACGGATGTTATGGGGACCCGTTCGGAGTCCGTTAGCAGCTCCGACCAGGAGCCGGCGTTCAGCTCAATGCTGCCCAAGGGGTAGCAGGGTTGCCGATCATGGCGCTCAAGGGAAACCAAGGCCCATAGGTGTCACACTTGGTCTACACCTTACGTGCAGACCAAGTGTTGCAGGGTTGTAGCACTGGCCAAGGCCAGCCCCAAGCTCACACGGGTGTACCCGCACCCGGCTAAGCGAAATGGGAGCTCTATGGTGGGCTCGGCAAAGCTAGGCCCAAATGGGCCGGGCCAAGACCCCTCAGCGGGGTCTAGTCCAACTTTGACCAGACCCAGCTGGGTCACAGGGAAGCCCCTGGTCTGAACCCAGTGAGTTTGGACCAAGGAGCAGGGTTTAGCCTGCACCCACATGGGGTGCGGCTAACCCGAAAGCCCATAGCCGATGGGCTGGGTCGAACCGGCTAGGCCTAGACCCTGTGGGTCCAGGCCCAGCTGAGCAAAACGAGGCTGGGGCACACCCTGGTGTGCCCAGCAAATGTCCCTGGTCTGACTCAAAGGTGAGCTCGGACCAGGGCGCAGGTTGGGCCCGCACCATGGGTGTGCCCAACACCCAAATCGTGTGGCGCCGACCAAAGGGCATTGGGTCCAGACCGTGCTTGGTCGAAGGGGAGGCTACTAGCTGGGGGATTATACCTTTGGTCTCACCCACACCTGAGTCCAGACCAAGCCAACCCGTGGCTCGGTGCACCACGAAGTGGTTGCGCCCAAACAAGGTGGGACGCCTAGCGTTCGGCAGCAAGGAGCTGCACCAAAGAGCTTCCAGCTAGGTGCACTTGGCCGAGCTCATGCTCAGACCAGTATTCCCTAATTGGGTCTGTTTCCCAAGGGTACAGACTGGACAGGTGGCACTGTCCCACAATCAAACGACGAACGAAAGCACCAAAACCCAAAAAAAAAACTATATACTTATATATATATATGTATTTTCCTGTAAACTGTGGCTGAAAGGCTGCCATTTTCTGACAGTCTACGTGCTGTTTCGGCAAAAATGCCTAACACGATACTTGTGGAGCCATTTGTTAGCTTTCCACAAAGACTAAGAAGTCCGCATTTCGATCAACGGTTCGAGAGTTACTGCAGAGAGACCGATCGTCACTCGGGACGTTTCTGAGTCGCTGATGGGAAACGTTGTCAGCCCAAGGCATGTATTTTCTATGGCTTTTTTAGCCGAATTAGAAAAAATGATTAACTACAATGTTGTAGAAATCTGTCAGAATTTTTCAAAATGTCCAAGAACACTCCGATCCAACACGTATCCATGGAAATACACTCATTTTATCGGAGGGTTCCCTGACAACTCGGAAAAACAAAAATGAAATGAATCAAAACTAGTTTTTTTCATGAAGCAAGACAATGAACATTATACAACATGATACATGGCTCAAATGCAAAATAAAAGGAGTGGGACTAAGTTTTTGCTCAGCACATTCGTGGCTTGAGGCCACTATGAATCGGGTTGTACGTTACAAGTGCATTGATTCCATTCTCGTAGCATGCCTTCATACTCATACCAAAAAAATGAAATGTGATAGGGGAGGTTAGCTCACCTTGAGGTCTTCTTCAGCTGGAGGAGGGCCACTCAAACTCATTAAGTAAAGGAAGAGAGGAGGGGAGAAGAGAGGAGAAGGAGAGAGAGAGAGAGAGAGAGAGAGAGAGAGAGAGAGAGAGAAATCTTCTCTCTCCTCCCTTTCTATTGGTTTTTATAGAGGGGAAAGAGAGTAGGTAGAGATGGAGGGTGGGGAGTGGTGGAGAGGAGATGGAGGGCTCTCCATCTCCATGCACACACACCCCCCTCCCTACCCCCTACCTTTGCCCCCAACCACCCCCAACAACTCCCCTTGAATCAAGGGGAGTTGTCCCTTGACTAAAACAAAAACAATTTATTTTCCTTTTGAAAATTCAAACCCCCTTTTTTTTATTTGAAATGGCATTAAATGGGTTGGGGCTACCCCCTAAGGGGTGCCCAGCCTATTTGAAAAAAAAGAAAAAAACGTTGGCTCATAGCCAACTACTTTCTAAAATGCCAATATGAGCCTTGAAATGTGGCTTTTTGCAAACTTTTCAAAAAGCCTTTGCAAAGAGCATTTTTTTGAAAATTTCTTTTTATTAAAATTCAGATTAGCATGGGCTAAGGTGGAGCCCATGCCAACCACTTCTTATAAATGCCCAAGATAAACTCCTTTTTCCAACTTTTTGGAAAACCACCTTTAGATTTTGAAAAATTACAATTCACTTTATGAAAAACCCTAATTTGCTTTTTATTTCAAAGCTAGGTTTTTAATTATTCAAATATTTTATTTCAAGTTTAATTTTTCATAGATCATAATCTAAATCATAAAATCATTTCATTAGGTTTTTAATTTTGGATCGCGGATGCACCCACACACAAAGGTAGTGTGGTGTAGGCCTATAACCCAATGTTTGCATAAAATGGATTGTAGAAGAACCACATACCAGATGTGGTCATGGACAATCTGAACGACGCTTCGATGGATGCAGGTGGTGAGCAGGACCCTTGAACCCAGAGAGATAGAGATATCACCTTGGTAGTTCTCATCAAGCTACCATGAATCTCTTTATATAGTGGGAGATGAGTAGGGGTTACATGCATGACATTCATCCATATTGAATGTGAACCATTCACATTCTCATAAGAGTCATCCCACTCTTATTATGTCTCTTGGTGCCTGTGTCAAATCGGATCACATCCGGCTAGACTCTGATCCAAAAGTCCAATAACCCGTACTTTTTTGAACCCTTCTAAATGAGAGAGACTTTTTTCCTGAGAAAGTTTTCTAAAAAGTACACTTTTTGATTGAAAACATTTCTTAAGGGGTTGGAGGAATGTTTCCTACCAAGAGAAAACAGTGATTTACACTCACCACCACTCATCTCACCACCACCACCTACCATCTCGCCATCACCGCCACCATCCATCTCACCACCACCACCCACATCCCTCTTGGAAAACCACCCTCCTCATGTTGGAAAACCGCATTTCCGACTACGATTTAATGAGTCCCCTGATCTCATTGATCACCACCCTTCTGGTCTTGCGCACCACCCTCCTCCTGCCATATTCGGTCTCTTCTATTGTCGTGGTGACCTGAGCAATGACGAGTGCTACGATTGCATCAATCGGCTTTTGATTGAGGTGGTCCACCTCTACAGTTGTACCGCCATTGCTGCCTGGATCCAGCTCCAAGGATGCTACCTCCAACACTCCACCGGATTGTGGTTTTGGTAGGTACGACAACTACGCTGTTGAAGAAGCTCCACCACCACCACCCTCCTCGTCTCTCCTTTTTTTCATGCTAGACAAACAGGTGAAGAATTTTCATTTAGAAACTTCTCATATGCAAAATTTTCTTTTCCTATGAGAATTTTTCTTGCTTCCAAACATGCCCTTAGAAGGGTGCTTAGAGTCGCATGATCTGACTTCTTGTAGTCCTAGCTATTCGCAACAACATTCTTTGTCAAATCAACCCAACCAACCATTTGCACTTAATTTCAAATATGGGTCAAACTTTTATTGAAAACTGTCTAATAGGGACCTCAGGCAATATTATCAATTTGGTTTCATGCCCTAAATAGATTTCCAAGCAATTAGGGGGATTCAAGAGGTTAAAAATTTTCACTTTTACACTTTTCAACTCCTCTCACTGTGAGGAGGTATTTACAACTCCTTACTTTTAAAGGATTCTGATGGGTAGTGACCAAAATACGCCTCTGGTAGGTAGTTACTGAAAAACATTCACCTCTCTTTCTCTCAGGTTAGTCGTTTCATATTCATTTGGATTTACGTAACCCAAATCTCACACAATGGTCAGACATTGGATTTAGATCAGAAACAATATTGACTCCATGACATTGATGCATCGTGTTTAGATTTAGAGTGATATCTTGACTTAGAATCTCTATATAAAATCCATATTTAGGTTGAATATCAGTCATATATTTTTTTTGTCAAATCCAACTGATTAGACTCATATTCAATTGGATATCTAACCCTTATCTAAATTCTTTGGCAATCAGATATTTTTTTTGTCAAATCTAACTGTATGAACTCATATTCAATTGGATATCTGATCCATATCTAAATTCTTTGGGTTCTTAATAATAAGGTAAAAATGGATTGGATTTGTTCAAATCTTTGGTTTGAACCTAAGCTTTATTTCTGATATCGATTTACCTTTTTTGAAGGCATATTTATGGTTGGATTCAAATCTAATATAATTCATCAATAGTTTATAGATGTAGTTTTTTTTTTGCCATTATTATTAAGAAGCTTAAGGTTGATACTTGGGTGGTTCTAACAAATTAGATAGTTATTAGATGGTTGATTGAAATGATAAGCAATCTCTTGTTTCATTTATAATGGCACTTATACTTTTAGTTGTAATTTTTTTTGTTAGTTTACTTTTATTAAAACTGAATGCATCAATTATTGGGTAAAATTTAGTAGCTTTAAAAGTATACCTATTTTTTGTGTGCATGAGATTCAATCCAATTGTAATCCATATTATATGTAAAATTGTTTTTCACACAAGACAATGATTTAATTATTACTTGTTTATCTAAAATATTTAAATATCAATTATGTAATTAAATATGATATATCTTTTTTCTACATTCTTTGCTATTCAAATACCATACTACGGGTTCCAAGCAAGGTGAGAAATCCAGAGTAGTTGAAAGTCTGATTCCTTGAAGGAGCTGTTTAAACTTCCAAATCAAAGAGGGAGTCCACAACTCCTTTGAAATCCATATTCTTTCAAACCCATTAATGGTACTTCCCCCTTACTCCATGCAACTCCCTCCAACACGGGCTCCCAAACAAAGCCTTTGCTTGATCCCTTCGTGGCACCAATTGATTTTTCTTATTCTACGCTCATTGAGGAGTGTTGCAAATGGTTTGGTTCCGTCCTACATTCAATCCAAATCAAACACTTTTTTGTTTTGAATTACAAGACTATCAGTAAAATGAAAAATGAATATTCAAGCTGAACTGAGATTTAGTTCATTAAAAAATCTTGAGTCTAGATCCAGATCTGAATCAATCAATCAATCAAGAGATACATCCACTTAAAATCAAATCCAATCCATTTACACTTTTAATTGTTTTCATGTGTTGACATATAAGGTTTTACCACAAAAATTTGGATCCATATTTAGCGTCATAGTTTTAAACCTAATTTGGATATAGGTCTGGTTTCGAGTCTGTTGCTTTAGAAGTCAAATCTGAGACCAGAGAAAAAACCAGATCCGATCCAAATCCATTCCATTTTCACCCTTTGGGTCAAGGATGGCATGATGAAAGTGAAAGAATTACCCGGCAACCATGAAGACTCCATAACCACCCATCTTTGAGATGGACGGCCTGCTGACCGTTCTGCAAAGAGCAAGGTGATTTCTTTTTTCTTTCTTATATTTTATATGAAGAAACTGGACCTGTATATCGGGATGCAAATGGGTTGGATCTGGGACAGCTAAATACATGTGAGAGTACCCGATATCCAGTCAGATCCAGAACAGTCAAAAATTGTAAAATCTCCCTTCTTGATCCGACCTATTTGCATCCCTACCTGTAAAGGTGATATACCTATGCCGAGATTACGGTTGCAAGCTCAAATAAAACTCCGTGGCAATTATTTGTTGTTCTATAAAATTATCAATCACCTCTGTGTCTAAGATGTTCTTATAGCTTGTAGTAAGCCCAAAATGTATTTTATGTAGGATTATACCTGTAACCTGACCCTGTCTTGTGCATGAACCTTCAGATCAGAACGTTTGATCCGCCTTTAATAATTCTGTACATATTCTCCTATCTTAACCTGTGCCTCCTTCATACCTTGTACGGCCATGCAATTCTCTCAACACTCGAGTACATCTGGTGAAGCTTGGAAATCATGTCTGGAGGAAGTTCCTAGGTAAATAGGAACCCTAGCATGCCACTGGGATTTTCCAAACCAAATAAGTTTAATGCATGCAACCGGCACATTCTTGTGTGGGGTTACTCTTCTAACGGGGGCACCGCACGCACCCGTGTCACACGGGTGTGGGTGCGACACTTGCACATGGCTTCCTTTGTGTTAGGTGAAGTCAACCACACTGAGGTTCATTTCTGTTTAGAAGTAGCTAGATTCGTGAACCCTAACCATATTCAGTTTTATATATATATATATATATATATATATATATATATATATATATATATATATATATATATATATATATATATATTATAAAAACATTTTTCTTGTAAAAGTACCGAGGAGAGCTTAGTGATTTGGTTTGTCATTATTATTTGGGTAATGGGGACTTTTGGTTGAATCCAATTGTATGAATCGCCCTGCATGAGTAATCCTAAGTCACATCATTCATCACGCAATGAAATTCCCTCAACAGTTTTACAGCATTGTCTTGGTCACCATCTGATGCTCTCTATTTTAACCGGTTCAGAGAATACCTCTTGGTAGTGTCTTTGAAACCTACTACGAAAAACGATGAGCAGGTTATTCAAATGCTAATCCCAGCAGATCGGATTCTAAGGGAATATCGAAAGCCTGCAAGATTGAGAGTTTTGACAAGTTGTGACAAGCCTTTATGATAAACAGATCTTGTTTGGCCATGCCGTTCCGCATTTATTTGTCCCCAGTGTCCTGGTCAGGACAGAGACTTCTGAGAATGACATTTACCAACTCTCTCGAAGGGAAAGATGACCATGGGATTATTCTGTGAGGTGGCTGGATGGTTAGGTCACAGTCATAACCGAGGATTGGAATGACATGGTCCATGGAGTTATTCTGCAGCTTGCCTATCAAAATGAAAAAAAAAATTTAAAAGAAATTGGCTGCGGATCCGGTTATCGGAGCTGGTCCTTCGGACTGGCTGTGTATGCGTCAGCTGTTGGATTTCATTGTCATCTTGAGCCGAGCCTGCTGTTTGAATGTTGATTTTGCCATCTTGACCAGAGTTACTCTGTTAGATATATGACTCAATTTAGACAAACCTTTGTGCAGGTTCTGGATGGCCTGACACTGGGGCTGGTAAAGTGCCGAGCTTAGGCTGTTCGGGTTCGGCTCGTTAGGGGTACACCCCTGCTCGACCTCTACTAAGCTGACTCATTTTCTCAAAGATTTGCTTTTTAAGTGTTCTTTTAAAGCTTATATGTGTGTAAAAATATATAACATCTTAAACAAGCTTGTCTGGGCTAACCCAAGCTTCTCATGTTCGTTCTTGGCTCATTTACCTAAACAAGCTGACTCGTAGCTCGTCTAATAATTGATAGTGTCACCACACCATCACCATGGACGGCAGGAGGGCCATGCATGGTGGAAGCAGCATCCACCCCTCTGTGGGAACCACTTGTACTGAGCTACAGTACAGTGGGTGGGTTTTGTGGTTGTCTCGTGTGGATCTGTGATACCCTGTTCACTTTGGTGCTTGTTATTTTTTAAAGGTCTCTCTACGGTGACTTCCAGCCCACAGACCAAGACGAAAGCCCACCTAGTCCAAAATACAGGTGTGTTTGTTAATTCTTGAGCTGGTTGGACCAGCTCAACCCTGACCCAAACAAACAGAAGAAACTGTACACCCGTACATGCTTTCCAGAACGCGGCCCATGTCATCAATTTGGATACTCGGGATTCAAAGTTACGGATGGCCAGGATCGAGTGTCCCACTCTGAACCAAAATGATGTACGGTTGGATATGGATGTTTTACGTGTCTGACTAAGACATGTATGGTACGTTCGCCAGGTGATTCTCTTAAATGCAATTTCCATTTAAGGTAGACATTTCTCCTTCCTTAATTTCCAAAACAGACTCACATTTATGAAAATTTGAATATAAATCTCTGTTTTCCAATCCTGGAGACGGCCAAACAAGAAGCTGCATTTATTATTGTCCTTTAACTACAAATCATAGGTTAAATTACAATAATAACCATCATTATTAACAGTCCAAACGGTTTACTTTTTTCATTTTACGAGAATGAATGAGTATTTCCAGATTTTCGAAATAATAAAAGAAACTAAAAAGAAATCACTTTTTTCAAGATGACAGATGTTGACCTGAAGTTTCTATTTGACTGTTTTGACGAAAAATATGGCTCATACTATGTCCACACGGGCCCCGCATCAGGTGAATTCTGGGTTGGGTCAGATTCAGACCCGTCCCACTGAACTGAAATACATTTTTGTTTAACTTTTTGGGAGGAGAGAAGAAGAAGAGGAGGCTAAAGAAGCCGAGGAAGAGACAAGAAGAGGGGAGGAGAAAAGATGATAAGGAAAAAGAGGTAGAGGAAAAGAGAAGGGGAGGAGGATGTAGGTAGGAAGAGAAAGAAGCAGAGAAGGAAGAAGAAAAAACTGAAAAAAAAAGCAAGAAGAGGAGAAAGAGGGGAGGACGAGGAAGGACAAAATAGAGTGATGGAGGAGAGAGAGAGAGAGGCGTACTCTGCTACTCGGTTCTTCTTGTTCATCCTTTTGCTTTAAGATATACCCTTTTGACTGCCCCCTCACCTCTTCCCCACTTTTATTTTCCAAAAAACACAAAATACATGGCTTTGGATTTAACCCAATCAAAACCTATGTTTTTAATATATAAGTTTGGATTTTAATTATATATATACCCCTTCCGCACCCACATTTTTTAAATTTGCAGTGTCTGACTCTCAAACGCACACCACCCCGTACCCATGTGACATAGAGCACATGTTTTGAATTTTAGAAAAGTGAGGGCCATTTTTTAAATTAAGAGCAACCATTAAATGGAAATTTCCCATATTTAAATGCTCAACAATGATACAATTTGCACTACAAAGAAAAAAACAAATAAAAGGTTGGTGGCCACCAACTTGTCCAATCAGAAATCAGTGTCCAATACTCTCAGTAAGGAGTGGGGGAGGGCGCAGCTGTTAGTGTGCGTCTTGTTTGGTAGGAGGAGCTGTTAGTGCACGTCACCATGTGTGGGGGGAAGTTGCAAATTCAAAACCCAATGGTATGTTGTGTAACTGATGGGGGTCTGACTAACCCCAACTTGCTTATCAAAATAAAAGCCCTTGCTGCATTGTCTAGTGATACGGTGGTCAACAGTTGGTCCAAAAGGCATGCTTGCAGAAAAGCAAGGACATTACGTTTACTGTATTAATAGTGCTACTGAATATGAATAGTAACAAGTGCATTAAAAGAGAGAGAGAGAGTTTCAGGTTTGTTTGGAAAGTTTGAATGGGATCTGTGTTGTGGTTTCCCCAGTGTTTTCATGCTCTCTATCATTTGGGAGCAGTGGTGTCATCAAAACACTACATTAAGAATGGATTTGGCAGCCCCAACACCACATTTCAACACTATTCACAAGATGATCTTCTTAGCAACTCTATAATCAACACTACATTTTGGCAAAACCATATTTTAACACAGATAAATAGTGTTTCCACCAGAATGCAAGGGGCTCCCAAACATAGCCTTAACCCTTTTTTTACAGGCAAACATAGCGTTAGCCCTGCTAACAAAATATATGATCCCAAATCTCAATAATTTGAATCAGGGCATTACCATCACCACCATGCATTCGTACAACTGGCCACGTAACGTGTTGTAGCCTAACTTTTGGCTTTAGTACACTATAATGCTCAATCATCATCTCTGAGTCATGCCTCTATGGTAATAAACAAATCAGGCAAACATCAAGAAGGCCCAGAGTACTGACTCAATTGATGTTATCAAGTCTCATAAGGAAGCCACTTTCATTTATTAGTTAATTTTTGGTAAGCACTAAGCATGACCAGTGGAGTGGTGTTAATTTTGTCATATCATATCGTCTCGTCTGCTGTGCATGTCTTGATGTCATTTAAAGAAGGCCTCACATTGCCCATTGAAAACGTTCTATCACACGGACAGTGACACCTTACCCAAAATGGATTTCTTACAATCTGTTAATTCTACTACTGTGATAAATAAATTCTATTACAGTAATAAATAATGGAGAAAGGAAAAAGAAAAGAACTCAACCAGTATCATCGGCAAAGCTACAATGATATGGGACCTCTGGAGTCTCAGAGTTAAAAAATAAAACCTGGGTCCATCCCGGAAAATATAAGATCCGATCCAATGCTCCAGCTCCTTCGCTCTCATGAGCCCTGCAGAATTCTACAGTGAAATTCACTACAGCTTCAGATAAGAATGTGAATTTCCATAAACAGAGAGACAACTAAAGAAACAGAGGAAGAGATCAAATAGCTCATTTGAGCTATTGATTTATCTCATTTTTTGGGCATTTTGCGATAGTTATCACTTCTCATTTTGGTATCTGAAAATAACGGTTATTTTTCAACATTTATAAAGTTTGAGATATATTCCAACTTCATCTTGACAGCAAAAGGAAGCATCCTAAATCGGACAGAGAGAGAAAATTTAAAGTAGATATATTTTCTTCTCATGCTCGAGGAAAACTTACCTCAAATGTCTCCCCTTCTTCTTTATCAGGGTAAAAAATAATTGCAGACGAGACACAAGCCAAACAATCCTTGAACGAGAAACTCCTCCAAAGCCAAACGAAATCCCTATAATATAAACAACTAAATAAATAAAAAAATATTGATAAAAAAAAGAGGAATCGGAGAGTTGCCCGAAACACGACTCGGTTTATGTGAGAAGTCTTTTGACCACCAAAGAAACTAATCGGAATATGGAGATGGACAAGAACAAGGAGAGGTGTTACGAATCGGCCGCGTTGCAGGCAGGACTCAGAAAAAACCGAAGCGTCTCTTTTTATTTTTTAATTTTTTTTGTGATAGCTATTAGAAGCTAAAGAAGAGCACCAGTTAGGATTCGAACCGGAGTCCCTTCGTCAAGACAGTGCGAACTTGGGGCCCGACTCGGTCAAATCCATCACGAATCGTTCTCGTTGTCAGGTTCCGACCGAGTCTCTAGACCACTGAACTTCACACTTGCAGCACATAGCAGAAAGAAGAAGAAGAAGAGTTTGTGGGAGTCGTTACCGTCGCTGAGGAGACCGAAGTGAAGGACGAACTCGACGAGGGGTCGTCCGGATTGCCACCGTTCTCCGGCGTACCCGGCGGGGAGAACGAAGGATGGTCAGCGGAAGACGGCGGGCCGAGCCTGGCGGAGTCAAACCCGACGGCATACGCCGGCGTCCCGTCAGGCTTGAAGAGCCCGTAGTTCTTCTCCGACGTCGGCCCGGGCTTCAGGTTCTCGTTGAACATGGCGAACACGTACACCTCCAGCCCCACGTCCGGCCGCTTCGGCGTCCCCCTTTGCTCCGCCACGATCCTCATCAGGTTGCCGTTGTACGTCCGGGCGTTCTCCAGCGAAGCGCCGGTCTCCTGCGGGTCCCCCTTCGACGGCCACCCCGTCTCCGACACCTTTACCCTCAGATTCCCCTTCCCCTCCGCCTCTAGTGCGGCGTACACGGCGTCGATTTGGGCGAACAACATGTTATCGTAGTGAAGCCCGGTGCCGGGGTCCAAGATTCCGGCGTTCTCCCGGAAAAGGACGTAGTCGAGGGAGATGTGCTTCGGGTCCGACATGTAGGCGAAGAACGGGTAGGCGTTGATCAGGAACGGCGATCCGGTCCGGCCGTGGAACCCTAGCAGAGACCGAACCGGTCCGGCGAGATCTCGCCGGAATCGGCCGCTCGACGGCGGGTAGGACGATTCCAGGATGGCGAGCGAGTGCGCCGTCGTCACCTCCACCTTATCCCCCAACCCTAGGGTTTGCAGAGCGGCGTAAACGTTCTGCATCGCCGGAACGAGGCACCCGGCCAACGACGAGTCGTTTCCGGTGAGCACCTCGTTCCCGATGGTTATGTAACCGATCCGGGTCGCCGGAACGTACTGCTGGATGTTCTCCTTGACCCAGGCGAGGGCCGTCGCCGGATCCGCCATCTTTCCGACGCACTCGTTCGGGATTGCGACGACGAACTCGACGCCGGTGCCGTGGAAGGCGCGGAGGACTCTCGGATCGGAGTCGTAGAGCTTCACCTTCGTAATGTTGATGGATTGGAGCAGCCCCGCCACTCGGTCCGGCGACGGGAGGTTGTTCGCCACCTGCCCGTAGTTGATGCCCACCGCCGGTGACGCGCTCGCCGGTAAAACGGCACCTGCACGCAGAGAACCAAACCGAGCGGCGTAAAAATGGTCGGAATCTCCCATCTCCGGCGAGCATTGCCGGAATTTCGCCGGTAAATGCAGAAAAAAAAACTGGAATCTCGCAGGAAATGCAGAAAAAAACGGAATTTGCGTACCTGAGAGAAGGAGGAGGGCGAGAAGCAACCAGCATTGGGAATCGAACGCCATTTTCCCCCTTATTTTTTCTTTTTTAGGTTTTTTTTTTTTGGGTTCTGCAGAAGAGAGTAGAGAGCAAAGGAGTGTGAGTAGCTCTCTCTCTCCCTAAAAAGGAGGGCGTCAGAGGACGGTAAATTTTTTACGCCTTTGATGACGTGACGTTACCGAGGGAAAGAAAATTCCTAGATCGACGGTTTAATTTTTATTTACCGGAAAAGGACCGAATCCATCATGAAATAACAGGAGATTTTCGGTTTCATTGGTGGTATTAGAGGTATCGAATGGGGGTAATTTAGTTTTTCATTTGAAGGAACGATGTTCTCGGGTATCGGAATAAATGCTCTTCTGAGGTGCGGTTTGCATGTTGAATGACCATCATACCCTTTACTACAAGTGTGGCCAGGCCTGGATCCGTGATTTGATGAACCGGGGTCCAATAATGTGAGACAACGGCACAGAAGAAAGCGGTTCGGGTCTCGGTCGTCTTGTCCGACCCGTTTTTAGATTTTCAGATGTATCATTTCACTTGTTTATCTGACCGTCTCCTCCGTTAGGGTTCTACTTTTTCTTGTAAGTTTGTGTAGACTGTACATCACAGTGATGGACGGTTCTTAATGTTCCTGTTTTTTTAGGCCGTGCATTGCTTGTGACAGGGCCAGCTAGCAGCCCACCCAGCACATGGCCTTTTTTCGTCTTTGCCTGCCTACTTGTTATCCAGAATACCAAATTGCTCACCACGTGCAAGTGTGGGGATCTGAACTTTGAACATAGATCGGGATTTTTGAAGTTCTTGATTCCTGCCACTTTCAATTGAAATGTTTTTTCTGGATATTGTCGTAGGAAAAATTGGTGTGGGTAGGGAAAACTGGAAAGGGGAAATTTGATATCCTGTTCCTACCTTCTGCCAAACATGGAACCGGGTTTCCAGATCTATCAAAATCTCTTGTTTTTTGTGGGTAAACGAGCTCTGTCTCCCCCCCTCTTGCGACTCCCGTATCAAGAACCGTTTTCTCATATCCAACATCAAGGATGTAAACAAGTCAGATTTCTTTGGAATATGGGCAACACTGAGTCCGACCTAAACATATCTGACCTAATTGTATTAGGAAATGAATGGAATCAGCTAAAACAAAATCTGCATCCAATTAACTTAAATTCCAACATTTACATGTATCCAAATTGAGATTTTAGTCAGATGCAAAATCCAATACAGAATCCGGTGCAGTGCAGGAGCGAAGCAACGTACTATTTGAGTCCACAAGAGATCCATTTGGATTTGGATTAGTTTAGTTTTTTTTTTTAGATTTGAATATTGCTGTTATGTAATGAATTAATCTCATATCTAATTTAGAATTAGGGTTTCTATCATCTCTATAAATACTTTATTACAAAGATCTTTCAAGGAGGCTTGATTGACAGAGATTTCCGATATTTTCTTTAATTTTATGCGTTTATTGTTGAATTTTCATTATTCATGTTTTTCATAATTCAATTGGCATAGGAGTAGGATAACATATATTTATGCGTCCTCCAGGTTGAGTGACGCAATGCTACGGTGGACTCAGTACACACCGATCCATGATTCAGGATCCAAACGGATCAAAATGCACACAAAAGTTTATACGATGTAGAGTCCGAACAGAACTCTGATAAAATAGATTTTCGGGACATGTGCGCTCTGTTTCGATAGAGGTGGTCCAAATAAAAGTTGTGCGCAACTCGCACAACTTTCCAACGAATCCAAACACACCAGATTCGAAGCAGGAACGTCTGATCCACGGACTCGACACCGGGACTGTTAAACAAGTCCAACACAGATTATCAAAATTCGGGAGCAGACTGTTTGAAGGGATTTTTGACCCTTCAAACATTGGAGTTTGCAAAAACTCACAACTGACGAAATAAAGGTCAGATCCAGACTTTTCCAGAACATTAAAGTTCATAACTTTCCAATGTTTCTACAATCCTCTGCGAATTTTTGAATATCTAGAATGATATAAAAAAATATTATTGCAGAAAATAACATTCAAGTATTCAATGACAACAGAAATTTATATTTTTTTAATACAAAGACAATGATTCAATAAAATCACCAAACATGAAAGATGTGGGTTTCGATCTTAGCTTTTTAAAGAATCAAAAATTTCTAATCTTTATGCAGAGGGTCTTCAGTTAACGGCAAAATACTAAACACTACTAGGAGTGTTCTGAACCAAATTAATAACAGTGGATCACTGTCAGTCTGAGACTTTGACAGCGAATTTCAGGGCCTCAAATAATCGAATCATTAAATAGTCTTAACTACAAACTTGGAGACAATCTTCTTAGATTTTCAGGAAGATAAAGAACGTTTAAATGGGATCAGTATCGAGGCCGATACGATCATTTCTTTGGAGGTGTCTCTGACGAACCGAGACAACAATTTCATGAAATTTGTTGAAATAACGAGTTCCAAATCACACAGAATATTTCAGGGATTAACTTGATTGAATAATCCAATTTTTTTAACATAAAAATGATTTAATCATGCATTCAAATGAGACAATGAACTAGTCACACTTTCATCAAGATGAAATGACTAACACACGTTACATGCGATAAAAAAATTAGACAAGCAAAATGAGGAACTTGCGAGTATCCGGTTTGAAGTTGGAATGGTCGTCGTTGGGAAGCAACCGACGCCACAACAAATGAGCCAAGAACGGAGGTGTCGAAATCTCATCCAGCACAAACAAGTTTAGATCAACCTCAACGAATGGAACCACCCACGAGTTCCACTTCCACACTAACAAGGTGATACACGATTTCACCTTCTTCTCTAAGCAACCTTCCACCAAACATCCACACTAAAAAGTTTTTCTCAAGTACCAACCACACCAAAAACTTGATTTTTTTTCACTCTAGCACCAGCCACACAACCAAAAATGAAAATGAAGAAGCTCTCCCAACCCCTTGGTCGACCTCCCTAGTTAAGGGCTTAGGTTGCTTTGGAAGAGCCATAATAAAGAGACCTTGGGTCTTCCCAAGCTTTGCACTAAAAATGAGTGTGCAAGCCTAGATTTTGTTAAATGCTAATAACTTCACCAATAGTCCATTTTTTACTTTGGGCTGGTCAACATGAATTCAAATGAAGTCCAAGATGGACCACACTAAAGTGGCACCACCTAGGACCCTCCTCATGAAGACGAATCAAGATATGGATCCAAATAGGCTGCGAATTGGATCCTGCACCAACACCAAGAGAGAAGCAAATTTGCAAAAAAAATAAAAACTACCCTTGGACCCCATACACCGTCTAGTACCACAGAAAGATCCTACAAGGTACCAGAACTATCCGGATCCGTAGATTTTGGCTCCTAAAAAAAATAAAAAATAAAAATTATATAAAATAATTATTGCTAAAACAAAGTCCAAAATGTAATTCATCAACGAAATCGAGATAAAAAAAAGGAGCACGACAAACATCGGCTAACTGAGAGATCCACAGTGACCAGGGACGTCCTGCAAGTGTGTGGATCGCCTTGGGTAGCGATGTTCAAAATGGGTCTGGATATTTGGATTTGGATCCAAATTCGCTTCTGTCTCTGGATGCTCTGCATCATTCCCCCCTAGGTCGAAAGGCTTTGTCCTCGGAGCCTGTATATGCTCAAGCGTCACTCCATAATCCCTGCACAAGTACAAAATGTAATGAGTGCAGACACTGTTCAAGGTAAATAGAAGAGAAGTAAACAGGGCAAAAGATTCAATATTGGAATGACAAAAATATTTGATGCAATGCAATGCAATATGCTCTTTAAAATATAATTCAGACAAATACAAAGCAGAACAATGAAATTGAATCTCAAAATCATCTAAGACATTATATTTAATGACCTTACCTTGCATCAACGCACTGCAGATAATACCAAAATTTGGGTCAGAAACAAATAGCGGTTGACTATATAGCATGTGATTCAAAATTGCAAATTTTGAGCTATTAGTTTGAAAATCACATGATAAATCATAAGCAACATAAAGTAACAACATACCAAATGTACTATCAGGATTTATCAAAGAGACAAAATCAACATCATCTACTAAACCCTGGTGGTCATAAACAAGATCTGGGGTTTTAATGCCAACTAGATCTATTGCATCATGACTAAAATAAGAATCTAAATTCAACTCTGCAGAAGGAGTTTCAACATCTAAGCGCTCATTGACATATCTGTTTTGTTGATTCTTATCAATAAAATTCATATTTTTGACAGTTGACTCGATAATGGATATATTAATGAGACTTGTCGAAACAATGTCGAAAATCATGTCACACGCCACGCGGGGGTAAACTGTAACATCCATCAGTTCACCACGAGAGTTTTTAAAAATGTTGGATTCATCGACAAGGATGTCCACAAACTCACTAAGGCTTGGATTGAGCCTTTCAATTTCGACATTAGCCTCGAAAATGGGATTATTAATGACAGGTGTGAAGTCATCGATGATATCCTCACATGCAAACACTTCTTCATCTTTGATGTCTTCATCAGCATCGCCATAGAGTGGATTATCAAAGATGAAGTTGTCCTCAAACCCGCTTGGACAACCTTCAATATTCTCTATGAATAAAGGGTTGTCAAAAATGATGTGAGACAACTCTCCATGATCTCCTAGGTCAGAAAGTGAAGAAAGGTTAGACAATTCTTCAGTCTCTCTAACAAGTATGGGTCCTTCATTCATCATTTCAAAGACTAAATCAGAATTGAACGTACTCATCAAAACTTCCTCAAATACAGGTGAGGGTTCATTAATGGATTCCTCATTAACTTCAACGATAGGATCACTATCGACTTCGGGAGAAGGATCCGCTAGGGAATCCTTTGCGACAGCATGATATTTCAATAAATCTTGAGGTTCATGCCTGACGATGAACACACTAGGTCCCTTGATTTGAGATGCAACAATCTTAAGAGACTCATGAGGTGACATGGGGGTAACAACATGAGAAAGAGGAACCATAATAGGAATAGTGGTTTGGACCACGGATGACGAAGTGAAAGACAAAGGAGGCAAATCTTTTGAAGGAAGCAATTTGATCTTTCTATCCTCAAAAGTGAAGGAATAGACATTAATCTTACAGTGATGTACGACATTTCGGTCATATTGCCAAGGTCTTCCGAGAATAAGATGGCTCGCATCCATAGGAAGCACATCGCACCAAACTTGATCGAGATAGGTATTTCCAATAGAAAATTTGACAAAGCATTGCCGGTCGACACGAACATTGATGCTCTTTTTAAGCCAAGACATCTGATACGGATGGGGATGAGTATTACAACTCAAACCTAACTTGGTCATGGCTTCAATCGAAATGACGTTCACACAACAATCGGAATCTATGATGAATCTGCATATTTTCCCGTTAATGGTACAAGCAGACTCAAATATGTGAGTTCTTAGCCATCGGTCATTTGTTTCTTGCCGCGGGGCTAAACAAATCTGCCTAGAAATGAGTGATTCACCTCTATCAGGCAGTAACACTTCTTTATCAATTCCATACGACGATCTTCGGGTACCTCCTTAAACTCAAGGATTTCACGAACTTCGCTAATTTAATCTAAAAATTCTTTGGGAGTCTCAGTTCTCTTGAATTCAGGTATGTCAAAACACAAGCTCGAATCCCATTGAGATTTTCGAGGTTGTAGGTTTTCTTTTCTCTCGAGACTTCTTCGGTGAGACTCAAAGTCATCATCTGAATCGTATATTTGAGTCTCATGAGTTTCTCGAGAACTGCGGTAACTCCTCTCATCTCGCTGATCATTAATTCTAGTATTCTCATCCATTTAACGAGTTAGTTCTTCTATTTGATAGTTCGCCTCGGTGAGTTGTCTTTGCATATCTCGCATTTCATTCCTATGGTCACGGTCATCATTTTCTCTATTCAAATTATTTTGACCTCGACCGCCCATTCAACCCGCCATGGTGAATAGTACTTAAAAAAAATGAACTCCCCACAACACTGAGAATCATGTCGGATTGAAAAATCTAACAACCCTCGCTCTGATACCAAAATGATGCAATGCTACAATGGACTCGGTACACACCGATTCATGATCCAGGATTCAAACGGACTCAAATGCATGCGAAAACTTATACGATGTCGAGTCCAAACAGAACTTTGGAAAATTAGATTTTTGGGACCTTTGCACTCTGTTTCGATAAAAGTGATCCAAATAAAAGTTGTGTGCAATTCCCACAGCTTTTCAACGAATCCAGACACACCAAATTCAGAGAAGGAATATCCAATCCACAGACTGGACACCGGGACTTTTAAACAAGTCTAACACACATTATCAAAATTCAGGGGCAGACTGTTTGAAGGGATTTTTGACCCTTTAAACATTAGAGTTTGCAAAAACTCATACCGGATAAAATGAAGGCCAGATCCAGACCTTTCCAGAAGACTAAAGTTTGCAACTTTCTGATATTTATACAATCCTCTACAAATTTTTGAATATCCAGAATGATATAAAAAATATTGATGCAGGAAATAACATTCAAGTATTCAATGACAACAAAAATTGATATTTTCGGAATACAAGGACAATGATTCAATAAAATCACTAAACATAAAAGATGTGGGTTTCGATCTTAGCTTTTCACAGAATAAAAAATTCCTAATTTGCATGCAAAGGATCTGCAGTTAATGGCAAAATACCAAACACTACTAGGAGTGTTCTGAACCAAATTAATAACAGTGGATCACTGTCAGACCGAGACTTTGATAGCAAATTTCAAGGCTTCAAACGACTGAATTGTAAAATAGTCTCAACTACAAAGTTGGAGACAATCTTCTTAGCTTTTCGAAAAGATAAAGAACGACCAAATTAGATTAGTATCGAGGTTGATACAATCATTTATTTAGAGGTCTCTCTGACAAACCGAGACAACGATTTCATGAAATTTGTTGAAATAATGAGTTCCAAATCACACTGAATATTTCAGGGATTAACTTGATTGAATAATCCATTTTTTTTAACATAAAAATGATCTAATCAGGCATTCAAAAGAAACAATAAACTAGTCACACTTTCAGGAAGATGAAATGACTAACACATGTTACATGCGATAAAAAAAATTAGACAAGCAAAATGAGAAATTCGCGAGTATCCTGCTTGAAGTTGGAATGGCCGTCGTTGGGAAGCAACCGATGCCACAAGGAACACCACAAACAAAAAAAATGAATTTCCAGCCACCACGCATAAGGTTGGCAACACGCCAATGGTAATCTTCACAAGAGCACCTTCCACGCAAAAAATGAAGTTCGGTTTTTCTTTCACACCAAGATAGCTTTCTTTCTAGCACCAGTCACACAACCAAAAATGAAAATGAAGAAGCTCTCCCAGCCCCTTGGTCGACCTCCCTACTTAAGGGCTTAGGTTCCTTGGGAAGAGCCACAATAAAGAGACCTTGGGCCTTCCCAAGCTTTGCACCAAAAATGAGTGTGCAAGCCTAGATTTTGTTAAATGCTAATAACTCCACCAACAGTCTATTTTTGACTTTGGGCTGGTCAACATGAATTTAAATGAAGTCCAAGATGGACCACACTAAAGTGGGGCCACCTATGACCCTCCTCATGAAGACGAATCAAGATTCGGATCCAAATAGGCTGCGAATTGGATCCTGCACCAACACCAAGAGATAAGCGAATTTGCGAAAAAATAAAAACTATCATTGGACCTCATACACCCTCTAGTATCTCAAAAAGATCCTACAGGGTACCAGAACTGTCCGGATCTATAGAATCCGGCTCCTAAAAAAATACACAAAATAACTATTGCTAAAACAAAGTCCAAAATATGATTCCTCAACGGAATCGAGACAATAAAAGGAGCACGACAAACATCGGCTAACTGAGATATCCACAATGACCAGGGATGTCCTGCAAGCGTGTGGATCGCCTTGGGTAGCGATATCTGGAACGGGTCCGAATATTTAGATTTAGATCCAAATTCGTTTCTGACTCTGGATGGTCTGCATCATAGAGGGTGCATCAAAGTGGCATCTGAGCAAAACCTTGATCTTGCCCTAATAACCATATTTAAAATTATCCTATACACATCTTACTTTCAATTAAAACTAGACTTTCTCAAATTAGATTATCATAAGTATACGGAGGATACAATGATGTTTGGATCATGGATGACTACGTGCGAGATTCTTTTAGAATGGATCCAGATTTTATCTTAATCAATTCCTCTAGATCCATTTGATCCATATCAACGCAAAAGATGACTATGGATGGTTTGGGAATAACATCTTATGCACACAAGCATATATTGGAGTAAATTTTGTTTGGTCTACTCATATTTTAGTGCAACTTAGACATCCAGTTCTATGTTGTAGGACCATAACCTGCAAGATGGAACGAAATTCAAAGAAGTGTAAGCAGAATGTAGACTCAAGGACAAGTCTTATTCAACCAGGGAGAATGATGTAGGAGTAAAGAAAAGTATAATTCGGGTCTATAAGCGATCTATTTGGATCCAGATTCATTTAGATTTATTTGTTTTTTTTTAGATTTTAGATAATTTTGTTATGTAATGGGTCCATCTCAAAATCAATTTAGAATAAGGGTTTCTTTGTTCCTTATAAATACTCATCATAGAGATCTTTTAGTGGCGCTTGATTGATTGAGATTTTAATTATTTTTTAAATTTTATTAACTAGTTTATTATTGAATTTCCATTATTTATGTTTTTCATAGTTCAATTTGCATAGGAATAAAGTAACATAGATTTTCTGCGGTATAGAGATCTAGGGTGCATCAAAATGTGAATATGATTGTCAATTGGATCCTAACTTTTCTACCGTATCCGATTGATGCATTCAGTACCTGTTGGCAGCCCTGTCCAATATGCCCCTATATGGTGTTTGGATTGACTCGTTTATCTTGAAATGTGTGATGAGTTGGAAAGTTGCATTATAAAAGAAAAATGGTGTCTATGCATAAACGAGGCAATGGCCAGTCGTGTGAGAGAGGTGGTTGCATTGTCCATTGCTTCTTGTTTTTTAATCAAACAGTTTTGTGTAGTGGGATCTGCCTTTTTATTACTATGTAAGAAAGATTTTTTTTGTATTGGAAAGACAAGCCACGAGTTTGGCTACGTGATTGTGGGGATGATCATTTGTAATTTTACTCATCTTCATTAATAGAATTTAGAGCGTAGTCTCCATGGTTTCTTGTAAAAAATATGAAAATGCAATTTCCCAGCTTATCACACTTTCTTGGATAGTTGAGTGCATCCAAACACTCCTAATGAAAAGGGTAAATTTAACAAAAAAATGCTTGAATTTGTATTTAATAATTGGAATTTCTTAGAATTCTGCCCTTCTAGCCTTGTTGTGCATACGGTTATCAAGGAGTCCCACTTCTAACATAATGAGATCGTGAAGAGCAACACTGTGCAATGTTTACGGGGCATGTGATTCCTTTTCATATAATTTGAAATTGTACTATTCCAAATCCTATGACCTCTCATGTGACTTGGAATCACATGAAAGGTGAGTAAATTGGCCTCCAAATTTACTCTGAATTATAACCAAGACTAAAGGCCTGTTTGGAATCTCGATGCTAGGATGGGCGTTTATGCAAATGGTGTTCCTGAGGCAAAATCTTGGTCAAAAGCCCATGGTGGTCCCGTTTGGAATCTCGGCGCTAGGATGGGCGTTTATGCATTTGGGATGGGAAGTGAGACCCTTTCTCTTTTCTATTTACACTAAAGGACGGATTTGGTAGAGGTGGACTCAAATGCATAAACTCCCTAAATGCCCATCCTAGATACCAATCCCAAACAGGCCCTAATGTTCTTTTGCAATTCCACTATCAAATCCAAAAATACTATTTGTGGACCACTTGGACACTAGAGAATTTGCAAAATCTTCAGTCAGTTGGGCACCTCCATCACGTTTACACTCCTTCACAGTATTTTATAAGTAATACAACATTGGGAGACTAGCAGTTTTAAACTGATAGTATCATCAATGGCACTAAGGTGCTTGTTAGTAAGTCGTAACATATATTTCCTTAATCATCTATGTGACCACGTAGCTGTTTTCTCAATGGTCCATTACTCGTAGAGTGTGGAATATAAAAATTATGAGCATGCCCAACAATGGTCATGTTTAAATCTATAAGAATCATAAAGTTGAATTAACTCTCCTCTTCTCTCACCCATCTCATTCTCTCTCATTGGATGTCTCTCTTTCATTTAGTGAGTGAACCTAACCTGATTTTAGGGTTAGGGTTTGTTAAATTCAAATTTTTTATGTGCTTTAATTTTTAGGGATTTTGTATTGTAGTCTTTATTTTTGTAATTTATTGAGTGAATGATGTTAAATGTGATTTTTTTTGTGTATGCTTTAAATTTTAGGGATTTTGTGTTTTAATTCTTATTTTTATAATTATAATTTATTGAGTGAATGTTGTTAAATCATTTTTTTCATATATACTTTAGATTTTAGAAGTTTTATATTTTAATTCTTATTTTTTGTAATTTATTGAGTGAATGATGCTAAATTTATTTTTTCATATATGCTTTTGATTTTAAGAATTTTGTGTTTTAATCCTTATTTTTGCATTGTATTGAGTGAACGATGCCAAATTTAAATTTTTTTATATGCTTTAGATTTTAGGGTTTTTGTGTTTTAATTCCTGTTTTGATAATTTTATTGAGTGAATGATGCTGAATCTAAACTTTTTTGTATATGCTTTAGATTTTAAGGGTTTTTTTAGTTTAATTTTTAATTTTATAATTTATTTAAGGAATGATGCTAAATCTGATTTTTTTATATACTTGGGTTTTGTATTTTAATCTATATTTTTGATAATTTACAAAGTGAATAATCTTTATAATTTATACACGGTACATGGACAGTAGTGTTCTAACATGGTTGATACACACACTAGAAAGAGACATCATATAATTGCCCTGAACAAGGTCATAACTTGTAAGAACATAGTGTCCTTGTCCAGCATTGTCCGTGAATCAAACTCCCCCTTAGGCAACATAGGGCAGCTCTCACTCACCATTTTCCAGGAAGACCTTGACACAATTCCTAGTGTGTGTGTATTTTGTGTTTTATTCGTCATTATGATGGAGAAAGAAGCAAGAGTGATGGGCAAGTGTATGTAAAAACATGATATGGTTACTAAGAAAATTTTTTTATTCTTGGTGAAGTTGTTTCTTTTTCTAATATGTTTTTGTTGGTGGTGAGTGAAATTCAGCTTCTTGCAATTTAGAGCAACATACTCTTTTGTTGTAAATTGGTTATGTGGTAACTTTTTATTTAATCTCAATGATATTTGTTTGTTTAACTCATCCTTTTTTTTTACAAATTAGTCCCTATCTAATTCAGTTTTTACAAAATGATCCTTTTATGAAGTCATAATCGTTAATTTGCTTGTCCATAAGTCAGGAGAGAAGAATGGTTGTTAACCACATGAACTAATTTGCAAGGGTCAATGAAAAGGTGATGGTCAATTTCCAAACTCTCAAAAGGCAGGAACTGGTTTCCAAATAGCGGATAAGACAGGGACTGTTTTGCAAAAAAAAACAAAAAAAAACAAAAAAAAAAGAGCCATAAAGATGAACACTGAAACTTTATAGGCCAGGGCTTTGAAGTTCTTGTGAGAAAATGCCAAGTTCATGTTTCTCTAGTATCATGGCTTATTTAAAGAACACTTGAAATGGTATGATTTTGTAAAAAATGTAAAAATGCCTTTGAGTTTGTTTTTGAAAGGTCCACTTTGGAGAGAAAAAAGGGGAAGTATGAACCCATTTTTACAAGAAGATTGTTTTCTTTTTCAT
Organism: Nuphar pumila; assembly: GCF_984573655.1. Taxonomy (NCBI): domain Eukaryota; kingdom Viridiplantae; phylum Streptophyta; class Magnoliopsida; order Nymphaeales; family Nymphaeaceae; genus Nuphar; species Nuphar pumila. Next base: position 131,373,681 of record NC_143254.1, on the reverse strand, counting down.
TTATTATGTGGATCCCATTATATATTTCTCATAAACATATTTGCTTCGCCTTTTGTAGAAAATATCATATTCAATGAAAGGGACTCTCTTTCATAAGAAATGGCATGAAACAAATACCCCCTTAAGGTTTTAAAGAACATTCCAAATGGTAGGATTTTGTAAAATGTAAGAATGCATTTGTTACACCCACTCGAGTTTCTTTCTTTTGAAAGAGACACTTTGGAGAGAAAAGGCTTTCCAAAGGAAAAGTATGAACCCATTTTTACAAGAAGGTTGTTTTTTTGCATTTATTATATGGGTCCCACTATATTTTTCATAAACATATTTAGAAGCACCATATAAGTGATAGTTGTTCCGAGTCTAATCATGTTGCACCTCTAGTCCAAATAGTGCAATTAATAAGAGCCAACGGTTGGGAGCAATTAAGGTCCTGTTTGGAAACTAGGAGATGAGATAGGAGTTAATGCATTTGGCCAAAACTTGGTCAAACTACTTTGCAGTGGTTGTTTGGAAACTAGTAGTTGTGATGAGTGTTTATGGATTTGGGATGAGAAGTGGTTTCCTCTCACCTTTGTATTTATGCTAAGGGCCTGTTTGGAATCTCAGTGTTGGGATAATCATTTATGCATTTGGTGTTTCCGAGGCAAATTCTTGGTCAAATGTCTATGGTGGTCTTGTTTGGAATCTCGGCACAAGGATGGGCATTTATGCATTTGGGATGGGAGTGAGGCCCTTTCTCCTTTGTATTTACACTAAAAGATGGATTTGGCAACTATCAAAGCAGCTGCCACTTCCTAAAATGCTTAAACTCCATAAACGCTCATCCCAGCTACCGATCCCAAACAGGCTCTAGAGAATGGAGCCCACATCTACCACTTCCAAGAGGTGATAGCTGCCAAATCCAAGATTTGGCAGTTCTCACTTCCTGTCCCAACTACTAGTTTCCAAACAGAGCATAATAGGAGCCAACGGTTGGGCGGACTTGGGGCAAAGGAGTGGGGGCACAAAAGGCATAAATTGAAAACCATTTTTTCGTACCTTGGTCCACTTTTTGTCTATGAAAAATGCGTGAACATTCTACTTGTATAGTTGCAAATATTGTTCTATTTAACCTTGGTCAAGTTTAAATGAATTAAAAAATGCTTGGTCATTTCTGAATGATAAATAAGAGTTATATTCACTGCTTATCAAATCATCATCATCATCAATTGGGGTCATTGTTTTTTTTCACTTTTTTTTTTGTGGAGGATGGGTTGGCTTATTATGTTAAGTTGTTCACTATACACAATGTGGAAAACTAACGTAAAGTGTGGCATTCTTTGAATAATTTATTAACGTGGATTACATTTCTTAGGGTGAACACGTGGTCATAGTCAAGCTTGAGGGTGGAGATCGAACCCAATTTGGGAATTCCATCGCCAAGCCAATCCACTTATAATCAAAACAAAGTGTGGATAAAAATTCTATCAAAAGGTGTAAAGTGAGAATCACGAGTGAAAAGGATCGATATTTTTTTATTATCTTTACATTTTGATGTACACAGATTATATATACATAGTATAACTTATACAAGATAAAGATAAGAATACAAAAGTAAATTATAATTACTTCCCAAAATGTTGCTTGATATCTCATATCTCTTGGGTTCTCGGATTGACCTTATCCATTGCATATCATGGTTTCCTTCTGCAGAATATCGTGTTTTCCTTCTATAGAATATCTGATATCTATACTTTTACATTCTCCCTCAAGTTGGTACCTCTATACTTAGCAGGCCCAAGATATACAAAGCTTTCTTTACTTAGCGCCTTGGTAAGTATATTTGTCCTTTGATTTTTACTTGGAACATAATTGGTAGAAATGACACCCGCCTCTATTTTTTCTCGAACGAAATAACAATCCAACTCTATATGTTTTGTTCATTCAAGAAACACCAGATTAGCCACTATATGCATCGCGACTTGATTGTCACAATATAAAATTATTGAACTTTCTTGTTTACAACCAAGATCTTTAAGGAGATATGTCAACCATACAACTTCACTGGTACTTGCCGCCATGCTTCTAAATTCTGCTTTTGCAAAAGCATACTTTTACATTCCTCCTCACCCATTGTCCTCGTGAGTGAAGCGCGATATGTTTTCTCAAATTTCTTCTTCACATCTCAATAACACAATAACCACTCTATCAGACACTGCCTTCTTATACTCGACATAAAAATCATAGTTCTATAACTTTATAATCTATTTATGTTGTCATGTAGTAGTCACACACATCTCGAGGAGGTACTTACGGCTCTTGTGGTTAGTTTGCACCATAAAATGTCATCTCAATACATAGTGCCTCCATTTCTCAATAGCAAACACTATGATAGGCATCTCCCGAGTCAACCGAAAATAGAACTAATGCATGGTCAAAAATATGCAGGTCAGTTGTGTAGGGAGTGGTGTCTCTGGCTGCAATAAGGTTGTAGGCACCGAGATTGTGCACACCTGGATCAAGGGGCTGCCTATGTAACACCCCAAAATTTTGACCAGGATTTCGTAATTTTTATGTAATAAAATCTCATATATGTTATTGCCTTAACAAAATCAAGATTTAAGGAGTTAGCATGTGCAAGCACCAACGTTTACTAGCTCCCTAAAACAACATTCGAGATAAGATGATCATTTGATAAAATCTTTTATTTAAAACAACACCAACAAACCACAACTAATCTAAATCATTCATTTAATAATCAAATGGTTCATATTATGGTTTAATTAAATAAACAATTATCAGAGTCAAGTATAATCTAAAGAATCTAAATAAAATAGAAGAGATGGTTCACATGGCGCTCCCGCAACATCCTGCAATCGCTCTTAAGCTTGTTTATTATCTGCAAATTATAAAAGTAGAGAGTTAAACACCCAACCAGGTCTCAATAGAACACACATTAACATTGTATGCATACACAACACTAAGAATACATAAGCATGTATTCATAATAGCACATTACACTTGATAACAAGCATTTAATTGAATCTCAACTATAGTTAATTTTAGAGAATATATTATCATAACATATTATCATTAAATATCATTTTAATATAAGCATGCTTCTAACATGACAAAAAATAAATATAACTGCATAATATAAAGTGATCCTAATCATCTAAATAATTATTTCTCTTGCTTAATCATGTAGGCACCCCTTAGACAAAATTCTTCATTCAATTGAGACCATTTAGGCATTTATTATGTTGTGTTTTATTATAACCTGAATGACTAATTGAATGGATCCAATAAGAGAATGGTCAGCAATCGAAAGAGAAATCTCTTAAAAGCAGCAACAATAAGATCAATCATGTAAAGGAAGACTCTGCAGATCAAAGGAACTACTACCTAAGACAAATAGTTAGTCCAACCCTCCGACTCCTATGACTAGGGACCAAGTGAGACATTCCGCTCACAAACAATAGTAACATTCTAGAAATTTGTACCCTCTACAAGGTAAACTTAGGATGCTAGATCTTGTGATTCCAGTATCAAAGTACAAGAAACCTCTAGTGTAAAGTTATCTTTATTAAGATCATACGCCAATGATATATTTTCATAAATTGGTGCACAATCAATATCCCATGGGTTCATACAACCCCTTCGCTCACAACTGGGTAGTCTCATGCGCTTTCATGTCATAACACACACGCCTTATAACACAAAGATATCATTAGACCCCATCCCCACAATAGTGCACACACAAGGCACATTTACATGAGCATATGCAACACATCAATTTAGGCTATCAAGTATCGATTGATTCCTTGAACCATAATCTTTTATAAGAGCAATTTATCATGCAATTTATGTTTCATGACACGTAATAACAACAATTAATCATCATGATGCATGCACATATACCATATCATATCATACGTTGTATAGCCGTTTTTCTGCTCTTGAACTTACCTGTTTGGTTCAATCCTTCCAAATAAGCATCCAATCAGTAACCTTACATAATAAGAAAAATTTTGTAAAAATTATTGTATATAGAGAAATATGTCTGAAACAATCTCTCATAGAGATCAAGTCTAAACTTAATTTGAGATATAAACTAAAATTCATGGACAACAACCTATTCAGGTTCTTGAACAAGCAGGATTGCAAAAAATTTCATGTTTTTAAGCTAATTTTCATGATTTTTAACTCACAAACCATATTAAATCTATGCACCAAAGTTTAAACTTCTTCAATATATAAGCTAACATACATAAATTTTTAAACCATAACCATGATATAAATTAAGAGAAACAAAATTGGCAACTAGTACATTCAAAATACAGGATGTCTGTCAGGATAAAAATCTTGTTTAAACTTTCAAAGACTGTAACTTCTTATCCAAAACTCGAACGGAGCCACAATTTCTCTTGGGACTTCCTTTATAAGTCTAAAATATTATAAAATTTTAAAAAATTTAGTCAAGCCGCTTAAGCATACAATAAAGTTCTTAAAAGTTATCCGAGATCATGAAAATCAAGACAATGTTTTTTATGAAAATTCATATATATTTCATATTTTCATAAAATAAACCATATAAACATTATTTTCATGATTTGATTCATCATAATACGATCAATAACAACTTACACATGCATCACCATAGTTTTATCCTAAAAACAAATTAATCTAAGGCATGAAAATGAATCTGAAACACACAAGAAACCATTTATTTCTAAAACAAGTTGTCGTGCATCTAAATAGATATCAGAAAATTAAAATTAAATTTTGAATCGAATATGAATCATGAACATGTATATCAAATCTAACATAATTGACAAAACATGAGTTGATCATGCATAAATCAAATACATATCACCAATAAAATCACATAACTCGTATTTTTCTTAAAAAGGCTCCCATAAACCCTAATCAGTATGACCTATACAATTTTCTTTATGATAATTAATTTCAACCATCACAAAATCATGAATAAAAGATGAATATAGTTCAGATAATTCAATACATGCAAATCAACTTGAATCATAACAACAAATAATATTTAAACCTGGTTTTCCAATAAGAAACCTGAAATTTTCAAATCGATATTTCATATTTAGGGTTTTATTTTCTTTTCTTTTTTGAATTTTATTTGATTAAATACCCCAAATATCAATTTCAATATGATTTCAACATGTTGGTCACAATAATTATACATCAACAAAATCTAAAAATATAAATCATGCTTTTTATGAATTACTATGAAGAATAAAGTTTTTTTAGAAATCATTTTCGATAAAAATCTATTCGGTGGCCCGTAGCCTTACGAAATCATGGGATATCAGTCCAAACTCATGTTTAGGATTGGTATCATTCAATATATATGTCTAAAACTTTAATTTGAAATGCATATGCACCCTTGGTGCTATGCATGCACGCAAGTCAATGAGATCTTACCTTGAAAATGCAAAAAACATGATATCGAATACTAAAACGAGATTTTGACATCGTAGAGAATCTCTTCTCCTTATTGCATACTATGGAGGTACAACAACACTAGCAATAGACCTTCAAGATCCTTCAAAGCAAGTCTGAACCTATAAAAATTTGTGGTAGAAAAAGGAAATAGAGAAAGAGATTGCCAAATTCATGTGATATGAGGGGTCTCCCCACTTCGATTTATAATGTTTCTAAAAGAATACCTTTGTATATGGGTCTACTTTCTCACCCCATACTCTATTATTTCAGCCTCATAGGCTTTCTAATTAAATACATAGGATTTCTCATAATTAAGTATTTAATTATTAAAATAAAAGGAGAGTGCCACTTGGCATCTCCATATAAAATCTTATATGAGGTTTGGTGATAGGGTGACATTTTGAGAGGCTTATAGACACAAAAACTCAACCAAATCCAATGTTTAAATAGTTTATTTGATAGCCCTCAAAATATATATTATCATGATGGTCTTAGATTTAATCTTAGGTGCATGGATAATCCATAAAATTTAATTGACTTTGAAAAACATTGATTTTTTACGTACAATTAAGCATGAACTTCTGTCGATGATAAAATACTCAAATTAATACCAATTTGGGCGTGTAGTTAAGTCAATTTTGATGCCCTCATAATGAGAAACGTCAAGCTCAACTTCAATTTAATAGATGAACTATTGATCGACTGAAATTTTTGTTAGAACGATGATGATGTTGTTTGGGGCATCCCATACTTGGTTCCCCTTTGAGTCCAAATATCATATTAGACCCAATTAAGTTATAAATGAGTATTTAAATATAAATTAAAATTAAATATTTAATATAATTTCAAACCATAATTAAGATTAGGTTTTAAAATCTGCAAAATTTTAGAATTTTAAATAAAAAATTAAGCAATGTGAAAAAGTTCTCTTTCCTATGTTACTAACCTGTGTGATTGATTGTGTTAAAGTGCTATATTTTCGGCATAACTTTGATATAGTGACAATTATAGGCTAACTGATAAATATGTTAAAAAAGTTGATTAATTAAAAACTAAATTAAGCTATTCATTTATTTGATTGAATTAATTAACTCGGTGACTAATTTCCCTGATAAATCATAACTACCTAAGTTAGTTGATAAAATCATAATCAGTAGAGAATTTCATCCAAGTTTGGAATAAAAATATTAAATAATTATTCTTTTGGATGGCGAATTAAAGTGTTGTCTAACTGATAATGTTGGTGATTGGGTAGTTATTTCGTTAATTGGGATTTATTAGCATATAATTTTTAGACGTTAAGCATTTATCTACTAATTGTGATTAATTAATAATGGGTTGCTAATTAATAAGTATATAAGGTAAATTATGCTTACGGTATTAAATGAATTTCTAACTTTGATTTATAAATATAATTATTTTAGAAATATGACCAAAGATGCAGATGATTAACAAAAAAAAAAACTATTTCTTATGGGTTTGGACCCACATCGATTTTGATTTGGAATCAAACCGGCTGAAGATCTAAATAATTGGGCCAAGGAAATTTAAATTTTTGGAGAAAGTGGAGTAGGGGCCCACTTCACCTAATCCCCTCCTTTATGGCTTAAGTACCCAATGGAGGGAGAGAGAGAGAGAGAGAGAGACTCATTCGAATGGCCTTGGGAGACTCTTTTGAGGAAAGAAAGTCCTCTCAATGGACATTCCCCTTACTTTTTTCTCTTTCTACCATTTTTGTGTAACCATGGGAAACAAGATGAAAAATATAAAGGGTGGTTAAAGGTTGACCAAGATCAACCCTCCATCAGCAACCAACCCCTCTAAACCCTCCATCTAATTTTGCCCTAACCCTAGATCTATAAAAAAAATAAAATTTGGAGAGGAGCCTGATTCCAACAAATTTGGCTAAGGTTTCTCCTCCTTTGCCCTCTCTTGCTTCCTCACATCCCCTACTCATTTGTGTTGATTTTTTAATTTTTTTTAGTGTTACACCCCTAACCCATTTAGTGTAGAGAAGGATGCATTCAAACTTCTCCCTACACCAAATCAAAAGGGGGTCTCGTGGTGTTTGTCTTTCTCTCTAAGAAGGTAAGGTCCTTTACCATTTTATAGGGATTGTTTACTTAGAACATTCATCGAAAAAGTTGTTTAAGCATGTCATTTTTTGTTTTATTCTAATAAGATTTGAAATAAAAATTTTTTATGTATATCTGATGGTTGAATCGAAAATAGCCTGCGTAGTCTTCCACCTATGTTTTCTTTTGAATAGTTAGAACTTGGTTAGTTTACTTTTAGTTTAGATTTAAATTTGAGTAAGCATATATACACAGTTTCGTATTAAGCCTCTTAGAACTGTTAGACATTATTTAGTTTAAATCCAACTTGGATACTAAAATTGTAAACTATTTTGTTAATTGTTTTGTTAGAGCTAGGCATTTTTTTCCTTTTTTTCCAGCATTTACATGCTTATGAGGAGTATGTTGGAGAGCTGGACCATATGCATATGGATGCCATATTTTTTCAAAAAAAAAATGTTGAGACATATTCAAGGTCTGTCATGATTTTTATTTCTTATTTTTTTGAAACGTTGAGACCTATTCAAGGTTTGTCATGATTTTCCTTTCTTTTTTCAAAATGTTGAATACTACTCAAGGTCTGTCTTTATTTTTCATGTTTTAAAACGTAAGACCTACCCAAGGTCTCATTGATTTATTTTCAAACACGTTGACTAGCCATGAGTCACACGTGCTTCATCTCCCTCACTGTGGCATGCCTTATATTCTTTTATTTTGTCTTACAAATATGCTAGATATTTATCTTATTATCTCCTTGCTCCAATCAACACACCTTCTACTTGTTGTTCAGTATTCAGAACATGGTCTGAACCCATGTGAGTTCAGACCATAGCCTAAACAGAAACTCAGTGGGCTTGCCCCAACTGAGTGCTAAATACTTTCCTTTTATATTCAGTTGGTCCTTCAAGACCAAGGTCTGAACCCGTGCGAGTTCAGACCAGGGCCTGGACAGAGGTTTGGCAATGCTTCTCTATATGGCAGCCAACGCCATATGCAATATGTGTTTTATATGCAGACTTGCACACTGCATAGGTGCAAGTCTGCCCCTATAAAAAAAAGTGTGTGTGGGTACAACAATTTTCATCACAAGTTTATCCCTATAAAAAAAAATAGTGTGTGTGAAACAATTTTCATCGCAAGTCTGTCACTATAAAAAAACAGTGTGAGTGTGTGTGTGTAACGATTTTCTTCAAAAGTTTATCCCTATAAAAAAGCAGTGTGTGTGCTGTGATTTTTTGTCACTATAAAAAAAAACTGTGTGTGTGCAGCGATTTTTATCGCAAATCTATCCCAATAAAAAAATATAGTGTATGTGCGTTCAACGATTTTCATCTCAAGTCTGTTCCTATAAAAAAAATGGTGTGTGTAGCAATTTTCATCGTAAGTCTGTCCCTATTAAAAAAAAAGTGTGTGTATGTGTGTAGCGATTTTCATCACAAGTCTGTCACTATAAAAAAATAGCGTGTGTACAGTGTTTTTCATGGAAAGTCTATTACTATTGAAAAAGAAAACAGTGTGTGTGCAACAATTTTTTTGCTTAAAAAAATTATATATATCTCTATATTTCGTTTCAAGTATGTGTATATAATTTATATATACACAACTCAAGAAAATGAAGAGATATACATAAATTCTGTTTCAAAATAAATAAATATATATATATATAGTTACTTCAAAGAAAAAGATAATATGCAAGTGTAAACCATTTCAAAAATATGCATATATAGTATATGCATATATGAAAAAATATACTATTAAAAAAAGTTAGTATATGTGTGCAGTTTGGATGTTTACATGATGTTTCAATATATATATGAACTTATGACTATGTATACGAGCATGGGTGTGGAATGCATGACACCCGCCATACAATGTGATGATATATGCTACATGTGAGGTCGTGGATGGTTTGATGAAACAGTGTACACATGTTGATGTGATGATTCATAAAAATGACTACGCTATCATGTTTTGAGTCGCATTTTTGCCCTAAATGCATGCTATGCGAAAAATGGAATGATGACCTATGTATGAGATGTTTACCTGCTTTGTTACTGCTCGTGTGTGAGCACGATGGTTCAAGAAAACTTTTAAGTGTCAATGTGCATGCTCGTATGGATATTTTTACCCTTGTTTTTGACTTTTTATTCATGTAAGTTATGTTTATGCTTGTGAGCTCATGTATGAGTTCCAGGGTCAGTTAAGAACCCTTGAGGGGAGTAAGGAAGCACCATACTTTTATAGCATATGAATAAATTCATATATATAAAGTTTTGTTCACCTTCATCGGTGGATCATTCATGTGGGCTAAAAGCGTCTGAGCATTTGGAATGAGTTGGGTATATATAATCAGAACATAATGTGATTGTTGTACCGAGAGGGTACTTGGTCTTCTGAGCCCCAATCCGTCTTATGATTAAGGTACATGACAAAATAAAACACTTAATAAAAAGAAACCCTTTTAACTCATTCTCATATGGTCTACTCGAAGAAGGTAGATGGCACAACCTCGAGTGACAAATGAGGCACGTAGGTTCGCCTGCTTGTCCTATGTTTTGATTATGGAAGCATGGCATCCCTTTGTGTCTTCAATCATTCGAAATTAGTGAGGTAGGGGTTATCCATGATTTCTACATATTTGTTGTTTGATCACCACTTGAGATTCTCTCCATCATGAACCGTTCATTTGTGACCCACAATTAGGTAGTCACTTCAGTTAATTAAAATATTTAGAATAATACATGTTAGAATGATCTTCACTAATTTGACGATACCTCAACTACTCGGGGACACTTTTTAACTAAAGAAAAACTAAATATTTATTAACACGACTTTAAATTATTCTTGAGCATTGATATTCATCGTGTGTAAATCATATTGTGAATGTTTTATTTCATGATTGTCTATGCATTGATTGAACTGTGATATTAATGCTCTTTGTTAAATTATAATATTGTGAATGAGATGTTCTAGCTAGTGAATCTTTGAGCTTGTGCTATTTACTTTACTGACCCCATTTTATGGAGATACAGATAATGAATGACAGATGGTGTGATGTGGTGGTGGGGACGATGAACCTTGACTCCACTTTTTGCGATTTTAAAATTTTGAGATTTTAGTTTGACTAAAATCTTTTGGCTCTACATAATTTATAATTTATTAAATTCTATATTGATTATGACGTTTATTGCTAGATGGATATAAAATTTTAAGCCTTTGTATATATGAGAGTTTGTTTCTCCCATGAGAACCCCATGTGATTTGGATCTAGATCCATGTTTAAAAAGAAAATGAATTCATTAATCCTTGTATTTTTCTTCCCGTAACTCACCCAAAGTTGTTTAACTTATTTCAAAACAATTTTTGTTATTTAATGATTCTCTCATTTGAAGTGCATCATATTTAAAAAAAAAGTCATCCATTTTTATGTTAGAAATTTTAAGGTGTTATACAAATTCTATTTTCATTTATTTAATAATCATGAAAAATTCACAAAAAAAAATCAAGTATTACAACCATTGATAAGGTTGGTGGTAGAAATTTCAGATGGGGTTCTTTTCAATCCTTTTGACTTGCGCCTACGGAACCAAGGTCGAAAAGATCATATACCTATGATTTGATTGATGAAATAGTATCTCTCCAAAAAAACCTTGGCCCAACTGCTGCTAGAAAACACGAGTGCCGATGAAAATTCTAGCAATCGGCTAAAATTTGCCAAACAAGCAGTGGACGTGCCTCTTGCACGTAGACTATGCACAAGCGACTCAGTGTGGGTTGCAGAAGACCTCCTTGTCCCTTAGATCAACAAAGGTGGATCCCCTAGTCCGAGATGAGTCCAATGGAAGAACGACAAGAGGTTTGTCGAAGAAAAGTCCAAGAACATCGACAAAATCAACTGCGACTCTTTGGAAAAAGTGTCACAAGGACACGACTGTTGCGAGCAAACCTATGTCTATGCGCATGACGCGTTTCGGGGTGCCAAAACTCAAAGTCTCCCAATACTATGATCAAGGACTTGATTGTGATGCTCTCAGAATGAGGATTACAAATCTAACCTCTGATCATATAAATCACACCAAATGTGGTTAGAGTTTGGGCCTCAAGTCCACAATTGCCACCAACTGGCCACTAGAAATTGGTCATTTGTGAATTACGGTAGATCAACACGATCAAACCATGAATTCAAACTCAAAGGCATCTAACATTTACCAGATGATAGTCATTACAATTCAAAGGCCTAATTACACAAGATCTAGCTTGAATGATGGAAAATTCACAAGGAAGAGCTAACGAACCAACCAGTTGCTCGGTTTGAACACCAATTGAAAAGGTACAACCATGGATTATCTTGGATGAGTTGTTGCATCGAAGATTCGTTGCTTCCAACTTTTTTAGCTACTCTCGGCCATGGTTAGCCAAAATTTGAAGGCCAAAATCCAACGCATAAGCTGATTAAGCTATGCGATGTCCAATCTATTAGACGATCGATACGATCAATCCAATTGCCTAATCTAGCTAGATCAAATTGATTTAAGCTAGCCTATTCGAGCCTTATCTCTCTGATCAAAGATCATTCAATAAGAGTTCTATTTTCTAAATTCAATTTTCTATAAAAATAACGGGTAAGCTCACAAAGTTTATGTTGTCATGATGACTGTAAGTACTGTTGGATCAAATTTTAGATCAAATCATTTCACAATCAACATCATGATAGAATTCGGAATAGATATTAACATGATAATCATAATTAACAGTCGATCGAAACATAAACAAGGAGCAAACATGTCGATTTACACATTATACCAAAATTCAGACAAAAGCAAATGACAAACAAATGCATAAAACATAATATAAACAACAATAGATGTTAGAATTATGTATCAGGCTAAGGCATATGAAAGTACTCCCCTTAGAGAAGATTTGCCCCCATATACGGTGTAAATAGGGTATAACGTCCTTCCCCCAAGATACAATAGCCTTAGCGATCGGTATTGGTGCTGTCACTCTTCGAAAATAACCTCTGGGAATTATTGTTGTATAACTCCTTTTACAGGAAAGCAAGAGAGAGAGAGAGAGAAAGTGAGGGAATTGCAGAGTCGTCTCTGATTGAACCCCTCTAACCACGTTTTATAGAAACTGAAAGGACGTTGAAGAGATCTGTTCAAAGAGACATGACTCTAGATGAGATGCTCCTTGCGAACAGACATGAGTTGTCCGTTCTGAATAGACATGTCTCTGTAACGAGACTCATCTGAGTCACCCATTTCGAACAAACGTGTCTCTATAACGAAATGGTTCCCCTTAATTTAATCCAAAAAAATAATAATGTGAGACAAAAAGATCATTGGACTTAGAATGAATATGACACGACACGGTGGGCGGGCGCGCGCACATGTGTGGTAGTCATCCCATTCCCTTATTATTTGAAACAAGTGTTAGAATTTCCATGTATGTTATAAAGCCCACAACTTTCAAACACACTCCATAAAGAACTGGTCCCCAATGTTTTCTTTATTTGAATTCCCTCCTCTCCTCTTCCTACATCCAACAAGTACGACAAACAAAGCTAACACAACTATGTTTATGATCTGGGATGATTTTATATATATATATATATATATATATATATATATATATATATATAGAGAGAGAGAGAGAGAGAGAGAGAGAGAGAGAGAGAGAGAGAGTTACCTCAATGGGCTAAGGAAAAGAGTTTCTAAGGATGCCGGAAAATGGTTGTTGGCTTTGGAGGATTGCATAGGTGTAGTAGAGGTGCAACTAGAGTTGGTGAAGGAGGCACTGCGAGCAACAGGGGAGGAGGGTCGAAAAGGGAGAGTTCAAAAAACTGGGTTAGGGCAAGTGAAAAAACTGCACTAATCTCGAACAATTTTATGCTTCGGGTGTCATCCAAACACAACCCAAAACCCGGCTTTATGACGAAAACTGGGTTTTGACGTGACCCATTTTTGGTATCATCCAAACGGTCTCCATAGGGTATGTTTGAATCACTGTCTCCCACCCAAAATGGGACGAAATGGATGCTAGGATGGTGATTTTAACAAACGTTGGATGCAGTGGATGCTCAGAACAATGTTCGCCCCATCGTTAAAACTAGTTCTTTTTATAACACCCTTTTCCCTGTTACAAAAAGAACAAGACGCACGGAACACAATTAAAAAAAAAACCTCTCTCGCTCTTCTTAGCAGCCAAGGAGTCACCAGTGTCGGGGATGAGGCTGCGTCGAGAGGTTGGCGAGGCGATGCGAAGCTAGTGACGCTGTTAGGGATGAGGCCGTCGGTGAGTTTTTTTCTTTTCTTTTTCTTTTTTTTTCTTTTATTTAGGCCTTTATAGAGCAGTTTTATGTTTTCATATATGAGGGTTTTCTTAGATATTTTATTGATTAGGGTTTCTTTTTCTTCTTCATTCTTTCTCCATCAAACAAAAGACATTGGTTGAACTTGAAACAAAAAGGAGATAACTAACAGAACCAATTGTTCATTTCTTCAAGCGATCAAACATACCTTTAAGGAGAGCCCGAGTAACACTCGATTAGGCTCGGTAAACTTTACTTATTAAAGTATCATTATCAAATTTAAAATATTATATATTATTTTAATATGAACTGTTGATCATAACTTGATCAACGGTTCAGATGAAACATAGATAAAGGGTTAAAAGGAATGGTTGACTAGGGTTTCTAGCATTCTCCCCTCTCGTTCTGCGGCTCTGAGTGCTCAACCCCTCTCTCCTTCCTATCGAGTACCGACGACGACGACGATCCGACGAGGCGAGCTGTTGCCGACTGCCGTTGGCGTGACGCTTTTCTTCTTCTCCGGCTCTGAGTTCTCCATTCCTTCCTATCGAGTCACCCACGACGACGAGGCAAGCCGCTGCGCTGCTGCCCGTGCCTGCTACGGTCTCACCGCCGCCCTGCCCTCAGGAGAAGACTGCCTCGGCCACATTTGAGTGAGGATCCTTCTCAATCTTCCTCTGATTTATCTGAATCATCCTAAAATTGAAAAAAATTATCTGCATTATTAGTTTTTTTTCTTTCTTTCCTTTCCAATCGCTCTTTTTACTGGGTAGGATTTATTGTGCACTTCTGTTATTGTTAGCGTTTTTCATGTTTGTGGTTTCTATAAATTGGCATTGGGAGTGAGATCTTCGTTCTTTCTTTCATTTCTTTTTGATGTATGAAGAAAATAAATGTAAGGGTGCGATCTCATCTTTTACCCAGAAATTTTATGCCTTCTCCATTGGGAACATTATGGAATTTCTAATGGGAAGAAATGATGGTGGTTTTGAGGTGGATTATTTGCTTTGCTTTGGTTTTTGAGTGATCGCTTTTTGTTTGTGCGGAAGCATTGCCCCGATCTATGCATTGCATCTTTCTGTGATTTAATCTCAGATTTTGATCTCTTGATGAACAATGGCAAGAATATTGCTCTTTATTGGCACACCCAAATTCGAACTCGGTTCTTTACAAGCTAACGAGCCTAGTCGGGGCCAAGCTCGGTATCCGACATGAGTCGGGTCGAGCAAAGCTGGGTCAAGCTCGGACCGAGCTCGAGAGTGTCTGAGCAAGGTATTTTTTGGTCAAGCTGAGTTTATACGTGCCAGGCTTGGCTCGAGCTGGGCTCCTGTGCAGCCCTAATTAAAAATAAAACAAAGAAGAGAAGACATGCTGGTATATTCTAGATTTTCAGAGAGAAAATCCAAACTTAAATGGGCAACAAGAAAAAGGAAAGGGGAAGATGAAGTCAAAGAAATGGACGATGAAGTATGAACCCTGCCATGGATACTACCCACCTGAGAGAGAGAGAGAGTAACCACCTTAAAAATTCACATGACGTTCTTTGCGATCAACCTATGCTAGAAGATTCGTGTGGGCGAGTAGACGGACTTGGAAAATCCCAACTACTCAACCTTTCAGCAGGCTTCAAGCTTAGATGGACTAAGTTTAATAGAGACAGTTCAGTTAGATATTCATTCAAACAAACTATTGGATCATTGTAGGTCCTATGCATGGGAAAGAGTTTAGAATTCTGTGATGCCCAACCCATGACATTTGAGAACACATCACTCCCACAAGGCCACAAGTAGGGATGGTAAATGAGCAGAACAGACCAAACAGAGGGTTTGAAACACATTTATTGCAAATTAATGCGGCTATATGAGCTGAGACATGCCTTTTAGGCTATAATGAACTTATGTGCATATTAGACTTGATTAAACCTCCTAACCAATCTGTGTCAAAGTCGGATTCTAAACCAAATTGTTTTTCAAAATGATTTTGAAAATTGGCCTGAATTTGTTTTGAATTGGTTTACTTAAAAAAACTGATTTTAAAAAATACAAATAAACAAAAATAAAAAATCAGGAAAATTATCTACAAAGAGGCTGTTTGGATGACAAGGCCAAAACCTGGTTTTTGGCAAACCAAGTTTTGCCCCAAAACATGCTTTTTGGCTAACAAAACTGGTTTGCCAAAAATTAGCCTCAAACAGCTGCTTGGGTGACAAAACCTGTTTTTAGGTTTTTGGTCACCCAAAATAAAAAAAGAAAAAAATTACAAAAACCAGGGCAGTGCCTGGTGTCCATTTTTCTAAACAGAAAATGAAAAAAATGGCCGGCCATTTCTCGATCACCTAAACTTGTTGAAACACACACACACACACACACACACACACACACACACATGTCCCTCCATTTTCGGCCGGCCACCGGTCGGAAAGTGGTCAGATGGTACTGCCTTGGCCAGGCGGTAGCAGTCTGGCGACTTTCCTGTAGGGGTGGGCAACGACCCGGCCTGACCTGCTAATGGACCGGGACGGCTCGGTCAAAGCCCGATTTAGTCCAGCCTATTGGCAAAAGCCCAACCCACGGCCTTCCCATTAGGCCCGTAGGCCTAATCCGGCAGGGCCAAGCCTATTATATTATATATAAAATATATATTTACACCCGACCTGTAGCCCGGCCCGGCCTGGCCCGTTGGTTTTTGGGCCCATTGCCCACCTCTACTTTATGGCCAGTGGCCGAATTGAAATGGCCAGACTCAGGTCATTGGTAGGGAGGTGGGGGATGGGGAGGTTACATTTTGAGGGTGGTGGGGTTTGGAACCCCCCCCCCCCCCCCCCTCGATAAATCAGGTTGAAAACGGGGGGTGGGGCTCTTTTGTCACTTAACCAGGTTATGATAAAACCTGGGTTTTGGGCACAAAACCCAGTTTAAAACTGGGTTGTGGGTGTCATCCAAACAAACTAAAGAAAAAATAAGTAGATGATGACTTAAGGGTTCAATCAAATTCCAACATACACATTTAATATTTAAATAAAATATCAGATAAATATCATAATTATAAGAAAATAGTTTAAAAGGAAAAAATTAACTCAAACCAATTTTCAAAATCAGTGAAGTACTAATCCAACTCAAAGATTCGATTTGATTTAAACATAAACAAGCACATGCAATTTCAACATCCCACAACTCTAAAGTTAAATAGTCCCAATGTTATCAATATCGTATCGTACAAGTCAATATCGTATCGTACGAGACAATATGGTGTATCGTATGTCACTAGCCCATGCGATACGATATACCCTCTTGAATAGGAAAATGCAGTGTATCTGACCGTATTGTACAATACGACTATTTTTCACAAATTTTTTGTTGAATTTTTTTATGTAATTTATTTTACATCTTTTTTCACTTTTAGTGACAACTTTTTACATAAATAAGGCTTTAGTAGAGTTGTATTCACTTATTTCATAAGCTATGGGGACCAAAAAGTAGAAATTTCTTCTTAATTTACTGTGATTAGTAAAGAAAAGAAAGAAAAGAAGTATTATTATGGAAGAATACCCATCATTCTACATTTTTGCTAATTGTAATTAATGAAAGACATTATGAAACTTCTTTGTTTTATTGCTTATTACTTATGAAATGGCTTATTACCTTCTTTATTTATTTTATTTTTTAATGTTTAATTTTAAACTTTTTTGATAGATGTAATGGATACGTTGTTATAAAATCATAATTATAACTTTTATATTTGATAATTGTTACCTGTTTATTCATGTTCAAGTTATGTCGTAATTAAGTTTACTTAATATTGTAGTTTAACTACTTAATTGTGTTTTATTTCTTTGTGACCATATTTTTAATTTTTTATAGGTATTTTAAATTTTATTTTATTTTATTTTTGAATTATGTGATTGTTATAGTTTGTTTACTAAAACCTTTTTCCTTTGTTTGTTATCTAATGTGACTCTTTAATAGTAAACCTTTTGTTTTGTTGTTAGTTTGTTACAATATCATTTTGCATGTTATAGTAGTACATGCATATGTTTAATTTGTTCAAAATGCTTAAAATTTGATTTCTTTTTTTGTTTCTTTCTATAAATTTTTATTTCTAAACTTTTGTTTTTTGAGATTTTTTTCTATATCTTAGGATACAATAGTAACAATACAACATGATATACTTGTATTACAACCTATGTCACATGGGTGTGGGTGCGGTACGGGGATTCAGCACTTCCAAAAAATCTGGGTGCGGTAGGGGCAAAAATGTAAAATATATATATATATATATATATATATATATATATATATATATATATATATATATATATATATATATATAAGGGGGGTTCAGGGGTTCCCCTCGGCGCAGGTCCATTTCATAGGGCAATTTTTTAAAAAAAATCCAAAAAAGGGACCGAAATGACCCTGGGTGCAGTCAATGCACCCAGGGTCGAGTTGACCGCACCTGCACCCGCATCGAGTCGCGTCGACGCGGGTGTGGCACCCTGCTAGCCGAATCCCTGTGACATAGATTATAACATTGATCACTCCTTTGACCAACTAAGACTTCTCTGACCTCATAACATCTAACAATTAAATATCATGAAGGCATAAACAGACCAAATCAAACGACAAACTACTAGTTCTATCAGATGTACATCCACGTAAGCTCACACCCATGTTAGTGTTTGAGGAATTCAGGAACACAAGATAATGTAAACCTATTAAATGGAGGATATGAATCATTCTCTAAGGAACCTAAGGTGCCAAAATAAGTATCACATCCTAATGCTCAAACGTAAAGTTTAGGGATCGACCACACAATTGAGGACATGATATTTGCAAATTTCAGCCAAGATTTTTCTGGGGACAACACAGTATGGATCAAGAATGCGTAAACTCAACAATAAACATTGTGAATAAAGCATTTTCATTGATTATTCATGCATATCTCATGCTTATTGATCTAGGGTTTTCTAGGAACGACAAAAAAGGTGATCTTGTTACGGGTTGTTGCAACCCATAAGTTTTTGACGACATCATGAATATAGAAAAAGAGCGATCTTACGGTTTGCAAGTGCGTCTCTCCTTCATTGGGTCACGAAATGTTATCACTCTGCAACTCTGAAGGTGCAACTTTCAAGCCTCCGCGATTGAGGAGGTAACTTTCCTTCTCACCAAGACTTTGCGATTATATTTGAAAAGTGACAAATTATAGTGTTGTATGTTAATTAAATTAAGTAGTTTAGTGAGCATTTTAAGTTGCCCTAAAATTAACTGTTAACTCTTTAGGCCAAACAACCCACCAAGACTGCACATTTGGTTAAGGCAACTCATGAATGCCAAGGATGTTACAAGTTGGAAACATATAGAGACACATCCTTTGCTGCAAAGTTAAAGCTAGGTATACTCCTTATTCGACATAGGATACCTGAAGTGTCAATGTTTCATGCCACTGAGCTTGGTGAACAAGGTGTTTTTTCTCTCATATCTTGAAGGAAAAAAATTCTTAAGGCCAATTAACTCTTGCACAATAGATTTTATTGTCGTCATGTTACACATCTTATAATCATGGTTTATCACACCAACATGAGAGAGAGAGAGAGAGAGAGAGAGAGAGAGAGAGAGATCATTAAGCCCCAAGGGGTTTGGTGCAATGGACGGGGCCTTGGCCACTAGGCGGGTAGTCAGGGTTCCATTCCATGAGCTGGCTTTTGCAATAATGAGATCAAGGGATAAGTCCTTGCTCCACTGAAGCTTGGTGATTCATTGGGTTTTCACCGTTGAGACAACAATCATAAGTACAATAGGCTTAGCCAGCGTGACTAGGTCTTTAATCTCGAGAGTGGTTTCCCTATCCTTCATGGAAAAATGATCGTCCAACATAGCTGAAAATCATGGGTGTGGGTAGTATCAATTGATTATGACGGTTGGACCTTTTGAGAGGGTTTCTATCCACATTGGCTTAGGTTGACTCGTGTAAGCTCATTAACTGATAATAAATATATTTTGTATATATGTTTTATTATCATGGTGTGTAGATGGTTAAAGCATAGTTTAAAACCTCGTTGAGTCAACCCAGTGACTCGGTTGACTCGGCCCGGATCGCCCAATCATTGGGTCAAAAACGAGTACAAACTCGTTTTGAACAAAACTCGGTCGAGTCACCGAGTTGACCATGACCGAGTCATGGACAAGCCAACCGAGTCATGGGGCAAGTCAACCGAGTCATGGTCGAGTCAGTCGAGTCATGCATGTATATTCATAATATAATATGTTATTATATATAATTACATATATTATATGAAATATAATATAAATATTATGTATATTATATATAAAAATATGATTATACATATATTAATAAAATCATACATTAAATATATTATAAAAATATCATATAATGTATATTATATATAATATATTGATAACATATTATAAAATGTACATAATATATACATATATTTATATATTTTATATAAAATATAAATTTAACATGACCTGACTGAGTCATTGAGTTGACCCGGTTGAGTGACGGTCATTCAAGGATGAGCCGAGTGACGAGTCAACCAGTTTTAAAACCATGGGTTGAAGTGTTTGACTTGCAAGCAATAACTTTTTAAAGTTAAAATCTTATTGGTTAGAGCATTAGAATGATGCATTAATGAGCTAATTTGAGCATGGCTCTATAGGTTTAGAGTTCAAATTTTATTATTTTCAATTTTGAAAAATGTATTTATTTTAAACGAGCCATCTCAAACTCAGCTCATTTAGCTCGATCATGCTATGAACTCAAGTCTCAAGCTCAGTTCTGCTTGCCACAACAACAAGCTAAGCTTGAACACTCGTTGTTTGGCTTGTTTTCCAGCCCTACCCATTAGGGAGTACACCCAACTTCAACTTTGCAGCAGCAACCGTTGCTCCCAGTGGGTTTCAAACTCATGACATTCAATCAATTTGGTGATATTTGCAAGTCGCCCCCTATTAGATGAGTGAAGCCTCTGTGAGCATACTTAGTTGTATTTGCTTTTTAGCATTGCAATAAAATTAATCACCTAGATGATATTTTGAAAATTTCATAATTTTGTTGAGATTTTATCATCTTGCCCAAGTCTGGGGATTTTCGAATCGAGCTCAGAAGGGTCTCATGGATTCACACAGAAAGGTTCCAGACGGATTCAGATCCATCACATATCTATCCCAAACCCATAATAAATATGATCAAATCAACCCTACAGGATTTCCTTTTGTGCTTTAAGAAAATCGACATTTTCGTAAATTTATGGTAACCTCTCGCTTATAAATATACATCAACCCCCCTTCATCCCCATTTTTGTTTGTTTGCAAATGAAGGTTATCTATGCGATCACGGAGGCGTGGAAGTTGCACCATCAGAGTTGCTGAGCAATAGCATTCGACGACCCGATGAAGGAGAGACACACTTGCTCACCATAAGATATTTTTTTTTGCCAATCTTGTAAAAAAAATATAAGCAATGCTTTGGTGAGTTTGCTTATTCATAAACATGGGATAAACAGGCTATTAGATTGTGATTCCAATGGAATATCTTAGCTTGAATTATTGATCCCAAATCTGGATGCATCAGTTCATCCCAGTACCCCATATATATGTGCGCGTGTGCGGTGAATCCGGTGATTATGTTTTCGACGCTTGAACCCTGATGGATAAACATGCATATGGATTCAAGTTACATTTTTATGCTTTCAGTTTTATTTCAATTCTTTATTGAATTTGCATAATGTGATAATCTAAAAGAGGAGATGGGACTTATTTTGGTTTAAAAAATTTCAATCACTTTATAGCGGTTCTTCAAGACTAATAATATCAAATGATCAAATCCCTATATTAGTGCACAGCTAGGTGTTGTATGTCCCATCATAGATGAACCTTTTTGCTTACTCTATCTAATGTAGAAGATGCTGGCTACATTTATATATAGTTATATACTGCATATTCTCAGGTATGATTTCCCCTTGAGGTGGCTAAAGAAAAAAACTAATTAGGGTAAATGTGTAGATCTTTCCTCGACCTTGTTACATCACATAACAGAGTCTTTGTTTATGATAGATGCAAGGCGGTTGGACAGTCAGGAGCTTTGTACCTGTTGATAGGGAGGTTGAGTGGGAGTGGGAGATATCTGGGTGGAAATTTGGGTATTTTGGAAAAAAAGCTTTAACATCTCTGCAGGGAGCAAAAGAGAGGATGGATTTTCTCAAATTTTATTGCAAACCTATTGTTTTTGGAGCATCTTGGAGTATAATAGCACTGGAGCTTGTGGAGCATTACCCACATCAAAGATTGCTCTTGGTTTGATTTTATAGTTTCGGTTTCGGTTTGGTTTATCTTGTAGAAAGACAGTTCAGAATGTTGCAATACTGAATCATTAACACCTTTTCATTTTTCTAGGATATCTTATGTTACCAGGCAATATTGATCTTTGGTTAAGATTTTTCTTTCTTTGTTGCAGATACATAGTATTGAATAGTTTCCCCTGAAGCGACAATGAGTGGTCGTTCATCTCGAACAATATATGTTGGAAATCTGCCAGGTGATATCCGAGAGTGGGAAATTGAAGATCTTTTCCACAAGGTTCTCTTTATTCACTTGTATTTCTTTTACTGATTGACAAGTTGAATACATTTTTGCTTTGATTTCCTGTCCAGTGTCCACTGATAAATTAGTATAATTAATGCTTATTTGTATTGTTTGAAATGGATTGTGCATTGTTTTCTGCTGGTATTTGATTTCTTCCATCGCATATGACGTTCCATTGAGAAGATGACGAATAATATTTGGTTTCATTTTCTATGTGAAGTTAATTACTTGTACAATGTGGCTTTCTTCCTTTGAGTTAACCTTCTACAATATGCTTCTGCTTCCTCTATTCTCTTACAGGAAATAGTTTACTTTTGCAACATGTATATAGATTAATCGCTAAAAAGTGCTCTATTGTGATATGTTTATGATGTTTTCAGATTTGAATAAAATGAGATAAAAAAACCAGGAAAGATTGTTTATCAAAGTTTTGCATGTAATGTTCAGTTAATTATGGTCAACTTTTATCTTTTCAGTGTAGAACCCTTCAGTTATGTAAACCTTTATACGTTCGTGAATCCAACTTCAGGGTTACTAATCAGCGAGCAATCATCTATATATATATATATAATCTGTAGCATTAGATGCTGTTAATTTTTCTTTTTATGAAGTTGCATTAGCTGATATCACATAATTTAGCTCACTGAGAAGATGACAAATAAAACTGGCAGGCTGTGCAAACTTGATTTTACTAGCGGTATGAGTTGACAAAAAATCTCTCCTACTATGCTGTATTTTTTTTTGGTATAGATTCTCCATGCTTCTCCTTGTCTAGAGTTGGCTATTGTATGGCTGAGCCAGAGTTGCCAGTCGAGGAAGTGGGAGTGGGAAGCGATACGGGAAGCGGAAGTGGGAAGCGAGGCATTTCTAAAAATTTAGGAAGCGGGAAGCGCGGGACGACATAGGAGAGAACCGGGAAGCGTCTCGGAAGCGATATAGGAAGCGAACCAGAAGCGACCTAAGAAGCGAAAAAGGAATCGACATAGGATTCAAATGAGAAGCGAAAGGGAAGCGATTTTGGGATATGATTCCCAATTTTTTATTGTTTTTTTTTATTTTATGTTGATTGCCAGATCGTATACATGAATTTAGTGTTCATCATTGTAAAATTGGCTGAGCATTGGAGATTCAAGATATTGTATTTGTTGTTAATGTCCCTGCACACAAATAGAACACCAAGAAAAAATATGCAGAATATATCTAAAACTCGGCACGGTAACACCAATAGAATATCATACAACTAGCTTCATATGAATATGAATACTCAACTATAGGCACCAAAAGTAAGCGAGAACTAACAATAAGTTCACATCCAAACTGAGTATATCACATCCATACTACCACAAATATCATACATGATATCCAAGCCATCAATACAATGAGATGAACTTACCTCACAATGCCGATAAGCGCATCAAGCCAAATCCAGGTTATCGCCTCTAGTACCACTTCATAAGCATCACGAGAACTCAGCCAAACATGAATAATATCAACCCAAATCACGTCTGTCTGATGGTATACATCAAAATGACCAAAATACAATCCATCCAAGACCCAAACACTCACCGTTTGGATTACATTAAACAAAAAACCAAATCTGGACATAAGAAACCTCAATATTCAAAAATCACCAAAAAATCGATAGAAAATCAACCACTCACCTGATTGTCGGAGGTCGTCGGAGAATGTCGCCGGAAAAGGTTGCTAAATCGGCTGAGCGAGAGAGGGAGGAGGAGAGGCTCAAAAGAGGCGTAAAAAAAACCCTAAGCCTCTCTTTCGAGTTTTTATTTCACGATTTTTTGAAATTTCCCATTTTACCCTTAATGAAAAAATCTTTCTTTAAAAAAGGGTAAAATGGTAAAATGCGTACCCCTTTAATGTGGTACGCGTACCCCTCTAATGGGGTACACGTCCCCCTTTAATGGGGTACATGTACCCCATTAAAGGGGGACACACTTCCTGTCATAAGCGTTCGCTTCCCCACTTGTTTCGGAAGCGCCGCATTTCGCGCTTCCGAAGCGCGTATCGGGGAAGCGCGCTTCCCCTATAGTAGGGGCGCTTCCGGTAACTCTGGGCTGATCTCAATTGTGGATGCATTTGACTACCCTCTTTGGCACATTTTGCATCTTACCTTACCTCACATTCTGTTTTCTCATACCAACAATATTTTCATGGCATTGCAAAACAACAGTTAAAATCATACTTAATCATGCTAATATTTTTCTTATCCAACTTAAAATATGCCTTGATGCTGTGCAAGAAATGAATTTGCAAAACATGGTCACTACCATCTAAGATTTAAGAATCTAGTCATTGCAATAAGGTTGTAAAGTTACTTGTAAATAATTAAAGCAAGCACACACATCTATGCGTATCCCTTATAAATGTTTCAGATTTGTTCATATGGTATGATGCGACACTATTCAATATGTTCAGGATATATCTAATAAGGTTAACATCCAAGATGGATGTTTATCTTTTTCCACTTTTTGAGGGTGGGTAGGTAAGACTTGTACCATATTTTACTTTAGTGTCTAACACACCCGATATTTTACTTTGTCAAAAACAATGAAGGATTGAAGGTTGCTTCTGTCTAAAATTTTCTCATTCTTTATTTTCTATTTGGAATCTTTGAATACAAATGCAATTGTTTAATTGTAACTTGGTTATGATGTTAAAATCTGGTATTGATGGTGTTTGAAGTTTATATAATTTATTTGTGTTGCAGTATCTTTAAGGTCTACTATTCATTTGGAGTTGTACTTTAGTACAATTTTAACTTGCGATTCCCCCTTTTTCTTTATAAAGTATGATGCGCAATTTAGACCTTGAGAGTTCATGACATGATGTGATTTAACCCCTTTTTCTTTATAAACTATGATGCAATTTAGACCTTGAGAGTTCATGATATGATGTGATTTACAACAACCTATTCACATCTTGAAACAAGCCAAGCCAACCGACTTCACAAAAGGGTTGCAAGTATATGCAAAAGGGTGAACTATTATGTGGTATGGATATACAAATTTAGAATTTGTCATTGTGTAAGAACACTCCCATAGTCTAATGTTAGGCTTGTAGGTACGAAGTGTGTGGCTTTGATGGAGGAGTGGTGCATTTTCTATTATTGCTAGTGTCTCTGAGGTTGAGGAGTAAAAAATTTTCTATCACTGTGCGTGTTTGTTTACTCATTTGTGACCGGTTGCCTTCCTCCCATGTCTGTTTGTGCCTTTTGTTTTTAGAAGTTTGGCTATGAATTACATGTTTTTGTCATTTTTTTGAAGTTTGGCTATGAAATACATGTTTTTGTCATTTGTCTTCTCTTGGGAAATTTCTGGTGAACATGTGCAAATCAAAGTTCTTAGCAGCTAATGTGTGTTATTGTGTGCATTCTTTTCTTATTATAATGATGTGGTAATTGTTTTGCTAGTCAAGATATTGGCTTGAGTACTTATATGTTGCTGCATCATGTTTGAAGAGTTCAGTCCTTATCTTTAGATCTTAGTTCTCATCTTCTTTCTTTATTCCTTTCCCCAAATAGGTCAGTTAACCTTGCTTGCTTATTGATAGATGTATCTGCGTTTGTTGAATTGCAGTATGGTCCCATAGTGGACATTGAATTGAAGAACCCTCCTCGCCCTCCTGGTTATTGTTTTGTGGAGGTATCTTTTTTATTGGAAATCTTGTTGACTGATGTGATCGGTATTTTGTGTTGTGCTATGTCCTAACATATATATTTTTTCAGCATTTTTTTGTTAATGTTTTTTGTATAAGTTGTTATACAGTTTGAGAGCGCTCGGGATGCAGAAGATGCTATCAGGGGTCGAGATGGTTATAATTTCGATGGTTACCGTTTACGGGTGATGGATTTTTTGATATAGTTTCAAATCCTTGGTATCATGATGCTTGAGTGCTCATTGTCCTAATGCTGCAGGTTGAGCTTGCACATGGAGGCAGGGGAATGCCTTCTTCTAGTGATCGTCGTAGTGGCTATGGTAGTGCTGGTGGTGGTCGTTATGGAGTTTCACGACGTTCAGAATTCCGCGGTATGTTGCTTTGTTTTCTAGTGGTAGAGGAGGATTGGTGACATTTTTTTGAGAGGATTTGTGATATGTTTCTTGTACTGCTCTTTGTGATCACTTGTTGGTTTGTTATTACTTTTCTTTTTTATAATTTATACATGGATCGTCTTGTTTTTTTATTACTTATTAGTCTTGATCTTTTGTGTGCTATATCCCGTTGTAGTTGTTGTACGTGGACTGCCTTCATCAGCGTCGTGGCAGGATTTAAAGGTATGGACTGCCTCCTTTGCTTTATTGAGATGGAGGATTGATTTTCGAGCTTCAACATCCCCCTTAATTCCGCTTTTCAGGATCATATGAGAAAAGCTGGAGAGGTTTGTTTTGCTCAGGTTTTTCGTGATGGTGATGGTAAGTTCCTATCTTGCTCCATACATGTATAGCTTGTGAGTCCTGCATATTGATTTCATTAACAATCCATATTAAGTTATGTCAATCACTTTTTGTGTGTTTTATTAATGTTACTGATATAAAATGCAAGGGTTACTTTCCTTTTGTTACATATTTTTTTATTGTAAAGACAACCAGTTAGCAAAGGAAATTCAAAGAAAAGGCAAGATGGGATGATGCTTATGGGGGCCTTGTTCCATTGCCCCCCAAACTTAAACTGTTGAAAAACCAAGAACTAGGTGTACAACCAGTATCTACAGAGGCGACCTCTTAAAGGCAGAATATTCACTAGGGAGACCTCTTAAAATTTGTAGCATCATATCCTCTTTTGATGCAACAATTAATTGGTGAGCTATTGCATGAGCACGCCAAAATACTCATCTATGGAGTTATCACCTTTTTCGAGGTCTTGCAGTTGGGACTTCAACTGCATAATACAAGACCTAGAGTGTGCGGCATATGACTTCTTAAGAGCCTACCACAATTCATAGGATGAGTTCAGGCCAACGACCTGAGTCTGTATTGTCTCAGACAAGGACGATATGATCCAGCTTAGGTTCATTTGATCATGCCTTAACCAGTCAATATAAGCAGGACTAAGATAAGACGAATCCCCAAGAATCTTGGGAGGTGCTGGTTTGGGCCTATCAATGTATTCCAAGCATGGTTGGCTTTCTCGAAACTCGGTATCGGATCACCCTTTTGCAACTCGGTGACTCAGATGAGTCAATTTTTTTTTGTTTTAATTTATTTAAAAAATATAACAAAATCATATATTATGATTTTATACCTATGTCACATGGGTGCGGGTGCGACACGGGTGCAGCACAATTTCAAAAATTTTGGACACGGGGACTCAACTATATATATAATTATATTATAACAATAAATTAATAATAAGATTGTAAATTTTAAATTTTAAATATGGACAACAATAGGCTCGGTCAAAGTTGACCGAGTCTATAAAGTGGACAGACTTGGCCCCGATGCGTTGACCGAGTCCGACACTTGTTGACCGAGTCTGCCCCGTGTTCGAAGCCGCACTCGTGTCCGCACCCGTGTCGGGGAGTGTCGACACAAGTGCCAAGTCCGTGTGACAGTTTTATGCCAAAAGAATCAAATAACCTAAGGTCCTAAAACAATCATAAAGGCTAGAAAAAACAAGTTTTGCTAAATATGATTCATACTTAGCTAATTTTAACCAGAGTTGCCAGCCAGAGAAGTGGGAGCAGGAAGTGATTAGGGAAGCAAAAGCGGGAAGCAAGGCACTTCCAAGATTTTAAGCTTATGGATGACTTAGAAGTGAACAGGGAATCGTCTTGGAAGCGAGAAGAGAAGTTAATTGGAAGCTACCTAAGAAACGAACCGTAAGCGACCTAGGAAGTGAGGTGGAAGCGAAAAAAGGAAAACAAGAAGAAAAAATAAAAAAAAGGAAAAAAGAAGGGGAAGCGAGCTTCCCATTAATGGGGAGGTGCGCTTCCCAATTTTTTTTGGTGCTTCCCATCACGCTTCAGAAGCGTCACGTTTCATGCTTTTGAAATACGCATGGGTCCCCAAGTCCTATGGAGCTTCCTGTAACCCTGATTTTAACATCTAAAATGCTATATCATATATTTATTGCATATGCATTCATAATAAAAATGAAGGTACTGATGATTCAAAAAGATGTTTACTAAGCATTATAATTCAGCTAATCTCAACATTAATATGTATCATCATATATTTATGATAGTGAAGGCATCATAGTTAACTTACTGCATATGCATTCATAATCAAATGAGATTTTTTTAATGCTAAATAAATATTCTACAAAAGAAGTAAAACAAATCCACAAAAATATTATATATAAATCAAAGTATAAAAAAGATTTATGAATAAATTCCTTTGAAGGTCTCAAACTGCATTGATCAAATTGGCAAGGTTTTAAAAATTTCATAACCTATTGATAAATCCAAATTAAACACAATGTTGGCACTAAAAATTACAAATACCTTTTCCTGTTCATTATGTTTGCATTTTTTATACTAAATGATTATGAGAAGAATCTAGCATTGAATTATTATAACTCAATCACAACAAAGATTAAGGACCATAAACAACGAAACTACAGAAACACATTATATAGAAAAATTCAAAAACATGATTAAGATTAACAATCCAACACAACACTGTAAGTTTTTAGTCTCACATAAAAGAAAATTAAAGTGTCAAACTATGTTACCACGACACGACACTTAGGGTGCCGTACCCGTGCTGACACGTGTTGACACATGTACTGGTACTTGGACACGACATTTGCCGTGTTCTATATTATCCTATGTTATATTATATATTATATTATATTTTTAATATATAATATATATTTTACATATATAATATATATTTTTCAGTATATATTTAGCCGTGTCCCCATACCGACATCTTTTGGAATTGCCATTCGTACCCAGGTGACATAGGTGTCAACAAAACAACATAGAAAAATGTTCAACAAAGGTTTTTAATACATAAATGTCACTCATCTTCTTCAAGCCCAAAGTCATCTTCATTCATATCATCATCAGCTTTGTAGGGATGGCAATGGACCGGGGGAAAACAGGGCCCTGCCTCGCCCCGTTTGGACCGGGGATGAAGGGCATGAAACAGGGATGAAGGTTAAAATCCATCCTCGTGTGGGGATAGAGGCCGGGATGGACTTACCATCCCCATCCCATCCCCATCCCCATCCCTAATCCTTTTAAGGGATGACAATAGATCGAGGGGAAACGAGGCCCCACCCCGCCTTGCCCTCTTTTGAACCGGGGATGGAGGACATGAAACAAATATGGAGGCGGTGGTGGAGGTTAAAATCCATCCCCGTGCGGGGATGGTGGTTCAGGTTTTGAGACGGGGCATGAGTGGAGACCTTGTCCACCGCCCCTGGTCCATTGCCATCCCTAGCCCCATGCCCACACCACCATCTCCTCTAAAAGCATCATCATCATTAAAATGTGGCAATATTTGAAATATTTTGTTCATGCTGCCTAATTCAATCTTCATATATTTTCCTCCAGAAAGTAGAAAGTTAGAAAGTACTGAAGAAGATCCAACACCAGTAGAGACATCCATTGGTGTATTGGAAGTTCCAGTTCCAATGCTTTTATCATCTAAGAATTCATCATTAGTTTGATTCATTGCAATTGCAAGACTCTCTTCTTCTAAAGTCTTAAGGAAGTCCTAGGAACAATTGTAAGAAATAATGGCAAGTATGAGAAAATTGAAAGTCTATTAAAATGCAAATTGTAATACTAATATCATAAAATATCATATTAGTCATTTAAGTTTTAAATCAATAAACATACCTCATCATTTTCCAACACACCTTCATCTTGCATCACCCATTCATCTAGTGGACTTTCTAGAAAAATGTTGTCCAATGATATGGGATCAAAGTTGGAGTCTTTTCTAACTTGCTTCTCTCTCAGACCAAGGTTATAATGAACATATACATGATCATTTAATTTTTTTTGGAGTCATTGCTATGCTTTGTATGAATTTGATCAAATGTGCTCTAATTACGCTCACAGTCAGATGATATACATGTTTGACTAAGAATGCAAATTGCTATCCTTAATTCCTTACAATCCATTCCATACATTTGTCACTGTGAAGCTACATGGAAATATAAATAACCATTCTTATATTTATATGAGATAATAAGAATTTAATATTAATAAGAATATTTACATCGATCCCAGAAGCGACGCGTCACATCGGCGCCCGGGTGTGGTGTCAAATAGGCAAGGGTTCCCTCACTTTGTTGGTCTGGTGGGGGTAAAGAAGTTAGTCCAAGACCATAAAATTAGGTTAGCCACTTGGAACATAGGGTCTTTAACTGGTAAGTTGGTAGAGTTAGTAGATGTTGTGTAGGAGAAAGATTGATATTTTATGTCTACAAGAGACCAAATGGGTAGGTGAGAAAGCAAAAGTGATAGAAGCTTGGGGATATAAGATTTGGTATACAGGAATAAATAGGAATGAGAATGGAGTAGGGATTGTTATGAGTCGTGAGTTTATAGATAATGTAGTTGAGGTTCGTAGGAAGGGTGATAGGATTTTACTTATTAAGTTAGTATTAGGTACGGATATTATTAATATTATTAGTGTTTATGCACCTCAAGTAGGTTTAGATGATTCCATTAAGCGTCAATTTTGGAAAGATTTAGATGTAGTACAAGAGACCAAATGGGTAGGTGAGAAAGCAAAAGTGATAGAACCTTGGGGATATACGATTTGGTATACAAGAATAAATAGGAATAGGAATGGAGTAGGGATTGTTATGAGTCGTGAGCAATGTTTTAAAACTCGCCGAGTCAACTCGTTGACTCGGCTCGGCTCGCCCCTCCAGCGAGTCAACCCGGCAAGGCAAACTCGGTTTGCCAAAACTCGGGCTTGACTCGGGCGAGTATTGGGATGTTTGAAATTTGTTTTTTGAGTTTCAAATTACAGTTTCGAAATATATAAGTACATATATTTTAACAAGGGTTACCCCCAGATTTTGTATAAAAAAGAAAATAAAAATCATTTAAAGATCAAAAAGCATTTAAATCCATAGAATAAAATCGCCAGGTTGTTCGAACTACTGTTCACTCTGTGTTATCAACTTATTCTAGCAAAATATTTTAAAGAAATGATTCTCACTATATATGGCGGGTCAACTGTGCCTATGGGAAGTCACATTTAGGTTTCATCATCCATTTGTTATGTGAACAAGCATTGTACATATTCAAATATTAGTAGTCTTTTTATAGTTGTGCCATTAATATATTTTCTGCATAGTTTTATACATGAGAAAATTGCTTATTTATGTTGATATTGGGCATTCTGTAAACTTTCAATATGCACATATATCCCTGTTTTACATTTATGGATTTGTTAGAGGGAATTAAAACTTTGAAAACAAGCTAGCATATATGATTGGTCATTTTAGGAACCTTAGGTAGTAGCAGACTGAACTCATGGTGACCACATCCTCTAATTCAAGTCAATGAATTAGTCAAAGTGCTTGTATAGATATCAAATTCAATTATTCAAGCAAACCTCTATAGCTCTTTGCAGTTGTTTTTATA
Organism: Nuphar pumila; assembly: GCF_984573655.1. Lineage (NCBI taxonomy): Eukaryota > Viridiplantae > Streptophyta > Magnoliopsida > Nymphaeales > Nymphaeaceae > Nuphar > Nuphar pumila. Next base: position 131,341,659 of record NC_143254.1, on the reverse strand, counting down.
TTCTTACAGACATTTGGAGACTGTGTTTACTCAAAAACATGGTTTCAGACAAATTATATATTGTTTTTCTTTTAAAATCAAAAGTTAACAAAACCCGGTCTGAGTCACTGAGTTGACTCGCCGAGTCACGAGTCAATAAAGAACCAGTCGAGTTCCGAGTCATGGGTTTTAAAACCTTGGTCGTGAGTTTATAGATAATGTAGTTGAGGTTTGTAGGAAGGGTGATAGGATTTTACTTATTAAGTTAGTATTAGGTACGGATATTATTAATATTATTAATTTTTATGCACCTCAAGTAGGTTTAGATGATTCCATTCAGCGTCAATTTTGGAAAGATTTAGATGGAGTAGTATAAGGGATATCTTATGGAGAAAAGCTTTTCATCGACGGTGACCTTAATTGACATGTAGGCATTAGTAGGGATCGATTTAAGAGTATCCATGAAGACTATGGTATAGGAGAAAGAAACGAAAGTGGAGAAAGGATTTTAGATTTTGGTTTGTTCTATGATATGATCTTAGCAAACACTTGGTTTAGGAAGAGGGAGTCTCACCTAGTAACATTTAAAAGTGGGGTTAATACGACTTAGATAGATTTTTCCTACTTAGAAAGAGAGATAGGGGTTGTTGCATCGATTGTAAGGTTATATCGGGAGAAAGTGTAGCTACACAACATAGAGTCTTAATTTTAGATATTAGAATTAGACAATGTCGCAAAAGGGATAGACATATGATAGATCCTAGAATTAAGTGGTGGGCACTGAAAGGAGCTAAACAAGGAATGTTTGTAGAGCAGGTTGTTAAGGAAGCTGATTGGTGTCTCGAGGATGATTCAGAATCAATGTGGAATAAGATAGCTGGTGGCATGAGAAAGGTGGCTAAGGAGGTATTGAGTGAGTCTAAAGGCGGTGCACCACTAGGTAAGGATACATCATGGTGGAACGAGGATGTCAAATTAGCTATTAAGGTTAAAAGAGAGTATTATAAAAATCTAAGTAGAAGTCGTGATAATGAGAATTTGGAGAAGTATATGATAGCAAAGAAAGAAGCTAAAAAAGTAGTTTGAAACGCGAGAGATAAGGTATATAAGGAGGTTTATGACAAGTTGGATACCAAAGAGGGCGAGTAGGATATTTATAGGCTTGCAAAGATGAGAGATAGGAAATCGAGAGATCTGGGTATGGTTAGATGTATCATAGATGAAACACAAAGGGTTTTAGTCAAAGATGAGGAGATTAAGGAGAGATAAAAAGATTATTTTGATAAGCTATTTAATGGAAGTCATGCTCAAGATCTTGGAGACTTTTTCGTTCCTTTTCATGTGATGAATCGTGACTTTATGCGCAAGATTCAAAAGAAAGAAATTGCATAGGCTTTGAAGAAAATGAAATCAAGAAGGGCAGTTGGCCCAGATGGTATACCTATCGAGGCTTGGAAATGCTTGGGACAGAAAGGTTTAGAATGGTTGACAAATCTTTTTAACAAGATTTGACGGACAAATAAGATGCCTAATGAGTGGAGGAAGAGTACTTTGGTGCCTTTATATAAGAATAAGGGTGATATATACAAGATTGCACACAAACTATCGTGGTATAAAACTCATGAATCATACTATGAAACTTTGGGAGAGGGTGATTGAGTCTAGGTTGAGGAAGGTTGTCATGATATCGGAGAATCAATTTGGTTTTATGCCTGATAGATCAACTATGGAAGCTATACATCTTCTTAGACAACTTATTGAGAGAAATAAAGAGAGGAACAAAGATTTGCATATGGTTTTTATTGATTTGGAGAAGGCATACTATAGAGTACCTAGGGACGTTTTCTGGTAAACAATGATGAAGAAAGGTGTTTCTCTCAAGTACATTAGTATAATTAAAGATATGTATGAAGGAGTAGTAACCAATGTCCGCACTTGTGGAGGGGTGACAACCAATTATCCTATAACGGTTGGGTTACATCAAGGATCTGCTTTAAGCCCTTTCCTATTTGCTATAGTGATGGATGAACTTAAGAAATCAATTTAAGAAAATGTGCCATGGTGTATGTTGTTTGATGATGATATTGTTTTGATTGATGAGTCTAGAGTTGGGGTTAATGCTAAGTTAGAATTATGGAGACAAACATTGGAAGAAAGAAGTTTTAAGTTGAGTAAGAGTAAGACAGAATATATGGAATGTCAGATTAGTAAGCAACGAAGTAGTGATGGGAGTGTAGCGAAACTTGATGAGCAAGAAATACCGGTGGATGATTGTTTCAAATATTTGGGATCTATAATTCAAAAGTATGGAGAAATTGATGGAGATGTAAATCATAGGATAAAGGTTGGGTGGATGAAATGGAAAAGTGCAACTGGAGTGTTGTGCGATCGTAGAATGCCATTGCGGTTGAAGGGAAAGTTTTATAGGACGACTATTAGGCCCACTTTACTATATGGTACGGAATGTTGGGCTGCCAAGAGACATCATATTCAAAAAATGAGTGTAGCGGAGATGCGTATGCTTAGATGGATGTGTGGAAATACAATAAAAGATAAGATTCAGAACGAGGAGATACGTAAGAAGGTAGACGTTGCTCCCATTGAAAATAAGATGAGAGAGAATCGTTTACGGTGGTTTGGACATATTCGGCGATGGCCTAATGATGCTTCAGTTAGAAGGATGGAGAAATGGGAAAATATATTAGTTAAAAGAGGTCGGGGTAGGCCTAGGAAGACTTGGATGGAGATGATAGGAAAGGATATGAATGCTTTGAACCTCACCGAGGACATGGCATTGGATAAAAATTATTGGAGGAGAAGGATTCATGTGGAAGACCCAGAATGATTTTCTTTTTTGGTTCATATCGCCGACCCCAATTGTTTTGGGATGAAGGCGTAGTTGTTGTTGTTGTTGTAAGAGTATTTACATTCTTAAATTATCAATGAATTACTAGGTTTAAGCCTTTTTTGTGTGCCAATAGCATTTGGGTCTGCAAAGTTATCAAGTGCATTCACAAGCTTTTCTAAGGATAAAAAAGATGAAATTAAGTAAAATAAGATAAAAATTCCACATCTTAAAATATGATAGTAATTTAACAATTTGTCATACTAATGTTTATCTTGAAAATATAGTTATGAATACCTGACAAGATGCATTAATTTGTTTCTTAGGATCTCGTTCCAAGACACGGATGCATTTATTTATTGCACATTGCTCCTCTGCATCATCCTGCATAAATTAGAAGTAGAGAAACATTAGTGCTACTATTTCAATTGGTACAAATCAAATTCAACATAAGAAAAATAAACAACTAAGAAGATTTGTTTTACCTTGAGAGTTTTTGAAAACTGCATGAATTGGTTGAATGAGTTGTTTCTCACATCTTTTATCAATTATATTGCAAAATGATTGATACTTGCTTTCAACCCCACCACAAATTCTTTTATTGCCAATTTTGCTGGACCTATAAAAAGAGCCTATAGTAGGATTATCATCACTATCAACCATTCGAATAACTCGTACAAGTGGTTCCACAATTTTCACAATATGTTGAAGTATTTTCCAAAATGAATCACTTAATACAATGCTTGCAACTTCTTTACCGTCATCTTCATTAGCTTGGTTACATGCACTCCAATCATCGGAAACAAACATTTTTCTAAGATCACTTTTGTGCTTCAATAAACTATCGATCAATATAAACTTTGTATCAAATCTAATTTCAACTGGTCTTACAATTTCACCCTCATTAGTAAACTTTGATATCATCATATTTAAAACAAGAGTATGATTGTAAATGAATTTTGTAATTCTTTTTCCCTTCACACATTTCTTTATAGTTGACATTTCAATATCTTCTATCATGACAACACATGACGCCCAAAACAAATGCCCCATATCTTTCTCTATTTTTTTTCTTCAGCCCTATAGTTGGTTGCATTATCAATAATTACTTGCATTACATTCTCTTCTCCTACCTTAACGACAACTTTATCAATAATCTTTTAAAGATTAACATTCTTAACAATAAATTTTACAAAATACACAACTTGTGGACAATAAACCAATAAATTTGTAAGCGTCATTTGTTTCCCATCTTTCCAACCATCGTGCATAATGGTGCACCCAGTCTCCTTCCAAGAGTCCTGATATAATTGCAAATTGCCATGGATTATTTCTCTCTTTTTGCAAATATCTACCTGCTATTTCTTTTCCCAAAGGTGGCTTTTAATTCTTTCAGCATAATGCCCAATCACATCTTTCATCATTTGAAAATATGGTGAACTTGCAGCATTAAATGGTATTGCACAATGATAAAAAATTCTGCATATAGCTGTGCATATTTTCTCCCTTGACTTTGCATCTATCGCAGACCTTATTGAAATTTGCCTCATAAATGGAAATCTTTCTTTTCTCACCACAAACTTTTCCATATTGTTTTTTTGCTCTTGAGTTGCATTTTCTTTTCCAATGATCCCCGACCTTGATAAGATCTTACAAGTATTTGGTTTCCTTTGTCCAATTCCATTGAATATGATTCATAATCATCATCTTTCAGTCCAAGAGAAGCAACTTCATCATGAACAACTTGCTTTTGCCTTTTCCTAGCTTGAAATCTATCAAGGATGCCACACACAGTTTTCTTAGTCTTCGGAGAAACATTTGGGCAACGTTAAACATCTTCTTTCTAACGTGCCAAATGTGCTTTCAGTCTACTGATACCTCCATGAATCTTTTTTCCACATTTTAACCATTGCACCTTTTTTGATTCATCTAAAGGTTCCCCAAACTCCCAAGCAGGGTCTTTAGGTTTCTCTTGCTTCCGCTTCATTTTTTGAAAAATAAAAAAATAACACATTTTCCTACCTCCTATCATTTACACCTAACATAATGATACATCAAATACCTTCATGAGCATCAATAATACACAAAAAGCATAAAAAAATCAAATTTTTTATCAGAATAGACAATCAAGTAAGCAACCATCAAGAAGACAAAAACATTAATAAAACTATCCAATTAGCCTTCCATAGTTCCAATTTCACACATACACAACCTATATGTGGACATAGGTGATAGGTGCCATTGCCGAGAAGAATCAAGAGAAATCCCTTTGAAAATGTTCAAGTTTTTCTGTTAAAGTAATGGATGTGATTTTGCAGTTTAAGTTATGAAATTTTCATCTTTTTAACTTTTTCAAGTCTTTATGTTAAAGAATCAATGAAAACTCCTTTGAAATTCAACGTGAAGCAGGGTGTGCTCTGGGAGTGTGGGTAACAACGTGAAGCAGGATGTGCTCAGTGTTGTGCATAACAATGTGAGTCGTGAAGCAAGGTGTGTTGTGTGCATAACAACGTGAAGCAGGGTGTGTTGTCTGCGTAACAATGTGACAGAGGATGTGCACGATGTTGTGCGTAACGTGAGTCGTGAAGAATACATCAATTGCTGATGGTTGAAAAAATATCAAAGGGAAATTACAAAAAAAACCCAAAAAACAGGGCAACACTGCAGAACTAGCATCATTTGAGAGATATAGAGAAAGCAGGACGCCAGGCTGCAGCTACGAGCTTGCATTCTGCTGGCTGAGAGAGAGTGAGTGAGAGTTGGAAATGGGTACATGTTCAACAAACCAACAAAATGTTGAAACTCGAAATTTTGTTCTTCAGTTTTTCCCTCTTTGAATTCACGAAGAAAACAAAAAATGCAAAATCAGAGAGAGAGAGCAGTCACCGATGCCAGGTTACTTCCTTCAGGCTTCGAGCCTGCTGCCGCCAGAATGTTGGTTGCCGACACCAAAGGAGAGACCGGAGGGGGATGAACCATAGGAGAAGAGAGGGCTAGAGGGGTTGTAATTCGCGAGACGGTAAAGACCAAAACCGAAAGAGGGCTAGATGCTAATAAAAATACAAGTCGATTTTCATTTCGGTAGTGACTCGGCCGATACATATCAGTATCGTGACTCAGTGATTTTTTGATGCTTCAAGTTTCAACCCAATAATCGTCCGAGTCTCGAGTATACAAAATGATCGTAACTTGGTTGAGTCACCCGAGCTTTGAGTTTGAATCGGGTGGGTTTCGGGTTATAACGAGTCATACTGTTTTTTTTGACTGGAATATGTTCCGGAGTTCAGTCGGCCGAGTCCCCAGTCAACTCAGCGAGAAATCCAACCATGATACCATGCCCATTGTGTACAATACATGCTTGAACTGAGATTCCAGAAGAAGATAGTTCTCTGAGTTCAGTTTAATCGACATGTAATTATGCACATTATTTGGCAGAGAAGCGGAAGTCATACCAGCCATAGTTGACGTTGGAGTCCCACTGGTGTGTGCTCCATCACGACAGAAGATCAAGGCAGTTTTATGGCTCTGCTACCATAAAACAACACAAACAAAATTATTCACACAAGAGGAAACATAATTTACGTGGTTACGTCTACGTCGAAGTGTGACTTTCAACCTAGAATAAGGCTTTCAGTTCATCATTCATCTATCTATGACACCTTTATTATAAGGTTGGAGTATAATGTCTCCTAGGAGACAATAGGTTGGTAGCCAAGGCATTACAAGAGGACTGGACACTTTTAGAATCTTTATCATATGCTAACTTTCCATAATCTTTCCTAATGAACGATACCCCATTAGGATTTTGAATGAGCCTTCCTTGAATAGTCTTTCCTTCTTTCTTCAGTTTCCTTGATTGCCTTAGATAATTCCTGCATTATGTGACCTCCATTAGGAGTGTCGCCCTTTAGATTGTATTCAGGCCCGGAGCCGGAACTGGTTGTGCTTGTGCTCTAACACCATGCACATTAAATAAATGTTTTCTTGAAGACTTGTTTTAATGGCTTTTTTCGCTACATCAGTCAATAATTTATGTTTGATTTTGAGCTTCCATGTACTATGTGTATTGTTTTCACCCAGTGTTGTTAAAAACACGCCTCATGGCGAGACTTTTTTTCCCTTGAGGCGCATGCAAATAGCACAAAATCCCTAAGGCACACGCCTCATGGGTTATGAGGCATGCACCTCAGGGCGAGGTGGACCTCTAAGTGAGGCGCACACCTCAGTCAACACAGGTCAAATGGGGTCAAAGCCCCCATTTGACCAAAATTTATGGCTGAGCTCGACCCTAAATAAGGTCGGGCCTCTCATGTTTTTCTAATTTTCGCCTTTTGACTCACTCTCCCTCTCCCTCTCTCTCGACTCTTCCTCTTTTCTCTCGCCTGTCAACTCCCCCTCTTTGTCGCCTCACCCTCTTCTTTCTCTCCTCTCTTTTTTCATCTCGCTTCTTGACTCACTCTATCTCTCTCGCTCTTCTCTCTTGCGTGTCATCTCTCCCTCTTGTGTCTCGTCTTTAAGAAGAAGAAAATGAGCTCGAGCTTGACTCTCCCTCTGCTGATAGGTGTTTTTTTTTGTATTGGTGTTTTTTTTAATTATATCATTTTTTTTCTGTATTGATGTTTTTTGCAATGTTGTTGCTGCTGTCTATCTAGAAAAGCAGATGGTCCTTAGATGTAATTTGTATCTTTCTTTTTTTCTGTATTGATGATTTTTATTCTGAATCTTGTAATTTTATCAAAAAAGAAAGCAAAAAACCCAAAACAAGTCATTTGCTTATTTTCTATTTCTTCATCAATAAAGCATTTCTTTTATTTATTTGTATTTGTAGATATTTTTAAAGGTTTTTTAAGTTTTTTTTTTAAATTGAGGCTTACGCTTTACGCCTCTAGGCTTACTCCTCGCTTTAGTTTTTTGGTGGAGCGCTACGCTACACCTCAACGCTTTTCACAACATTGTTTTCACGTCTGCAATTACTACTGCTGAAGGCCCTAAATGATCAAAACCTATGTCACATGGGTGCGGGTGCGGGTGCGGGCACGGGCACGGGTGCGGGGATTCGGCACATCCAAAAAACCCGGGTGCGGGGGTGCGGCAGGGAAAAAAATGTAAAACACACACACACACATATATATATATATATATATATATATATATATATATATATATATATATATATATATATATATATATATATATATATATATATATATATAGGGTCCGGGGGTTCCCCCGACGGTTTTTTTTTTAAATTTCATTTTATATACAGCTGCACGATAGCGCACCCATCTCGTCAGGAGAACAGTGGATACTAATAGCCAGCAAGGCTACCACCATCATTATCATTTATTATGGAGAGAGAAAATCCTTTACGAAAAAGAAGGATCAGCAAGGCTACCACCATCATTATCATTTATTATGGAGAGAAAAAATCCTTTACGAAAAAGAAGGATCAGGATTGAAAAGGCAGGAGCAGCAGCAGCTGTCAGCAGATTTTTTTTTTAAAATTCCGCAGCCCATTTCATAGGGCAATTTTTAAAAAAAAACCCAAAAAAAATGGACCTAAATGATCCTGGGTGCGGTCAATGCACCCAGGATCGGGTTGACCACACCCGGTGCCGCACCCGCACCCGCGTCGATGCGGGTGCGGCACCCTGCTAGCCGAATCCCTGTGACATAGATCAAAACCCAAAGCCTAGCTTGGCCAAGCCAGCCTTGGGTTATGAAGACCTAAAGCTGACTTAATATTCAAGCAGACATCCATTTTAAATTTTACATATTTTAAACACGGGTTTAATAATTAGCTTGTATTGGGAGGTGCACTCTCACCTACATTTGAAATTTCTTGTTCTTGCTGGTGCTGTATCTTTATCTACTAAAATGAAGGGATTCGTCTCTTCTGTTAGGTGTGCCATACCTTTTTTGATTCGTACTTACAGTTGTTTTTTGAAAACTATCTATGAGCCGTATGCCACATCTTTCCCAAGAGTATTCCTTACGAACATTTGGGTTATGTTTGCTTGACCCCTCCGAAGGATTCACATGAGAATCCAATTCATGGGAGAATGAATCATTGTGCACCATTCTCTCATGGTTTATTGGAGAATGTCTCTGAATGCTTTTCTCAATTTTGCAAAAGGTGGGTTGTGAGAACGTTCTTTCTCTTGGGATGTCTAAGCAAATGTGCTTGTGATGGATTTTTGTAATTTTCACTGCATCTAATGATTGCCCTCTCTTCTGTTATTCTTGTTTCAGCTGTTTGTATTGCTTTTAAACTGCCAATGTACTATTCTATACCTGACTACTGACTGAAATTGCATTTTCAGGAACCATGGGTCTTGTGGACTACACTAATTCTGAGGACATGAAATATGCTGTAATCACCAATCTTACAGATTTCTTTTTGTGTGTCTGTGTGTGCACGTGCATGCGTGTGTGCTTGCTATGGTTGATGCATGTGCAGTTTATCTATATTTTTATATTTTCTTTACGTTGCTTTTTAGTAAACCTAACACTAGAGATGTGATCTACATGGTTTGGTTAGTGTCAACTGGCTTTTGGATCAACTGATTCCAATGTGTAAACAGGGTTTTCCTGGAATTCAAAATCAACACTTGACAACACACTGATGTTTCATGATTTAACCAAAACATGTTTTCTCATTGAAAAAGCATGATCCAAGGGTTGAACCCTAATAAATTGACCATGCTGAACACATGTACAGTGTCAGATTGAGTCAAAACAATTTACACCTGAGTTTCCATCTGGACTACACGTGCTGCTGTCTGTAGCATATATATAGAATAAGGTGTAACACCGGACACCCCTGGCGTCGAATGCGGCTGAACGTGCCAGGGGCATCTGCATGTTGTTTTTTTCTTTGCTCTTTTTGGACATTTAGCGTCTCTAAAAGTCTATACAGTGGAAAAAAGCATGCCGTTGATCGATGTGCGATCAACAGCGCACATTGGTTCGATGTATTGCACCCTACTCTGTATATATAGGGAAAATATTTGCTACTAATGAAGGTAAGAAACTAATGAGCTAGAAATCATAGGCGCAAGTTGTATAGACTCAATCTAACCACATAGATGTGTTCAACATGGTTTGTTTGCTACGGATCAAGCCATGGATCAAGCTTTTCTAATGTAAAAATGTGATCTTTTGAGTTATGAAATTTTGGCACATTGTTGGCCATTGATTTTTGGAACCCTTTATAAACCTAATTACTTGTCATAATCACGTGATTCAAAACAAGTTTCCTACTAAACAAATCATGATCACTTCTGTAACATTTGATATACAAAAAATTGAAATTTTTACCTTCATTAGTAGCCAATATTTACCGTATATATATATATGGGTTACTCTAACATTAAACTAATTGTATTTAACACTAGATGAATTCAACCTTATGTAAATGACTAAAATACCCTTAAAATAATGGCATTTTTTAAAATGCAAGGTTACTTATTGAGGTCAAAAATAAAACTTTGATAGCTTCATAAAGATAACTTTTTTGTAAAAGGTATTTGGCTTAAGTTCAAATGACCTATAATGCCCAAAAAAGTAACCATGCATTGTAAAAAAATACAATTCTTTTAAGGGTAGTTTAGTCATTTTAATAAGGCTGCATCCATCTAATGTTAAACATAACTAGTTTAATGTTATATATTCCTCATACTGAAAGTGTGCTGCTTTATGTTTTCATCCAGATTCGGAAACTTGATGACACTGAATTCCGAAATCCATTTGCACGATCTTATATCCGGGTAAGTTTTTGTTTATATACTGTATGGAGCCATTGAACTTTTTTTGTTTCGTATTTTGGGTTTTTTGTTGACTTGAACAAGTGACTTGGGATCAAGTTGGTGTGTATTAGTGAAGTTGTGATAGGCGTTGATATACAGCTCTTCAACATCATAATTTTGTCCATGTATTTTTGTCATGTTGTGAAACAGGTGAAAAGTTATGAAAGGAGTGCATCTAGGAGCCGCAGTCCAAGCCGTGGAAGGAGTCGGAGTAGAAGCCGCAGCAGAAGCCAAAGTCCTAGACGAGAAAGGAGCCAAAGGTATGGGCCATTTCCCAATACTTTTTCCTCTGGTTTTTGTTAAAGGCATGCTATGAATATCTTAGAAAAATGTTGAATCAATGATACTTGATCGTCTAATTCACTTTCAATTTCAGCAAATCTCCACGGCGTTCAGCCTCTAGGTCTCCAACAAAATCAGCTCCTTCCAAATCTGCATCCCCTGTGAGGTAATTGCGGTAGTTGTTTCCTCCTGTAACTTGGAATTTTGTTTTGTTAGTCCTGAAGTGGTTTATTTACTCACTGCAAGTATTTAATAATCTTTGAACAGGTCTAGGTCCAGATCTTTATCCCGAAGTCCGGTAAGTTTGTATTAATTGTTGAGTGAATTTATCATTTTTTGTTGAATGTCATTCTGGTGTGGCGGCAGGATTTTCTTCTGATGTAAAGCTTATGCTTTTTTTTTCAGGCATAAATGTCAAGATTGGTCACAGTTGTGCTGGATTTACTCCGGTGACTGGGTGTAGGGTTTGTCTTCTGTTATTTGTTTGGTTAAAGTCCACAAAAGTTTTATGAATGCATGACAGAGTCCAACAGACATTGACGTTCTCCAATTGGACTGTAGATTGACATTCTCCAGTTAGACAGTAGATAAGTTTGCGACTTTCCGAGTTCTCCCTGAACACATCCTTAAAGACTTGGTTATGGCTTGGTAATTGATTTTTCTTGTCTAACGTTTTATAAACTGGTGTGTTATGGTGCCTAGTTGATATTCAGTTTGACTGTTATATACATATTTGATTACTTTAGTGCTGCTCCTTGAATGGGAAGTGTCGAAGTCTGCTTTATTCTATTGATTCAAATCTTGTCAGTTATGATGATTTGGTCCTGCTATCCTTTCGTCCCTCAATATATTTTCTGGACTTCACCACCAATACGCTGGCTGAACAGTAATTATGTTATTTGAAACGAGGCACTCGCAACTGTTTACATCAAGGGCTTGTAACTGTTTAAACGAGGCACTCGCAACTGGTTTCGCAGTTCCTTTCGTCATGTGTCATTATTTGATGACGTTGATATTTCATAAAGCTTGATCGTTTCAGTGTTCCCCTATTGAGCCCTTAAAATATGGGTCGCTTGTTTTTAATACCTTGGTGGTCTGGTCTATCTAGCAATTTTTTGGGCTGGCTTGTTGATTATATTGATAGTCTGGTTGATGAGCCTGTCCATGATATAATATGGAATGCTGCTTTCATTTCATATGCTTTTTTTTCCAATGAGGAACTGCTTAACCACCCCTGGGATCAGAGACCTAGTCATGCTGGCTATGCCTGCTGTAGGTAGGGTCGCTGTCTTGATGGTGTAAACCCGTGGTGCACCTCTTGCTTCCAGGAAGTCACCTTGCTTTGGTCGTTCCATAAATTATCATCAAATGATTGCCTTTTAGGTCTTCTACATCTCTTACAAGCAATTCAGATTGTTTAAAGATAAGTTTTTAGACCAGGTCTTTAGAAAACTAGGTCTCTTAACTTGTCCAAACGGGCCCTTAAGTTGGTTGTGATCTGTGATTCCGAAAGCATGAACGAGGTTGGAGATTTATAGGTACTGCGATCGAACAATTTCCTAGTTGAGCAGCAGAGTACCTACCAGCCTGCTTGTATTATTTCAATTGGTGTTTTAGAGTTCAATGGCATTCAGAGAACTTGTATCCTTGTCATACTTCATTTAAAACTTTAAACTCGGGGGTGACCTACTCAAACTAGAGTATATGCGGGTTCTAAGGGTTCGTTCGATTAGATCATTGATTCTAAGTTAACAATTTTTATTGGATCCGGGTCTTAAAATTAGACTTAACTAATAATAATTTGTTTGGGTACGGATTGGAATATGTGACAATGTTTTCTGCTGGGTCTTAATCGTATCTGGTTAATTTTGTATTTTTCATTACATACGACACCCATATTCCAATTATGTTCTTACTGTTTCCAAACCCAAGTTAGCTCAACAGGGCTATTGTATATGAATTATATATCTCCCAACAGATTGGATATCTGGCCGACTGGGGTCTGGCCTAAACAGCCCGCACTACGGTGTAAGAAAATGGCTATGCAAAAGTAAACCATATAACTCAAATATGTACAAGGAAATGGTCTGGACATTACAGTTACCTCCTCAGCTACGGGTTCCCAAACTGATGTTCTCCACGTGGTACTTGTGGATTTGAACTTCGGACTATGCTTTGGACCAAATATGGCTCAAATATTGACAAAATCGAGCCTGGTTTTCCAAAAATTTCATAATAAATCCTCAAAGTTTAAAAAATATGGCCAATATTTGTAACTATGCTAAACCCAGTGCTACATGTTTTGGATTGGGTTCACTTCAACTCATTTGGGCCATTGAACGAACATGATTGCCTAATAAAAAAGAGCATGAATAAACAGCAAATTGATATATAGGATCCAAAGTAACGTCATGTGTGTTGGGCGTCGGTCGCACCCGTTTGTATTTTTTAAGTGTAGTACAGTTTTAGCAGTGGTCTAAAAGTGTAAGAGTATACAAAAGTGCATTGTTGATTGCACTTGAGATCAACATAGCACTTTCGTCCAAAAATCATGAGACACTTTTTTGTGTATGAAGATACTCCCTACTATATATATAAAAGGTTAATCTAACAGTAAACTAGTAATGCTTAATATAGATGAATTAAACCGTATTAAAGTGACTAAATTATAATTTAAAGAATGATATTTTTTTTAAATGTATAGTTACTTTTTTGGGCATTATTGGCCTTTTAAACTTGAAGGGAATTGAAAAGTCAAACAGTATTTTTAGAAAAAAAGCAATTTTATAAAGCTATTAAAGTTAGCTTTTTAACTTTGAAAAGTAACCTTGCATTATATATTTTTTATTATTTTAAGAATATTTTAATCATTTTCATACGGTTGAATTCATCCAATGTTAAACACAACCAGTTTAATGTTAGATTAACCTATATATATTAATATCATAGTCATAGACATCGGTGATATTATTTATGGGAATTTATCGATAAAATATCTAAAATTTTTCAAAATATTGCCAATTTCATTACATCATGATCTTATCACGAGAATATCGTGTTATTATCAATTATTTTTACTAATTATTTTTATTTTGTAGATCCTAAATATGTTTTTGTTCTTTCTTTTATTATATATGTATTTTATTTACTAAATATGATATTTCTTACTTATTTTGTTATTTTTATATGTTTAAAAAAAAAATTAAGCTGCAAGATTTATCACCAAACCTAGAATATCTCGATATATAACTTTGTTGAGATAAAGATGATATATATATATATATATATATATATATATATATATATATATATATATATATATATATATATATATATATATATATATTAGTATCACCTATATCAGTTATATACTCGAAAGGTTGCTTTAATATTGGCTATTTCAAGCTAGTCAATATTAAAGAAAATATCTTGACATATTTTTAAAATATCACCATAAGTCAAAATATCACAATAATATGATAATATTTCTGGAAAAAAATCTTTTTTAATATTTTAAGTTTGTATATCCTATTTTTTTGTTTTTATATATTTTTAAAACCTTTTAAAACTTGTTTCTTTATATTTATGAAAGAAAAATAATGCATAATTTATTATTTTCTTATCTTTTTTGTTATTATTTATATTTATTTTTTTTAATTAGCCAAGAAATTACCTTTAACACTATATATATATATATGTCAGTGAGATTTTATTATATAATTCTAAATTGATTGTACTGCCCTTGAGTTGAGAATAATAGTATTTCATAGAATAGCTTCGCAATATTTCTCGCATACCCACTCATCTGATTTTCTTCGATTATTGAGGCATTTCTGACAATTTTACTCTTCCATTAAAACGTGAATCTAATGAAACTCAATTTTTGCGAAACTCGACTTTCGCAAGCACAATTGCCTAATACATCAAAATTGCGAAACTCAGATACGAAGCCTAATTGCCACATAACTAACGAATCTCAATTGTGAGACTTTTTTTTTACAACTACTTTTCTTTCATTTAGTCCGCGTCTATAATCACTACGACCACCATCATTATTACCACCACCGCCACCATATATGACGACCATTACGGATTGAGCAAAACTCAACTTTCGCCAGTGAAACTTAATTAAAATAGAATAACGAAACTCAATTGTGATAGATGATCAAAACTCTGTTGTGAAACCTAGTGGTTGAGGTAGCAATGGCGTCGATGGTGGTGGGGGCACTAATAGTGATGTTGTTAATGGCAATGGTACTGGTGATTAGGGGTGTGAATGGGTCGGGTTTACCCGAACCCAACCCGTACCAAACCATATAGGGTCATTCGGCCTTGAGAACTGTCCAAAACGTTCTCTCTAAATTCCAACTACCATTTATTCATTAGATTGCTCCTAGCCTGTGTCGTGTGTTAAAATGATAAACATCATAAACTTCCCTTCTATCCAAGCATGTATGCATGCATGAAGTTTCTAAGCCATTAGATTTAATTTTTGCTTATGTGTGGGGATCTGCCCCAGTCCTTGGAACTAAAGGTTTTAGATATTATTTGAGTTTTGTGGATGGTTTTTCTTGGTTTACTTGGATATTTTTTTGACAAATAATTCAGATGTTATATTCCTATTTTCAAAATTTAAAGCGCATGTCGAGAACATTGTTGGCACAAAAATCAAGTTGTTGCAAATTGATGGTGGAGGTAAGTTTAAGGCCCTAAATATGTTCCTTACTAAACTTGACATTGGACATGGTGTATCATGTCCTCATACTCAAGAACAAAATGGGTCTGCTGAGCACAAACATCGATGTTGAAACAGGTGTCCCTATGGGTCATGACACAATATTGGCCTTATGTGTTCTCCACAATCGGATATTTGTTTAACCGTCTACCCACCCCCAACCTCTCCTACAAATCTCCTATTAAATATTTTTTTTTGTCAAACACCAAATTATAAATACTTAATTTTTTTGGCTGCGCTTGTTACAAATACCTTAGACCATATAGGACTCACAAGTTAGATTATAAATTGTCCCATTATATTTTCTTGGTTATAGTCTCAGTTATCATGGATATATGTGCTTCAATCCCACAACCCAAACAATTGTTGTTTCTCGTCGTGCCATATTTGATGAGAACTCTTTTTCGTTACAAAAACCATTGTTTCATACCACAATCCATATACAAAATTGACGTCACTCATTCTCTTTCGATCTCTTTACTCGCACCACCTTGTCCTGCATCCACCGTTCCTGTCTCTTAGTTTCCCGAGTGCAACCTCTTCATTGTTGGTATAAGTTTTATGAAATAGATTTTTAAAAAGATATTTTTGATAAAAACATTTTGTGACAACCAAACACCAAATAATAAAAATTGGCTTACACTAGGGTGAGATCCGGGTCGAACTCAAGGAATAGAGCAAAAATCTTGTATTCAGAGAAATGCAATTTTTATAGCCTTAAAAAAAAATTAACTAATTACAATGAGTTATCCTCTTGCGGATGGCTAAAAAATAATAAATGGCCTTATTATAAAACCAAATTAAAAATAAATAAACCTAAAGCTAGAAGAAAAGAAAAAGAATAAAGAAAAGGGTCTTCTTGCTTGAGCTCTAGTCCCTTGATCTTCACTGCTTCGCTTAATCTAAGTGCTAATGGTATTTCTTCTTGATTTGCCTTGCATTCATTGCTTACATTTCTCACACATATTCTGAAGGGCCTTCTTAAGGGCTCTTTTAGGGGTCTCCAGGGAACCTTTTAAGGACATCTAAGGGCTTTTCGTGGGCACTTTTAAGTGCTTATTGCACACGCAAACGGCTTTTCTGCAACACAAAAACACAAAAAAAAAAAAACCATACCAAAATCTAATGTTAGTCAAATAAATTAACATGTAACAAACTAAATAACAACTATGAAACAAACTAACTACTTTAATTCTAGAAAAATGTGAATAACACTAAATAATTTATCAACTTAATTAAATCTAACTTAATAGCAAAACAAACTAAATATAATCTAATTACAAGAACACCTTAATTTAAAACTAACTATGCAAGAAAATGTAATCTTACTAATTAATATAAAAACTAATCTAGCAATTCTAATTAAACTAATGCTGAATTATTGTATGGCTAAATAAAAGTAAAACGAACTGCACTGGAACACGCTTGCTGAATTTGAGATTAACGCCAATCACGTTGGCCTGCGTGAGCGACGTTAATACCCGATACGTTAAACGCTATCAGCTAATTGTGTGTGCCCTGCGTGAACCACACAACCTGCTGTAAATCCCAAACAAAAATTTTCAGTAGGTATGTATTGGTTCCAGCAGCTTGCGAGTTATCCAACTAATTGAAAATTTTCAGATCGATGCTAAAAATTATTTGAAATGAAATCTGTAAGTTGCCAATCTGTGTGATCTAAAGTCACTACATTCTGCAATCACCCTCCGATCATACTGACTCAGCAGTCAAATAACCCAAGTGCAGACTATAATACACAATGCACAAGTCACACTAAATAGTCTGTTTGGTGTTCGCGTCAAAAATCAGCAAGAGGGAAGGGACTGCATGATCAAAAAATTCATACAAATCGTTCCTCGCTGCATTCAATCAAAATTTTTTTAACACATGGGTTCATGCAGTGGCGTAGCTAGGATTCATGTGTGTGTGTGTGTGTGGGGGGGGGGGGGGGGGAGCAAACAAGGGTGTAGGAATTTTTTTTTTTGAGATAAAATAAAAAATGGCTACAATTATTAATAAAAATCTATTTCATATGGACAAATCAAACTATTTGCTGCAGTCAGGGCTGGGCTAGGACTGGGCTGGGTTATGAGTACTGGGCTAAAAAAATGGATAAAAATCTATTTCATATGGAATCAGGGCTGGGCTTTAAAAAAAAAAATTAACTGTTTCGGGAGGCAGGACTGGGCTACCCCCCCAGCTCCGCCTATGGGTTCACGCACATCAGAACACACACTCATCCGAAATATCTGCGTGCCCAAGCATATCTGCGTGATCAACAATCACGCAGGTTCGTTTGGAGGCTGCTGACGTATTCATGCCATGTGTGATCCACACAAAACAGTGAATCGCTAAAACAACTAAGCAAACAAAAAAAACAAAAATAAAAATATAAAATCGACTAGCTAAATAATGGATTTTTTTTTTACTTTTATTCTAAGCTAAATAAAATGATCGAGAATGATTCATGCTACATACTATACTAAGATAACACTTATTTATGCATTTAATGAAATAAACTAAGTCTAACCTGAATGCAAATCAAGTAAAGAGATGAGGGAGAAGAAACAAACCTCACAGTTGACTTCCGACGACATGGTTTAGAAGAAGAATGGCCTTCCTCCGAGCTGCATGAGCCTCCGACAATGGATACAAGAAAAAACCGGCAACAAATGAGATTAGAAGACAAGAAAAGCGAAAAGGAGAAAGAAGAAGAGAAGAGGGATAACTAACTGGATCAAAAAGGGGGATGAAGAGAGAAGAGAGAAGAAAGAGAGAGGGGAAGAGGGCTGACATGTTTCTCTAGAGGAAGACACAACCCTCTTCTTGAAAATTTGATTTTATACTAAAAAAATTAGGCAAAAACACTATTTTTTAAAAACTCCAATTAAGTTTTAAAAATTCTAAAAATTACACTTCTAAAAATATATTTTAAAAAATAATCAATTATAAACTAATTAGAACACTAATTAAAAACTCCTAAAACTACTGAAGCATTGTAAAAACATGCAGAAGATGGTTTGAAATGTGCATTTTTCCTCATTTTGATTTTAAAGCAATCTCTTTAAAAACATTGACAAGAATGAGTTTTTGATGCATTTTTTTTGACGGATCATGTATACAAATATAGATAAAAAATAAAGAAATTATGCATGATCAATCGTTTAGCATGGATGACCCTTTGACCTTAGATGGCGTGCTGCCCTCTCAATCACCCTCTCCCACCCTTGCGCACTCATCATATGATTACTTGTGCATAGAATAAAACTCTTAAACCTAAGTTTTTTCAAGCCACCAGGCAACCTCATCTCGTCGCCCTTCTCTCTGAACTTCTCAACAGTATTGAACCCACCACCTTTAAATAAGTATACTTTCAGCCCCACTAGCGTGATGCCGTGCACACAAAATTCTCAGCCCTTCTAAAAAACAAGACCTGGAGCCTGGTTCCTTCTGATGCATCCCAAAATTTCTTTGGGTGTAAGTAGATTTCTCACATTAAATGGAAGGTCGATGACTCTCTTGAGTGCTATAAAGTTTGTCTTGTTGTGAAGGGCTTCCATCAAGAAGTATTGACTACTTTAAAACCTTCAACCTTGTTGTAAAACCACCTACCATTCATATCATGCTATCAGCAGCTCTTAGTCACAAGTGGCCTATTCATCAACTTGATGTCCACAATGCCTTCCTTAACTGTTCCATTTATGAAAACATGTACATGGAACAACTTTCTTATTTTCAAGACCACATATTTTCCCATCATGTGTGTAAGCTCAATTGAGCTCTCTATGGCCTCAAGCCGACCCCTCAGGCTTAATACCAATGCTTAAGCACTACTCTTCTCAACAATGGTTTTGTGGAATCCCAAGTTGATGCCTCGCTCTTCATTTTGCGAAAAGTGAACTTAGCAGCTTATGTACTACTGTATGTTGATGATATTCTTAGAGTTCACCTTTGTTTATTTGGTCTCTTATCCGGCGCCTACATCATTGTTTTACTTTGAAATATCGTGGGCTACTACATTATTTTCTGGGTATTAAAGTTGTGTACACACCAGCCAGCCTTCTCCTCTCTCAGCGAAAATATATCCTTGACATTTTACAGAAAATGTCAATGCTTGGTGCCAAACCCATCAGCATGCCTGTGGCTCCATCTGCATGATTGACCTTTCATTTCATGATCCCACACTATATCAGTGTGGTGGATGCCCTATAATATGTGACTCTTGTCTTGATGTTGCTTTTCCAATGAATCGAGTTTGCAATATATGCATCAACCAGCCATTGATCATTGGAGTGTTGTAAAAAGAATTCTTCGTTATCTCAAGAAAACCATCCAATATGGGCTCTTGCTTCGGCGGTCCACTTTCATTGTACTCCCTGTCTTCTCTGATGCTGACTGGGCTGGTTCTTTAGATGACAAGTCTACGTCTGCCTATGTCATTTTTCTTGGGCTAAATATTATCTCTTGGAGATCAAAAAGCCGTTGCGGCTCATTCCAGTACTAAAGCCGAGTACACAGCCATCGCCAATGCTGCTGCAGAAATCTCCTGTGTTCATACTCTCTTTTAAGAATGAGCTATTTTTATCCCATCTCCGCCCACGCTACGGTACGATGATGTCTCTGCCATATACCTGGCTGCAAACCCAACATCTGCCCTGAACGTTGTGTTTGTGGGGGTGATGCTAGAGTACCACAAACGGATTCAGCGGTTGATAACAGATCCGAATCCACAAAGGATCCCGAAGGTCGATCGACAAGATAAGGCTCACAATCAAACTACTCTCTGTAAGAGAGGACTCCACTAATCCTGATCTTATCTTATCATGTAATATGATCTTATTAGTGTCCCATATGAAAGTGAACACTATCGTATGCTCTATATAATCAATAATGGAGATCGACCCTCACTCTATGGAGCGTTGAGGTGAGGGTTCGTGGATGTAGGATCAATTAGATCTGAACCAGGTTAAAATTGTGATCGAGTTTGAGTACTCTTCCTTTATTATTCTCTCATTACTTGTGTTCGTTTACTCATGCTGGCCTCTTTGTATAATTTTTTTTTTTGACAGAGAAAGCTAGGGTTAGGCAGACCCTTACCAGTTATACAACCATACTATTTGGGGTTCGAACTTGCAACGTCCCAACACAAGGTGACGTGCACTAACTGCTCCTGCCAGACAAGCGGAGCCCCAGTTGGTTCTTTGTGTAAAAGGTTATCTTTTGTTTCTGTTGAAAAATTATATTGTTCACCATATTTCATAATATTCTCTTTGCACGACTAGCATATGGGCATGCCTGTGAGCTTAATACTCGGAACTTATGACACTCAAATTTCTATATCTTAAATTACTTTTGATAATTTTTTGTTGATAAATATATATTTATATAGTAAAATTATTGAATGTCTAATTTTAAATAGTTAAAAAATACGTGTCCCACTGTTTTACTTTTGAGAAAAAATCAAGTAGTCATGTCCATATCGTATCTTTGATCGTATCCATATCCGTGAGTTTTGGTAATTTGTCGCTCTAAATATCTCAACTGCCGGTAGCTACATAGTTTTTTTTTTTTAAAGGCAAGATGGGGTTAGGCAGACCCCCACCAGTTATTCAACGTACCACTGTGTTTTTGAATATGCAACGTTACACCACAAGGAGACGTTGCACCGACAGATCCTATACCAGCCACGCAGAGTCCCCCTTTGGTCGGTAGCTACATCTAACTCGAAATAGAATGGTAGAAACCTCTTGTCAAACACTGTTTAAGGCTCTGTCTGTCAGCTGAGACGAGAGTTGAGGATTTTTATTAGAATTTGGTCAAACTACCATGGTGGTGGTGGTGGTGGTGGTGGTGGTTGTTTGAGAAAATGGCATTCAGAAGACAAACTTATGAAAACCTAAGGGCCTGTTTGGAATCTCGGCGATGATACGGGTGTTTATGCATTTGGTGGTCCCAAGGTAAAATCTTGGTAAAACTACTTTGGTGGTTCGGTTTGGAATATCGGAGCTAGGATGGGCATTTATACATTTAAGATGAAAAGTGAGGCCCTTTCTCCTTTGTATTTACACTAAATCATGGATTTGGCAGCTGCCACTTCTTCAAATGCATAAATTTCATAAATAAAAATCTAAACAGGCCCCAAAAGGAGGTGAGAAACGTCCTTCCTTTGTATTTGCATTCAAAATTAAATTTGATATTTAGGGATTGATAGCATCTGCTCTTTCGAAGTGCACAAATTTTCATGGGCTCTCAATTTTAAATATTCATTATCTTTTTTTGATATTAATTGTTTTTTTTTATGACGAGGAACCCTCACCGAGAAACAGGTCACTTAATGGTCCGGTCCCCTCCAAGATAAACCCCAGGTGGAGACACTGACACTCAAAACCCTTACTAAGCTCACCAGTTAATTGTTGGTTTAACAAGATTCCTTTCAAGAAAAGATAGCTTGTTTTTATTGATTTATCTAATGGGAGGTGATGGAGAACTAAGTTAATATTCTATTAAGCATGATTCTGCAAAGAAGGGTAAGCATTTGGCTTTCTTGCCTTGGGGTCCACACAAACATCAGGGATATGTTGTTTACTGATCGCGGTTAGCAATAATCTGTCAAAAAGCCCATAGGAAAAGCGAAACCGTGTTCCTTGAGGTGAGCCTAGCTCTACAACCAAAAAAGAGAATGCTTGATTATTTATCATAAAAGAAGGTCGACATACCAACGGGGGGGGGGCTTCGCTTGTTTGGCAGGAGCAGTAAGTGCACATCACCTTGTTTTTGGGACGTTGCAAGTTCAAATCTCAATGATATGATATGATTGATTGTATAACTGGTAGGGATCTGCCTAACCCCAGATTTCTCTGTCAAAAAAAAAAAAAAAGGTCCACATGGCAACGGTCACGCAAAGTAGGAGTATATAGAAAAGTATTTGGTACTCTCGTGGGCAAAGAACCTTCTAGTTGAAACTCATAATGGAATGGAGGTTGTTTTGACCAAATCTAAGTCCATAAATTTGGAAATAAAACACCTTGCAGCCAAAAGTTCTTCCAGGGATTCTCAGAAGTTGAAATAATAAAGCAGTTTTGATTCGTTTCTCAGTGAGAAACCGCGTTGCCTGTATGGAAAACAAGAAAGGAATTGTTCAAATTTGGAGAGAGTGACTACACGGGATTGGGAAACACAAGTGGGCTCACAAAAGCCTGGTGTCCCATGAAACAGACTGGCTCTCATGTTCACCGTTCGAACCGTCGATCTTGTCAAGAGAGTACGTCTTTGTCATATTCAATCCGGGCCACAGTCCGTGGAGAGTACCACAAACAGCACGTTCATGTCCGGCTCCAACTGCAGATTGGGCCAACTGGAGTCTCCTACCAGAAGTCAATGTCAGTTAGCTTCAGCCGCATCGCTGGGGCCCTCTTTAATTCGTCTTGCGGAAGGATTAGAAATTGCATTTAAAGGACGTTTTAAAGTAAGAAAAATGCAGAAAAGGTGGAGGTAGGAAAAAAAATGTATGGATTTTTAAACTTCCAGAGGAGATAATTTTTTATAAGAGATTTTTTTTTAAAATATAATTCTTTTATAAAAACCCTTTTTCACCTCAAATATAATTTTTTATAAAAATGTTTTTCATCTTAAATATAATTTTTTATAAAAATATTTTTTTACCAAAAGAAAATGCTCATTTAACACATTCCTCACCACCCATCCCATCAATACATCATTACCATCCATCTCATCACAGAGTCACTCTATTCTATTTTTCTAATATTTTTATTTTATTTTTTCATACTACCCAAACAAAAACAACAACAACAACAACAACGCCTTCATCCCAAAACAATTGAAGTCGACGATATGAACCAAAAAAGAAAATCATTCTGGGTCTTCCACATGAATCCTTCTCCTCCAATCATTTCTATCTAATGCCATGTCCTCGGTGAGGTTCAAAGCATTCATATTCTTTCCTATTATCTTCTTCCAAGTCTTCTTAGGCCTACTCCGATCTCTTTTAACTAATATATTTTTTCATTTCTCCATTCTTTTAACTGGAGCACCATCAGACCTTTGCCAAATATGTCCAAACCATCGTAAACAATTCTCTCTCATCTTATTTTCAATGGACGCAACGCCTACCTTCTTACGTATCTCTTCGTTTCGAATCTTATCTTTTATTGTATTTTCACACATTCATCTAAGCATACATATCTTAGCTACACTCAGTTTTTGAATATGATGTCTCTTGACAACCCAACATTTCGTACCATATAGTAAAATGAGCCTAATTATCGTTCTATAAAACTTTTCCTTCAATCGCAATGACATTCTACTATCGCACAACACTCCAGTTGCACTTTTTCATTTCATCCACCCAACCTTTATCCTATGATTTACATCTCCATCAATTTCTCCATACTTTTGAATGATAGATCCCAAATATTTGAAATAGTCATTCACCGGTATTTCTTGCCAACCAAACTTCACTACACTCTCATCACTACTTCGTTGCTTACTAAACCGACATTTTATATATTCTGTCTTACTCTTACTCAACTTAAAACCTCTTGCTTCCAATGTCTGTCTCCATAATTCTAACTTAGCATTAACCCCAGCTCTAGACTCATCAATCAAAACAATATCATCAGAAAACAACATACACCACAACACATTTTCTTGAATTGATCTCGTAAGCTCATCCATCACTATAGCAAATAGGAAAGGGCTTAATGCAAATCCTTGATGTAACCCAATCATTATAGGAAAATTGGTTATTACCCCAACACAAGTGCGGACATTGGTTACTACTCTTTCGTACATATCTTTAATTATACTAATGTACTTGAAAGAAACACCTTTCTTCATCATTGTTCACCAGAGAACATCTTTAAGTACTCTATCATATGCGTTTTCCAAATCAATAAAAACCATATGCAAATCTTTGTTCCTTTCTCTATATCTCTCAATAAATTGTCTAAGAAGATGCATAACTTTCATAGTTGATCTTTCAGGCATAAAACCAAATTGATTCTTCGATATTATGACAACTTTTTTCAACCTATACTCAATCACCCTCTCCCAAAGTTTCATAGTATGACTCATGAGTTTTATACCACGATAGTTTGTGCAATCTTGTATATCACCTGTATTTTTATATAGAGGCAACAAAGTACTCTTCCTCCACTCATTATGCATCTTATTTGTTCATCAAATCTTGTTAAAAATATTTGTCAACCATTCTAAACCTTTCTCACCCAAGCATTTTCAAGCCTCCTTCATTTCATTTTCTTCAAAACCTATGCAATTTCTTTCTTTTGAATCTTGTACATGAAGTCATGATTTATCTCATGAAAAAAAACGAAGAACTCTCTCCTGAGCATGACTTCCAGTAAAAAAAATTTATTTATTTTTTTACATCAAAACTTCTCGTAAGCAAAAAAAAAAAATTAGTATGAAATTTTTTCTTACTGCCAAAATTCACTTTTTTTTTTGCCACTTTCTAGCCGCTTGGATTCTCGCCAATTAGACGCTATCCCTTATAAGGCTTTATGCATTCGCACGTTTCTCAAAAATTCGCATCTAGTTCGTAGCTTCATGCATCGCTAATAACCGCCATCGAATGGGAAATTTTTTTATTTTACAAAAGCGTAAAAATCAAAGAATCTAAATTCCACACAAGAAGAAAAGGCAAATTTGGGCATGTAAACGAGTTCCCGGTTACACGGAACCGGGATTTCGATCCCACGAACCAAACGGGCTCTAAGAAACCAGTTTCACAACGCATACGAACGCACAACGGATACCTTACGTTAATGTCGACGCCGAACAATGAAATGCTTTCAGCAAAACCAGAAAAAAAGGAAGAATTGGGCGGAATTCTCCAGTACCACACAAATCCGAAGGAAACAGAGTCCAAAGGGAAAACAATGGCTGACCGTACAACGAGAACCCTACGGACCAAGACACCTATAAAAAATGGCAGCCCCCACAAGAGAGAGCTTACGGCTTTTGCTTTTTCTTTTCTCCCGCAGCAGGCCTTCCTTTTGTCCATCCCGCCGCTTCCACACGATCCGGAGAAGGATAAACCGAACGGGCAACGAATAGCCCCAACTGAGAGTTATCTGTGTGCTGTGACCAAGGTCTCGATGAACCGCAGGCCGTCGAACTTTGGCGCGAACTTGTCCGCAGCCAGACTCCTCTGCGACGCAGAAACAGAGCCGTTTCCGGCCGATACCGCCTAAAAGTTGGGGGGTAAACGTCAGAAACCAGCTTAATCCGGAGAAGATTCGGGATGGAGTATTAAAATCACATAATTTTCTGACGAGACGATTCCAAATAGGTCCGGAAAGCAAGAGAAAAGAAGAAAAAATCAAATCAAAGATCAAAATTCACAAAATAGCCACAAAATCAGAAAAGCAAATCGGTCGGAATAGGTCAAACATAAGAAGAATACGGAAAAATCGCAATAAAAAACCAAATTCACAAAATATTCAATTAAAATCTAAGGAAATTAGAAGAACCGGAAGAAAATGTCCGAAGTAGGGTCAGAAGAAAAGACAAGAACAACAAATCGAAAAGGAAACGAAAAGTACGCCCTTCTCCCAAACGGAAAATCACAAGAACGAAGAGATCCCATCTCCGGCGAGACGCTCGCCGGAAAATAAGACCAGCACAGCATCCTACCTCATCAGACGGCTTGAGAACGCGGATCTGACGGTCATCCGACGACGTCAACGCCGCAAACGACGCGGCGACGGCAGAAGCAAAGAAGATGCCGGATCTCTTCATCTCTGGCGTCCTCGGGATCGATGGAAAGGGAGATCAGCAGTAAGACGACGGGACCAGACGGAATTCCGGCAACTCCGCCGGATCTCGCTACCCGCTGACCTCTCCCGACGCTCTCTTCCCTTGCCCTTCGTGTACGTCTCTTGACTCTCTACCCTCTTTCCCTTTTATATGAACTCACCCCCCGTCTCAATTAACAAAATTTAAACACCTTTTAGATTCCGGAACCCACGACGGTTCTTCTTTGCCACGTGGACCCTCACGCCACGTCATTCATCACTCGGATGTGGGTTCTTCAACAATCTCTCAGATCCGCAAAGCCACGTGGTGCTTAGCGTCAGCTGATGGCTCCATGCTTTTTTGCTGAAAGAAACTTCGCTGTCACATGTTCGACCGTTGGATACGTGACACGTCGCGCATCGTAGACCAACGAAGAGGAATGATATGGGGGAAGCGTTCGTCTGACGGAGAAGAAACGGCGACGGGACGAAAACATCAAGCAAAAGCAAAGAGCCTCCAATATATTTTTCTTTTTCATTTTAATTATACAAAAATAAATATTTATTTATTTTTATGATGAAAGAAGACCCTCACTGAAAACCGGGTCACTTAATGGGCCGGTCTCCCTGCTACTAGGTAAAACTCCTGGTTGAGGATCAACCCGCAAACACCCAGCCTCATGTGCTTCATTCAACCGTGATAAAGCAACAACAACCCCATTGCACCACCAGCAGGATTAGATCCTGCGCCTTCAGCTTGACACAGGACCCCGCTGGCCACATGGGTCACCACAGCAGTGAGACACACACACAAAAAAAAAATTATCTCCAGGAAAATCTTGGAGAGGGAAATCTCACGATAGATTTAATAATTTATTTTCTTTGAAAAAGTTTGAATATACAAAAAAAAAAAAATTAGGAAATATGAAGCTATAAAAAATTATCAACATGTAAACGTGCAAAGCAAAACCCTTTTTTTGCACTAATGCCACAATAAAATGCAATATTTTCAACATAGGTGATATTTATGAATATTATGCATTTGTGTTTGGGGAATATATCAGCTTTTGAAAAAGTTATGAATAAAATTGCGTTACTATATATCAAGAAATTATGAAAATTACTATTAAATAAAATTTACGAAAATCATTCTTATAAATAAAGTTCAGCCAAATCAATATTAGCGGAAATAGTATCAAGAAAATCAACTCCTTGGTTTAATTCCACCAAACACAAACTTTGAAAAAGAACTGCTGACAATACATAAGTAAAAGTTAAAAATAAGGTGTGATTACTTAGCGAGGGAGTAAGCATATATATTTGAAAAGACAAAAAGCGAAGAAAGATCCATAAAGAGAGGAATTAGAAAGACCAAACAATGTGAAAAGGTAGTAGGCAAAATAAAAGTTCGTGAGAAAAGTATTGACAAAGGGAAAGAATAAAGAAAAACAAGCATGAAGCTGGAGGGTCTTTTTTTGGGAAAAATATCCACCACCAAACAGCTCTCCAACCTCTACCTAGATTGAAATAGTACAGTGCAATTTTAATAAAAGATATTTTAGGCAGATGCCCACTATTTCTCATTGTTAGGCTACACAACAAAAATCTAAAGAAAGGTGCTTCTAGATGCGCTTGAGTTGAGTGGGTAAGCAGAATAGATTCTTTGCTTGTAAATATCATGATTCCCTCTCTCTATGTATACAGAGAAACTAGAATATGTAAATTGAGTAAAATATATAAATTATTTTGAATCAACAACAACCGTCCGATTTCTAGAGCGGATGATTCATCATGTAAATCCTTTTTTCCTTTTTTTTTTCTTTTTTCCTCGTACCACCCCCATCCTCCTCCTCCTTGCTGTCCTTTCCCACCAGACGGCCTTCTCGACCACCAGAACTACCCACAACAACTCTCACACGGCCACCAAAACCACCCGCAACAGAGGAAGGGGCGGTGGACGGCCTCCATGGTCACCAGAACCACGCCAGCAAAGTCGACCCCAACCAGCAACCGGGCAGCACCTGTGCTTCTTCTCCTGCTCCTCCTCCACTAGAGAGAGAGAGAGCCGAAAGTAATTCAACATTACCACTCATGAAGATCAACAAAATGTTGAACCCATGAACTGAACAAGAACAAAAGCCAAAACAAAAGAAAGCACAAGAGAAAAGAACATTAGACAGATAAAATGGGCTCACGCCATAGCCGCGTGCCCAGATTGCGACAAAGGATAGTTACCATCAGCAGGAGGGAGTGGAAGATCACTAAGATGCATACGCAAGATCGCATAAACATCTACCAAAATTTTATGCACCAGGTTTTGAATGTTAACTCAAATATGATGAAAATGAGCATCGTTACGCGCCATCCAAACAAACCACCAAGAGGTAAGCAACCAAGTCCGTCAGATGAACCTCCACCTCTTGCTGCGCCTAATACAAACTGGCCCCAAGATCAGATCTAGCGCAAAGGACTCCTCCTTAACAAATACTTCCGGATGCCTCCAGGTCCTACTAAAGATTTCCATAAATATTGGGCAAGACCAGAACAAGTGAAACGTAGACTCTTCTGCAGCTTGACAAAGAACGCACCAATTCGGGAGTTGAATGCCCCACTTCTTTAAATTACTGTGGGTATGGATCCTATCGTGCAAAATTAACCAAGTCAGGACTCGCGAACGGGGGGAAGGACCCTTCGCCCAAAGCACATCATCGGGCAACCAATCAGCCCCTGGCGGTAGCAACGATCTATAGACTTTTTTGGTGAGAAACTCTCCGCTTGGTGCCAACGCCCACTGCAACCACTGACCAAAATTTCCGGAGACCTCAAAATGGTCTCTAAAGCAGGCTAAAGCCCTCAACCACGATTTACGCAAGTGCGAGAGCGCCAAACCTCGGGTTCCCAGACGAATCGGAATAAGAGTTGGATCCCCATATTTAGCAAGAAGAAAACTAGCACAAGGGTTATCCGGTTGGTGGGCCAACCAACATTGCTTGGCGACAAGAACAATGCTTTGCAGTCTGGGCACCGGGATGCCTAAACCACCCATACGCCGAGGTAGAACCACTGAACACCAACCAATCAAGTGACGCTTACCTGTGAGTTTACACCCAGACCAAAGAAAGCATGCCAGCAAGCGCGTCAGCTGCTTCTCTACTCCCACAGGCATCACAAACAGAGACATGAAAAATTCTGGAATAGTTGAAAGAACATGTCTGACTAAGGTTAGACGTCCAGCGCTAGAGAGATAAGACGACTGCCACGAAAGCAATTTGCGCTTCACTTTTTGAAGCGTCGGAGCCCAAGCCGCAGAAGATAGAGGCTTCACTTGTAACGGCAAGCCAAGATACATAATAGGCAAGTCAGAAGTAGTGCAATTAAAAATTCTCTTTCCAGCTGCAAGCATATTGGCATTAACATTGAACATGGTAATAGAGCATTTGGTCTCATTTAGAGAAAGCCCATACATTGAGAGAAAGAACTGAATGATAAGCTTGAACCAGAGCATCTGTTGAACATTTGCACGACCAAAAATGATCATATCATCAGCATAAGTAAGAATATGACCCGGGAAGTCGGAAACCTGCAAAGGATCAATGAAACCCGATACAACAACCCGCTTTAGCAAGACCACAAGACCCTCAGCAACTGCATTGAACAACAAAGGTGATAGGGGGCACCCTTGCCGCAGACCCCTTCCTAGCTTGAACCGGTCTCCTCTAATACCATTGATATTTAACATGGCCTGGGCATTTGAGACCAACTCTCTCACCCAACCAGAAAAACGACGACCAATACCGAAATTTGCTAACATTTGAAATAAGAATGGCCAATGCACAGAGTTAAAAGCTTTATGAAAGTCTAATTTAAGGACAAAGTAAGGTTGACCGCTATGCTGCAAGGAATGGACCACCTCAGACGCCATGATGAACGAGTGCTGGACCCTCTTATTACGGATAAAGGCGAACTGAGAGTCTGAAAAAATCTGGTTAGCCACCGATTTCAACTTATTCGTCAAAACTTTGGCAAACATCAGATAGAGAGCACTCATAACTGAGATAGGTCGGAATCGAGAAATATCATTGGCCTCATCATCTTTCGGAATGAGCGAAATAATAGCAACACGCAAATGATAAGGCAGTCTGGAGTTACGATGAAACTCATCGAACATACTCACCACGTCTGATTTAACACAGTCCCAAAAGATTCTAAAAAAGTCGACATGAAGAGAGAGAGAGAGGAAAGAAGGGAGGCCATCCGGCGGGGCGGTGGGGAGGCAGTGGTGGAGATGGAGAAAGGGGCGGTGGTGGAAGGGAAAAGAGGAAAGAAGAAAATGGAGGAAGGGGAAAAAGGGTTTACACAGGACACTACAACAAAGCAGTAGATTAGCGACGACCATATTCCGTCGCTAATCCATCGCTAATCCGTCGCTAACATGGTTAGCGACGGATTAGCGACAACGAGGCAACAATATGCTTAGTTAGCGACAGATTAGCGACAACGAGGCGACAGTATGCTTACGTCGCAAATATTTCGACGCTAACTGGCGACGGAAGGATTCCGTCGCCAGGTCCGTCGCTACTTGCGACGGAATAACGAGCGCTATATTCTGTCGCCAATCCGCCAGTACTAAACGGCGACCACGGCTTGGCGACGGATTTACTTCCGTCGCTATGCCGTCGCTAGATTAATATGAATAGCGACGGATGGTTCCGTCGCTAATCCGTCGCAAACACGAAAAAAAATTTAAAAAAATTTATATGAAAATTAATTACCGAGAACTGTACAATTTCTATTTCCTGTACAATTTATATTTCCTGTAAATAAAAAACAAACCACACAAAAAAATTCATATAACAAGAATCTACAACAATTAATCGTTCCACCTTAAAATTAAGAAGTTTAATTATTTACAATTCAACAATTACAATTAGGAAAAATAAAAAAAATAGAACTTCTTCAACACAGTCTTCTAATCATCGCTAAGATTTTATGCGTCTTCTTGTTCATTGTCTTTATCTGTCCCTTCAGCTCCACTACCCTGATTATCGCTAGCAGCCTACACAAGAAAAGAACAGTCAGTATTGATAAATAAAATATAATGAAATAAATTACACACTATATGTGATTCTATCATGTGCTCATGTGTGATCTAAGGCAATAAAAAAACTCTATATGTGATTCTATCATGCTCATATGTGTGCTAAGGCAGTCAAAAAATTAAATATGTGATTATAGCATGTTCATATGTGTTCTAAGGCATCTAAAAAAACTCTATATGTGATTTTACCATGCTCAGATGTGCTTTAAGGCAGGCAAAAAACTATATATGTGATTCGATCATGCTCGTATGTGTGCTAAGGCAGTAAAAAAATTGAATATGTGAATATAGCATGCTTATATGTGCTCTAAGGCAGGCAAAGCAAAAAATTTTATATGTGATTCTATCATAAATGATATATAACATGTTCATATGTGTTCTAAGGCAGTAAAAAAACTCTATATGTTATTATAGCATGCTCATGTGTGTGCTAAGGCAGTCAAAAAACTGAATATGTGATTATAATATGCTCATATGTGTTCTTAGGCAGTCAAAAAACTGAATATGTGATTATAGCATGCTCATATTGTTCTAATGCAGTCAAAAAAACTTTATATGTGATTCTATCATGCTCATATGTGCTGTAAGGCAGACAAAAAGTTATATATATATATATATATATATATATATATATATATATATATATATATATATATATATATATATATGTGATTCTATCATGCTCATATGTGTGCTAAGGCAGTCAAAAAATTGAATATGTGATTATAGCATGTTCATATGTGTTCTAAGGCATCTAAAAAAACTCTATATGTGATTCTATCATGCTCAGATGTGCTTTAAGGCAGGCAAAAAACTATATATGTGATTCGATCATGCTCGTATGTGTGCTAAGGCAGTAAAAAAATTGAATATGCGAATATAGCATGCTCATATGTGCTCTAAGGCAGGCAAAGCCAAAAATTTTATATGTGATTCTATCATAAATGATATATAACATGTTCATATGTGTTCTAAGGCAGTAAAAAAACTCTATATGTTATTATAGCATGCTCATATGTGTGCTAAGGCAGTCAAAAAACTGAATATGTGATTATAATATGCTCATATGTGTTCTTAGGCAGTCAAAAAACTGAATATGTGATTATAGCATGCTCATATGTGTTCTAATGCAGTAAAAAAAACTTTATATGTGATTCTATCATGCTCATATGTACTCTAAGGCAGACAAAAAGTTTTATATATATATATATATATATATATATATATATATATATATATATATGATTCTATCATGCTTATATGTGTGCTAAGGCAGTCAAAAAATTGAATATGTGATTATAGCATGTTCATATGTGTTCCAAGGCATCTAAAAAAACTCTATATGTGATTCTACCATGCTCAGATGTGCTTTAAGGCAGGCAAAAAACTATATATGTGATTCGATCATGCTCGTATGTGTGCTAAGGGAGTAAAAAAATTGAATATGTGAATATAGCATACTCATATGTGCTCTAAGGCAGGCAAAGCCAAAAATTTTATATGTGATTCTATCATAAATGATATATAACATGTTCATATGTGTTCTAAGGCAGTAAAAAAACTCTATATGTTATTATAGCATGCTCATATGTGTGCTAAGGCAGTCAAAAAACTGAATATGTGATTATAATATGCTCATATGTGTTCTTAGGCAGTCAAAAAACTGAATATGTGATTATAGAATGCTCATATGTGTTCTAATGCAGTAAAAAAAACTTTATATGTGATTCTATCATGCTCATATATGCTCTAAGGCAGACAAAAAGTTATATATATATATATATATATATATATATATATATATATATATAATGTGATTCTATCATGCTCATATGTGTGCTAAGGTAGTCAAAAAATTGAATATGTGATTATAGCATGTTCATATGTGTTCTAAGGCATCTAAAAAAACTCTATATGTGATTCTACATGCTCAGATGTGCTTTAAGGCAGGCAAAAAACTATATATGTGATTCGATCATGCTCGTATGTGTGCTAAGGCAGTAAAAAAATTGAATATGTGAATATAGCATGCTCATATGTGCTCTAAGGCAGGCAAAGCAAAAAATTTTATATGTGATTCTATCATAAATGATATATAACATGTTCATATGTGTTCTAAGGCAGTAAAAAAACTCTATATGTTATTATAGCATGCTCATATGTGTGCTAAGGCAGTCAAAAAACTGAATATGTGATTATAATATGCTCATATGTGTTCTTAGGCAGTCAACAAACTGAATATGTGATTATAGCATGCTCATATGTGTTCTTATGCAGTCAAAAAAACTTTATATGTGATTCTATCATGCTCATATGTGCTCTAAGGCAGACAAAAAGTTATATATATATATATATATATATATATATATATATATATATATATATATATATATGATTCTATCATGCTCATATGTGTTCTAAGGCAGTAAAAAATTGAATATGTGATTATAGCATGTTCATATGTGTTCTAAGGCATCTAAAAAAACTCTATATGTGATTCTACCATGCTCAGATGTGCTTTAAGGCAGGCAAAAAACTATATATGTGATTCGATCATGCTCGTATGTGTGCTAAGGCAGTAAAAAAATTGAATATGTGAATATAGCATGCTCATATGTGCTCTAAGGCAAGCAAAGCCAAAAATTTTATATGTGATTCTATCATAAATGATATATAACATGTTCATATGTGTTCTAAGGCAGTAAAAAAACTCTATATGTTATTATAGCATGCTCATATGTGTGCTAAGGCAGTCAAAAAACTGAATATGTGATTATAATATGCTCATATGTGTTCTTAGGCAGTCAAAAAACTGAATATGTGATTATAGAATGCTCATATGTGTTCTAATGCAGTCAAAAAAACTTTATATGTGATTCTATCATGCTCATATATGCTCTAAGGCAGACAAAAAGTTTTATATATATATATATATATATATATATATATATATATATATATATATATAATGTGATTCTATCATGCTCATATGTGTGCTAAGGCAGTCAAAAAATTGAATATGTGATTATAGCATGTTCATATGTGTTCTAAGGCATCTAAAAAAACTCTATATGTGATTCTACCATGCTCAGATGTGCTTTAAGGTAGGCAAAAAACTATATATGTGATTCGATCATGCTCGTATGTGTGCTAAGGCAGTAAAAAAATTGAATATGTGAATATAGCATGCTCATATGTGCTCTAAGGCAGGCAAAGCAAAAATTTTTATATGTGATTCTATCATAAATGATATATAACATGTTCATATGTGTTCTAAGGCAGTAAAAAAACTCTATATGTTATTATAGCATTCTCATATGTGTGCTAAGGCAGTCAAAAAACTGAATATGTGATTATAATATGCTCATATGTGTTCTTAGGCAGTCAAAAAACTGAATATGTGATTATAGCATGCTCATATGTGTTCTTATGTAGTAAAAAAAACTTTATATGTGATTCTATCATGCTCATATGTGCTCTAAGGCAGACAAAAAGTTATATATATATATATATATATATATATATATATATATATATATATATATATATATATATATATATGATTCTATCATGCTCATATGTGTTCTAAGGCAGTAAAAAATTGAATATGTGATTATAGCATGTTCATATGTATTCTAAGGCATCTAAAAAAACTCTATATGTGATTCTACCATGCTCAGATGTGCTTTAAGGCAGGCAAAAAACTATATATGTGATTCGATCATGCTCGTATGTGTGCTAAGGCAGTAAAAAAATTGAATATGTGAATATAGCATGCTCATATGTGCTCTAAGGCAAGCAAAGCCAAAAATTTTATATGTGATTCTATCATAAATGATATATAACATGTTCATATGTGTTCTAAGGCAGTAAAAAAACTCTATATGTTATTATAGCATGCTCATATGTGTGCTAAGGCAGTCAAAAAACTGAATATGTGATTATAATATGCTCATATGTGTTCTTAGGCAGTCAAAAAACTGAATATGTGATTATAGCATGCT
This sequence comes from Nuphar pumila, assembly GCF_984573655.1. Lineage (NCBI taxonomy): Eukaryota > Viridiplantae > Streptophyta > Magnoliopsida > Nymphaeales > Nymphaeaceae > Nuphar > Nuphar pumila. The sequence continues at coordinate 131,306,133 of NC_143254.1, read as the reverse complement.
CATATGTGTTCTAATGCAGTCAAAAAAACTTTATTTGTGATTCTATCATGCTCATATGTGCTCTAAGGCAGACAAAAAGTTATATATATATATATATATATATATATATATATATATATATATATATATATATATATGATTCTATCATGCTCATATGTGTGCTAAGGCAGTCAAAAAATTGAATATGTGATTATAGCATGTTCATATTTGTTCTAAGGCATCTAAAAAAACTCTATATGTGATTCTACCATGCTCAGATGTGCTTTAAGGCAGGCAAAAAACTATATATGTGATTCGATCATGCTCGTATGTGTGCTAAGGCAGTAAAAAAATTGAATATGTGAATATAGCATGCTCATATGTGCTTTAAGGCAGGCAAAGCCAAAAATTTTATATGTGATTCTATCATAAATGATATATAACGCATGAGGCTCTACAAATCGATTATTCTTACAAATCTTGCAGGGACACCTAATCCGACCTGTGGGATCTATCGTACTGACACTTGCCGTTGCAAATTCAATAAAACTGTCGACACCATCCATATATTCATGCGATAACTCATTGTCCACTATCCTACGATACATCCATTCACGGTTTGCAGTCATTCTGTCGTATGATGTTACGAATAGTATCCTAACCAGTTAAAAGAGAACCATCAAAATGCTATGATGAAGAAAATATCAAATTTATCATGCAATATATGATGTCATACAATCACAAGAATTATGATGCATGCATTGATAACTTAATATTTTCATGTGCAAACTATTCATGACACGATACATTCATTTGGAGCATGCTTTCAGTATACAATTTCACATGGAAGACATAATCAAATTGAAAGTAACTACATGTAAGCATGGATACAATCACATCAAACATTGCAATACATCAAAATAATTCATATCAAACAAATGTCAAACATGTACCTGCAGCAAACACACTTCAATATCCCACTAACTACTACCATGCATAGCATGAACTCCGTACTCCAAAAATAAGAACACTTTCATATTCATACATTAAAATCATGCTCAGCATGATCTCCGAACTCAAACAAAGCAGTCTTAGATATCAACAACTAAGTGAGTGTGTGAACAATAAAGTGTTACATTCAATAAATTAAATAACATGTGATGCGCTTGCATCACTTACTCACCACGGGTATTTACCCGATTTGCATTGTTTTTGTCACTTACTTACCACGGGTGGCGGGGCACAAGCGAGTTCCGTTGAGAAATCTGCACAAAAAAAATGATGTTTTAAAATGAAGTCACCATGAAAAAAAACTCACTCTAAACAAATGATTTATAAAAAGGACACGCCTGGTAATAAACTAATTGGTTGGCCATATATGGTTAGAAAAAAAAAGGTTAAAATATTTATCTCTTATTCCAATAACAAAAGAACGTAAGAGTGGATATTAACAATGAAGGAAAAGGAGTAATTCTATACACTAAGTGGCTATTGAATTTTATCATGGATAAGCAGGCACTACAATGTAATAATCTAAAAGTTGAGCTAGTTTTTGCAAACAGAGTGACAGACTTTTGTAATTTATTCAAATAAAATAAAATTTTTTGATTTAAAGTCCTAACCAAATTAACTAAAAATCCTTAATTAAAAAAATTATGATTCAAATCCCTAATCATAGAAAATAAAAATAAAAGCTCTAATCAAATCCAAGAAAACCCTAATCAAATTAACTATAAAATGCCCTAATTTTTAAATTTTGATTCAAAGCCCTAATAAAACAAAATCAAATAAAAAACCCTAATTAAATTAACTACAAATAGCCTTAATTTAAGAAATTTGATTCAATTGCCTAAAAAATGAAAATCAAAATAAAAAATCCTAATCAATGAAAATCAAAGAAAACTAAACAATGAAAATAAAATAAAAACCCTAATTTCTGAAAAAAGAAAAAGAAGTGCAAGAAACCAGGGGGTCGACCCCCGGCCGGACATCAAAAGGGGTTGACCCCCTGCTGGACACGGCAGGGGGTTGACCCCTGACCGGACACGGTAGGGGGTTGACCCCCTGCCGGACACGGCGGGGGGTCGACCCCCGGCCAGACATGGCGGGGGGTCGACCCCCCCCCCCCCGGCCGGACACGGCAGGGGGTCGACCCCCTACCAGGGTTGACCCCCGGTCGGACACGGCAGGGGGTCGACCCCCGGTCGGACACGGCAGGGGGTCGACCACCTACCGGGGTCGACCGCCTGGCGGAATCGACCCCCTGCCAGAAAACGCAGGGGGTCGACCCCCAATCCATTTCACGGTGAAATACCTGCGGTTGCTCCGGGCAGCGGCGGCGGCAGCGGCAGCGGAAGGTTGACGGAGATCGACTTCCGGCGAACGGTGGGGCCCGGCAGAGAGGTCGACGGGATGTATAGGGCGGCCGAAGGAAGAGGGCGGCAGGAGGGAGAGGGCGGCGGGCGGGAGCAGCGAAAGGAGAAAGGAAAAAGATGGCTGGGATTAGGGGTAATGCGACATTTAGCGACAGATTAATTCCGTCGCTAAGCCATCTTAATTCAAAAAACCAAAACAGCGATGAAATATACTCTGTCGCTAAGCCGTCGCTAATTAGCGACAGATTCGCGACGACAGAGTTCCCTCTCTAAATCCATCGCTGAAATGGTGTTCTTGTAATAAGAATTAGCGACAAAAAAATGCAGTCGCTAATCCGTCGCTAAGTAGCGACGGATTAGCGGTAAAAGTTGTTTCCTCGCTAATCCGTCACGAATTAGCGACAGATTGTTTCTCTAGCTAATCTGTCGCTAATTCGTGACGGAAAAAATCCGTCGCAAATTTCCGTCGCTAATTAGCATTTTTCTTGTTGTGGGAACCGTCCGATCGTGAGACTGGAGACCGGTTCCTGTTGGTTCAAAATAGTTTTTGGATGTGGATCTTTTGAGTAAAATCCAAAAGTAATTCGGATATGATCAATCGGATTACTTTTGGATTCGGGTCATATTCATATCAACATTTTAAGTCAGATCTAGAATTGATCTTATTCAAAATCCAACTCAATTACATTTTATACACATGCAAATAGCTTGTCTTTGTTTTTTTTATTAGATCAGTATTATGACATGTATTTCTGATTCAATTCAACATTATCTCCTCAGATTTGGATTTCAATTTGGATTTACTATTTATATTTTGGATTTGAGTTGGGATATGGCAAGATCCGGTCCGAGTCTGACCTGTTTAATCTCCTATCCTTTTTTTTAAAAATTATAACTCCCGACACAAAGACCTGATCGTGCGGGCTCAGCCAGATATACATACGATCGTCGTGCCGGCAACGTAAAACTCCAAGGCTAGGACCCCTGCCCCTGGGGCCTATGCAGCACCCTTGGCTTTGTCACTCGGATCCATGTACAAGGGCCTACCACATCTTGGTTTGGGACTTGATCGATCCAAATCAGACACGTACACAAGGATGTGAACAGTTTGGATTCAGGTTGGATGCAACCATTGCCAGATCCGACTACTGACTTAGGGGAGTTAGATTTGGATGAAGAAAAGGTAATACATAATCCGATTAAATACATGTAAGTGATCAAATTCAGATATTGGTCGAAATTGGATATCCCTCGATTCAGTCAAGAAATCCTATAACCGAATTCAAATTGGATTCAGTTGTTCTTTACCAATCACCAAAGTATCAACTCAGATTTGTTCAGACTGAATCCTGTGTGAGTTAAACCCCTTGCTTTTAGTACTTAATAGTGTTACTTAGAGATGCCAATGAAGTGGATTGTATCCATTGGATTTGATTCTGTTTAGTGGAATTTGATAAGCCAAAACCATATTCAATTATAATTGGATGCGTATATGGTTTAGATTTTTTTTCTATCGAATTTGACAGATATTTAAATCGGTTTACAAGTAAAAAAGCTGATCTGGTATGAGCTATTCACGATCGCAATTCAAATTCATTTAGCCAACATCCAATTAGTCAAATATGGTATTGGCCGATCCAAATCCGAATCACTTGCATCCCTAGTTTTACCTCGTAGAGAAAATCAAAACTACCTATCAATGTTGTTAAAATTGGTCCACTAGGTTAATCGATTTCTTAAAAAAATAAAAATAAAAATCTAATCGAATCGAATAAAACTGAATTGATCAACAATTTACCATCAGATAACATGTCACAAAAAATAAAAAAATTATTTAACTTTTTTTGGCCTCTTAAAATGTATTAAAGATATATATGAATTGAATCGGCCTTGAATCAGCCCCTTTTGAATCGGCCCCTTTTGAATCGGTTGATTCGATCTGAATCGGCCGATTCAGACCGATTTTAACAACATTGCTGCCTATCATCAAAGTGGTCTAATTAAAGCTCGTTCAAGATAGGCCTCTTGCTTTTTGTGCTGATAGTTTAATTACTTCAAAAAGAGTCTAAAATAACAAAAGCTATTGTCACAAGGGCATGTTCAAAATTGAAAGTTGGGCATTGAGAATGGACCCTTGGATCCACCAGCAACTTTACAGTGGGGTACGGGGCAAACCCATCGGGGCAAACTGGAAAAACAAGTCCAATTCTAAGCCTTGAAAGCATGAGCTATGAATGCTAAATATAATTAGGCCAGACATGGATCTGACCAGATCCAATCCATAATGACTTTTACCTTTTGTTCTCTCCCACCAAAGTTGTCAGTATCGGTCCATATCGTACTGGCAGAAAATTGATACGATACTAACCGAAATCGGCTATTTTTTAATAAATATAAAAATGATTAAAATTAATTTTTTAATATTATTTTATGGTTTTAACACATGTCACATTCTGATTGACACTGAATATTTTTAATTATTTTTTAGCCAATTCAGAACGATTTACTTGAGAATCGGTATCAGCCGATTCACCTGAATCGTTGGCCAAACGAATCGATTTTGACAACATTGTTCACCCACTGCCCCCGGAAAAAACAATCAAGCCCGCATCTCATTATCCAATTATGATGCTAAAAGTCACTTGTATAAAAAAATGTGGATTTTTTTATGAAATCAATTACCAATTTTCATGTGCTAGTGCAAAAAAAAACAGCCATGAAGAAAAAGAGTGAAAGATGAGAGAGAGAGTTTCTGTTGGTATCAAAGAGCAGGTTTATATGCTAGTAAGGTTCCCATCATTTGATATAGGATGGGTTCTATCCTACATTCAATCTTAGCGGCTTGATCAATGGCTATAATTGGTACACATTCTCACCTGGATGTAGATTGCGTTAGAAAAGTTTTAAAATTGGTGATTTCTCATCACCAAAAGTGCTTTAAAAGGTTTAGTCTCATATCTAAGAAAAATCAGTTTTTCTAGTGGTTTAAATACAGGCTTTGTTCTCTATTTTTTACTTTGGTAAGCCTTGAGTCTTTGGGTGACTTGCGGATGTTGTTGCGCATCCATTCGCGTGCAATGTGGTGTTTTGATGATGCACTTTGCAAATGTCCAATTTGATTTTTCGGTTTTGAGTTATCTGGCCGTTTGAAAGACTTTAAGTTGCATGTACATCGAGTTAATGTTGCATTGTGACTGTTGGACGGTTTTGAAGGCCTTTGATTGACGGTCAAAGGTGGGTGACCGTTCAGGTATCTTTTCATCCTATTTTCAAACCGTCAGATTTATGGCCATTAATCTCATTTATCGCAAAACGTTTTGGCCTCTGTAAAAGTCTATAAATATCTTCTATTTTTGTCTTTTGAAAACATAAGAATTTTCTGACTCTCCAATCTTCTTCTTTCTTCTTCTCGATTTGGCTTGGTGAGTACAAGTGTGGTAGAGATCATTTGTTTTTGCGAAGTAATGACTCTCTTGAGGTCCAAGCCTAGTTGTATCCTGGGAACTCAGTCGCAACATACCCCTTTTCGCTTCTTCGGACTTTCCGGAGTGGGGCGATTGAAGTTCTAAAGATAGCGATCTTAAGAACGTGCCTCTAGGCTTGAGATCTCTTTTCTGAAATCCATTTTTCACAAGGTTGAACTAACAGATTGATCCTAGCCGTTCGGATGCTTCAGTTGGATGGCTAGGATCTACATAGGATGGATATGATGATGTTATTCTTTTTTTTTTTTTTGTATGTAGGGTTGTCAATGGGTTGGGTTTGTTTCAAGGCGCGCCTACCTGATTTCAGATAACTGCACATGGCCAGGCAAAAAACTGCCACAAGGAGCAGATTCAGTGATAGGCAGAGTACCTTGCAAAACATACTCTGCGCACTCACTAACAGTGAGTGCCCCAGACCTGCTCTCTAGATTATGTGGGTCAGGTTTGAGATTCTTTTTCTTGGCCCAACTCAACCCCAACATGAATGCTTGTTAGTTGGGAGGGTTGAGGTGCACCCTGACCCGCTGATAGCCCTACTTTCAGAATTTCAAACGTTTGTCTACTGTACCCAACACTTGATCTCCATCTTAATTAACAGAGACAATAAGGGTTGTGAAAACATTTTATTGCACTAAGTTTTAAGAATCAATAGCTCAGATTGCACCAAAACTTGATGAAATAAAAGTTAATGGCTCATATTGCATTAAAACTTGATGATACAAAAAAATAAGAATTTTTTCTTGTTAAATATGACCTAAAGCTTGGATTTTAGTAAATAAGTAATGATAAATACAATTACATGTTTGGGTTAAACATGAAGGGCATGCAAATATATTTTTTAGAAGTATATACGTTTAGGTCACATGACTACACTAACTCAAAGAGCAAGTTGTGTTGACCACATCTGAACCCACAGATGGGTTCGAGATGGTCCGATTAGTTGTAAATGACCCTTTTCGAAGCAAAAGCACACATTTTTTAGAGGGTGAAATTTTGGTATATTGTAGGCTGTTGAATTTTGACTTATCATAAAAACCTGTATACACATGAAAAAAATTGATTCAAGGGTAGTCCCTACTCATCCAATCATGTAGATCACATTTGGAGGGTCCGATCTACAATTTTTTTTTTAATTTTTGAAAATAGTAATTTCCACCTTATTTTGACATTTGAATATAGAAACCCCAAATGTAGCCAATATTTTCAACACGCACATACATACATATGAAAATGTGTTTTTTTTGGCTGAAATATTTATGAAAATTGTAAACCACTGATCTTCAAACCTTATAAAAATCTACACTTGTCGGAATCAGATGATCCAAAATACCATTCATATAAAATCAATCACATCAGCATGGTCAGAATTTGAAAAAAAACATGAAGAAAACCTTTCACAAGCTCGATAGGCAGATGGTAGGCACGGATTGCTGCAGGTAGTTACACACATCTCTCTCTCTCTCTCTCTATATATAGTAGAGTATAGGTGCTTGAACATTAGGTGCTTGCGATAGGTGCTTGATGAATTTTTCTGCATTTTTGGTGTTTTTTCAGAGTTTTGACCGCATAAATGTGTCGGGCATGGAATTTATGAGAAATTCACACCTGGATCATGTGTTTTCGATAAAGATTGATATTTGGAGCCTAAAAATTTTACAAAGATTTTGGACAGTTGATTTTTGGAACCTTATAAAAATTCACCCATGTGTCAGAATTGAACAATTCAAAAGCTGATATCTATAAAATCAAGTACATAGATCGCATCTTAACAATCAGAATTTAAAAATAGAACAAAAAAAACCCTTAAAAATCCATCAAGCACGTATATATATAAAAAGAGAGAGAGACCACTGGTTGGCCTTGGGTTGCATTGAAAAGCATGCATGTACATGAATCACAACTCATCACATAACTTCAAAAAAGAGAGAAAAACGCAACGATGAAGAATACCACAGGAAGAACATGACCACCTGCTGCGGTTGCTACAACCGAAGTTCCCGAAGAATAAAAGATGTAATAAGGGTAGGGGTAAATGGTGGACTGACCAGGCGGAGGCGGAGGCGGTGGTGCAGGTGTCGATGGGTTGCCAGGATAGCCATAAGGCAGAGAAGGCATTGTTGGTGTTGGTGGTGGTGGTGGTAGTAACGATGGTTTTGTATAAGGGTAATAAGGTGATGATGGCGTTGGTGATGGGGTGTGTTGTAAGGAAGATGAGGGTGGGGGAGAGCATATGACAGGGCAGGTGTTGCAGTCGCTTATGCACAGCTTCCCATATGAAGGATCCACTACGACGGTACCATCCTGTGCCCCTGCCAATTCTAGGCTGCTGGCCACCAGCAGGCCTATAAATAAAGCCACCATGATCACCAACCTGTGGTTTGCATCTCCCATGGCTCTAAGCACAACTCCCTGACATCTAACAATTGTCTTTCACAGCATTTGATTTTGATGCTTGTACATCTCTCTCTCTCTCTCTCGTGTTGTTGCTTCAAGAGGGTGTGATGGAAGAATGATTTTACTTTTTTCGTGCAAAGTGTCCGGCTTTTAAAGATTCTCCATTAGACCTCAGGGGAATCATTTGTATTGGTCCTTGCCGGTGATTTACAGGGTAGGCCTGATGAAAGATAGATATGGCTGACAATCCAGATGAGCCGCTTGTGGCATGAGTTGAGCGTGGCTCGTAAAGAGCTTGTTGGAACTTGTGAAATAGGATGGGCAAGCCAAAGACAAACCGCAAGTGTTGTTATATGCCCCCCTTAAGTACCTTTTCCGCCATTAGTGCCATAAAACGATGATTCTAGAAAAGGAGCGGTTGCAAAGAATTAAGTACCCGAAGATGGTTATTTAAGACTCAGCATTGCAAAATTATCCGAGAAAGGAATCTCCCTGAATAAGGCCATGAACATCAACCCTCTTTCTCTCTCTTCTCTTTCTGCCTCTGTGCACATCCAACAGATGATCTTACACTGCTCCATCAAGCACCGACTGACCTGCACACTGACTGTAGCATGATTCAACTTGATGAGTTGTGGAGCTTGATTTAGAGTTTTTGTCCTTACAGGAGGGGGGTTCGGGGGTTTCCCCCTGCGCGGGTCCGAACTCCACCCCCTTGAGCACGATCTTCGTTGTGATCAGGCTGTAGTCGCCAACTGTCCCGATGGCAGTCTTGAGGTTTATGATGAAAAAGTCGGAGAGGAACGTGCCATTTCTGATGTTGGCGGGGAGGTGGGTCCTGTCAGAGAGCACGACGTCGGAGGTCGAGATGAGGACCTTGCAGTGTCAGAACCCGACGAATGCCCGCCAAGACTTGAGGGTGCGAACGCCCGTGTTGAGCAGCATCAGTGTGGCCTGTACGACATAGCTCTGATCGAAAGTATTGCCGACGTAGGGGTAGACTGATTGTACTTTGAAAAACTTCGTTGTAGGTGTACTTAAGGAAGATTCCATTGTAGGTGTCCCTCGAAGGCGGCGGAGGGGTCGCCGCAGTCGGTAGTCGGTTGCCCGCTAGACAAGGGTAGCATTTCGACCACTGCTAATAGAAAGAGGACGACAATCACCATCGGATTGTCGGCTCTTTACCTCCATTAATTTCTTCTCTAGAGAGAAAGAAAGAGGGTTTTACAATGTTTCACTGAGAAGGAAGAAGAATAAGATGACGATGAAAAGTTCAAACGAAAAAGAGAGAGCCTTTCAGGTTTGTTTCGTTGTTTGGACTTTGAATAGTTAACATCATCCTTGACTTTTTGGATGAAAGATATTTTTGTCCTTTTATTGGACCGTTGTTTCTCTTTTTTTGAACAGAAGACATTTTTGTTATTTTCTCGAGCCGTCGTTTCATGGCGAGAATAGCAAGAAAGAGTACTTAAATCTTTGCAACCGCATCGAACTCCGATGCTAAGTGATGCCGACACACACGAGAATATGAGCCCCATGTGCTTATATATGTGGCACTCATTCTGACCCCCAAATATGCATTGTAGCAAACATTGCGTCTTGGGAGGAGAACACACAACACCCTCCCGTTGGGCTGGGCTCCGCTTATATGGGCTTGTTAACCAGTAATAAATAAATATATTTTACATATATTTAGTCTCATAAAATGGAGATGGTTGAAGTGTTTGGTTTTCAAGCGATAAGTTCTTATTGCTTACAAACTTGAAACAATATTTATTTTGTAAATGAGTTGGTTTGACCTTGGCTTGGTAAGTTTACTGTCCAAATTTTATTATTATTGTTATTATTCCAGAGTTTTAGGCTGCCAGGACAGTGATCATATGGCTGACAGAGCCAGCCTGGCTAGGTTTTTTTTTTTTTGGTAAACAAGCTAGGTCGAACTCTACTGATATGCTATGCTTAGGGTTGCCATGAGCTCAAGCTCAGCTTAGCTCACCATATGACTCACAATAAGAGTGAGCCTAGCTTGAACACCCTTTAGGCAGTTCTTTTGGCTTGTTTATGAGCCCTAGAAATAGAGTTTTAGTCACTGAAAATGATCCCTTTATGACTCTAAATTCTTCAAAAGTGAACTAGGACTCGACCCAGTCTACTTCAGATCAATGGTGTCCTATGTAAGGGTGTCAATCGTCATGGTTTACTCAGACTTGACCCCGAACCAAACCCTATAGGGTCTGGGTATGGTGATAAATAAGAAGACCCAGGTCCGGACCCAAAGCTCTGATTAATACATAGACCCTGGTATAGTTTGTGAAATCCAGACTCAGACACGACCCAAGTTTCGATTAAGACTTGTAAATTTTCAATATAAAAATGATAAATAATATGGCTTTACCTGGTATGGTCTGGGTTTGGTTCATATAGTTATTATTGGATCCGAGTATGGTTTTTCTTATAGTGAATCGAATTAGACTTGAGTCCGAACCCGATACCATACCCAAAAATCTGGTCCAAGTCTGGTTTCACCTGAGTCCGAACCAAACCCGACAAGATGACACTCCTAGTCCTCTGCCTAAAAATTGATAGAATCAAGGTGAATTTATAAGCTGGATCCAACCAACACTAACGGCCAAACTGAGCTGGAACCAAACAAACATGTTGCGATCCAATTTCAAGTAACTGAGTCTACACTGCTTGGAGTTGGCCAAGTTGGAGTTACAAGACCTTTTACCTGTTCATTGAACAATCAATAATAATAACATTGGACTCCCTCAGTGCAATTCTTTCTCTAAAGAAGGGTAATTAAACAAGAGAATGTGTATTTTACAGCCATGTTCTTTTCTTTGAACATGTTCAGGCACCTTTGTTACCGAATATATACTTTTTGCTGTCCTTTCTTTATATGTTACCTTTATACACGTGTAGAAGAATCTATCCGTTGCTTGCTTAAGAAAAGCAGATTGTGCCACATATAAACGTGATTAATTTGTACCTTAACCCACAACTCACAACTTGGTCCTACTCATCCCTTATGTCATTCCTATTGTCATACCTAGGGGTATCAAGGGGCCGGGTTTGGTTCGGATCCAGGTAAAACCAGACTTAGATGAGATTTTCGGGTATGGTATCGGATCTGGACCCGGGTTTAATCAGGTCTACTAGAAGAGAAACCATACCTGGACCCGATAAGAACTACATGAACCAGACTCGGACCATACCCGATAAAATAATATTTTTTTTTATCATTTTTACATTGAAAAATTGTGGGTCTTAATCAAAACTCGGGTCGGGCCCGGGTCTGGTATAAAATTTCACAAACTGTACCTGGATCCATGTATTAATCGGACCTTTCGGTCCAGACCCGAGTCTTCTTATTTGTCATCATACCCGGACCCTATAGCGTTTGATCTGGGTTGGGTATGGGTAAACCTGACCCGTTGACACCCGTAGTCATACCCCATATTGGGATTTCATTAATGCAAGTTGTTTCGATTAAATCCGACATCATAGATGTGATCTGTACAAGATTCATTTAGTGAGTATTAGCATTTGAATGGCCAGAATTATCTGCCTTGTGCATAGGACTTTCTGATGACTAAAAAATCAACAAGTATAAAAATACTAAAATTTGTTGATTTAAAAAATACTATTTTTGTAAAAAAGAAATGCAATCGATCCAGGGGTTGATTTCTATCAAATTTACCATGTCAAATCTATTTATGAGGTCAGATTCGATCAAAACAACTTGCATCAATGAGATCTCAGACGATGGGTGTGACATAGGGGATGAGTGAAGCGGAGTTGCTTTAACTCATCCCCAGCTACACTTGAACTTATCGTTGAAGACAGATATAGTTGAAGCGGGTTTCGACTGTCATATAGGCAGGGTTGAATTCTTATGGGTGCTACCCACCTTGTGTAAATCGAAGCGAGCATAGGCCCTGGGGGTGAAGGTACTCAGTCCTAGAGTTTTACTGATAATAGCAGGGATGACGACTATGTCTCCAGACCTGGCCACAAGGTTCCCCAGGTTAAATATGGTAAAAAGACCACCCAAAAAACATATCACAAGTAGGGATGCACACAAGCCGAGCTTGGTCGAGCGCGGCTCGCTCACTTAACTTGGTCTTTAGGCTCGACTCAAGCTCGGTTTGAGCCTGAACTACGGTGTTCAAGCTCGGCTTGTGCTGAGTTTTGAGCCGAGCTGAGCTGGGCTCGTTTAGCTCATCATGGGCAAAATGAACCGAGCTAGCTCGAGCTCAGTACAAGCTCAAAAAATCATTTTTAATCCATTCGATTGGGACTATTGTTGCACTCAAATGAGTTTTGCATTCTCTATAAAAATGAAAAGACAATCTCAAATGAGTTGTAATAGAGAACAAGAACCCAACACATTACATTGTTTATGCTAATTTTGGTGAAGTTTGTACAAGAAAAACATTGTTTAAGCAAAAGAGCACAAAAGCCCAACACATTACATAGTTTCTGCTAATTTTGGTGAAGTTTATACAAGAAAAATAATATGTAAACCAAAGAGCACAAAAGCCCAATACGACGCATTACATAGTTTCTGCTAATTTTGGTGAAGTTTGGACAAAAAAAAAACATGTTTAAGCAAAAGAGCAAAAAAATAAGTATTCTTTACCTGGATGGACAATAAAGATAAGTTTTATCCTTGAGCATTAGGAGGTTTTACATGTGCAGCAAACTTGTAAAATAAAAAAATAAATGAAAATCTTTAACAAGAGGAGAATAAAACAAAATCAAGAATGTATATGAGTTCAAGGGGTTGGAAAACCTTCAGCAAGAAAACACTACAACAGATAATCAAGTTAGAAAAAAAAATGATACAAAGAAAATTTCACATCCAAAGCCTTGAATTCATGAACTATATCATTCAATCTGAAAATATCATTTGCAGCCTTCTCACTCATTTCATAGAGCAGTTTTGTCTAATAACATGTAAAAAAGAAATATCTGCAACTAAAAAAGTCTTCTCAACTTTCAAGAAATAGGAAGATGCAAAATCTCAAATGCCTGGTAGCAAGTGATGTAAACAAAAACTTGTGTCCTGCAACCAAACATGAATAGAGAATAATTTGGAACCTGCAAGTACATTAAATGAGTCAACCAAGAAAGAAACAAGCTAGGTCAAGAGGTGGCACTTTTATGCAAACAAGGCAAGAACTTGATGAGGGATGCTGTAATGCACACACACAGGTGCATTACATGCACAAATGTATAATGTTGGGAGCTGTAATAGGCTTATGTGGTCCAGAACCCAATCTGGATTGTTCTTGATAAGGCCAACATCATAGGGCCTTGTCTTTTTTTCGCTAATGTAGAGGGTTCACATTGATCTTGCCAATGGTTTCATGTTATTGTGCAGAAGATGTGATTCAAATTTTGTGGTGTAATTTCTTTCAAACCTGTTTGTTGTTTAGTCAGATGTGGACAATAGGACATTCAGTGAGTGGTACCTTGAAACTCAACTAGAGAATACTTATTTTGGCTCCTTGTTAGATGGCAGATAAAATGGCAATGTTTTGAACATGTATAGATCTAGGGATTGTAAAGAACAGTAAACCGCTTTGAGTTAGCTTCACAAGTGAGAAAGAAAAAATATTATTAGCACTTGAAAATGTAGTAACATCCATTGAACTCTCATGTAAAGAATTGTCTGTTATCAGAATTAATAGTCATAAGAACATGGCCCATATATTTAGGCTCTTTTAAAAGAAAAGGTTGGGATTTTTGTTATGACAGCAACCCACCCACTTTATTTCCTGTTGCAAGCAAATTCTATGCAAAAACTTAAAACTCTAAAAAATATGATGTGATCTTTGCAATCTCAAGAAAAAATAAGTTTGAGGTTAGGCAACGTGTTTAAGAGAAAATACAAGTAACATTATAAAAAACTTCAAGAAAATCACATATGCCCTTAACCTTATCTCAATCTTCGTCTTCAATCACCCAACAGAAGTTTGGATCGTTCACCTTATAACGAGCAAAAATGTCTTTGTATATCAAGGCACACTATAATATGATGAATGTAGAATTTTATCTATTGGGAGCATCCAAAAACAACTACTTTGAGGTATAAATATCTAATTCATTTGCTACAAGTCAAAAATTATAAAGTCTTGATGAAAAAACCCTTCAAATACTTGATGCTCCCTCTAACAAAATGAATTTGTTTCTTAATTTTTTGAAGACCGTCTTGCACCATTAAGTTAAAAATGTGTGCACAACATCTTACATGAAATAGTTTGTCATCATAAAACAAAATTGAACCACTTTTCTCCATATTCTTTTGGATTGTCCTCACAAGCACATCATTGCTAGATGCATTGTCTAATGTTATGATCAATTTTTTTCTTAATGTCCCACTCACTATAACTCTTAAGAATGATAGTGGATAGAAAATTTTCACTGGGAAACGGTTCTACTTTATTGAAGCTAATTATACATTTTTGTAACTTTCAATCTTTATCAATGTAGTGAGCAGTCAAACACAAATACGAGATAGTTTGACAAGAAGTCTGCAAATCTATAGTGAGACATATCTTATCTCTGTCACTAAAAATTTTCTTCAACTTTATTTTTTCTTCCTCATATAATTTCATAATATTCCTTTTAATGGTAATATGAGATATAGGTTCATGCTTTAGATTATAGTACTACAATACTCTATTAAATCCACCATGTTCTACCATTCAAAAATTATATTCATGTTCCACAATCATTGTTGCTACGAGTTTTCTTGCAACTTTCATCTTAAACTTTTGACTTGCAATATTCAAATATGGAGTTTTTTCTTATTTATATTCAACAAAAGACAATAATGATTGTTTTTTCTTGGCAATACATCCTCTACATGTCTTCTTATAATGCCCCAACATAGTTGTTGTACATTCATCTTTATTACACAATGAAATAGTAGTACAATACTTACACTTCATCTTCTTCAAACCCTTACTATTTGTAAACTCTGCGAAGTGATCTCATATAGATGACATTTTCGTTCTTTTTCTTTTCGCATCATCTTCAATGCCCATATACTCATCTTGTTATGCTTGTGTTTTGGTTGTTTCATGTATCTTATTTTGGGCCCTATGAACAACTGCAAACATTTGAGTAAAAATATTTTGTATATCTGAAGAATTCTACCTTGAAAATAGGCATATAATCTTTTCTTGATCCATTGGTTCCTTTCCTTTTGCAACATATCTTTCTTCTTGTGATGACATGTTTTTCTATTTTTCTGTAAAATATTTGACATGAACAAAACATCAAATCATTTACTAAAAAATAAATAAATAAAACCTAAAAAACTAATTTATAAATATTAATGCACCACTAAAAGAGCATAATAGTCATCTCAAAAAATTACTAGGTCATTTGTGTAAGAACTAACTCATTACATTACCTTTTGTACTCCATTTAGTGTTAAAGACAGACACAAAAGCATATGCATGAACACATACACAGAGGTCTGCACAAACCTCTATCACCTCTGCATGCGCAAACTCAACATTTCTCTTGATTGTCAATTTATGCATAACCCACTAGAATGCTTTTTGTAAAATTGTGTTGAATGATTGTGAGTATAGAAGTATTGCTAGATCTTTCAATATTTAACACCAAGGCCGGTTACTTGGTTCAACAATAAGGCAAGTAAATATGTGGATGAACCTAGATAAGAACATCTCCACTGTCAATAAATATTAAATATAAATTAAAACAAGCCTAACCATGGCCTAAACTATTTAATAAATTTGATAATATTTCTCTTTTGGTCATAGCCATTTTTTTATTTCAATTGTGTCAGAAATAATAACACAAGGAGATCTACTTCATGTTAATTTTTTGTTTTTCATATTTTTTTAGTTTCATAGCTGCATTAGGGTGTTGATTCATGCAGGGTTCGAGAGCGATCCTCCTAATCACTGCATCAATTTGGCATCAGAGCTTCAATTGTTCTCCTCAATCATCAATATTTTAAAGTTTGAGGGAAGATCCATCTTGATTCATTCAATCAAACGATTTTATAGAACAATCTCATCATATTCAAGATTTAGCATAAGATTTTAACTCGGGTAGCCACATTGATTGATCATGACTTATAGCTACCTGAATTAACAATAAACTTGGCCGTTGAGCGATGTCACATGGTCGATTGGATCTTTAATGCAAATATTAATTGTTGTTGCCAAGTATTTGCTTGTTGGACCACTGTGGTTTATCATTTACTGGCGTGATTTTTGTGCTAGTAAAGGTGGACTTTTTTGTAGTGTTTGTGCTAAGAAACATGATAAGTTGTTTATGGTTCAACTTTGTGCTTGTTTTTCAAAGAGCTTGTTTGAGCTTGTGAAGTAGGCTTGTCAAGTGAAACACGAATAGTGAGTGTTCAAGTAAGAAACAAGATGATCCGTTCTTGGTTTAGCTTTGTTAGCTTAGTAAAGCGCTTGTTCGAACTCGTGAAATAGGCTTGACAAGCTGAACATGAATAGTAAGTGTACAACCTGGTTGGACTTGTATAGGATAATTAACTAGTAAAAAAAAATGTACAAATGTTTTTATTTTGTAAATATGCTAGTTTGAGCTTGGCTCAGTAGGTTTAAAGTTCAAATTCTATTATTTTCAATCTTGAAATTGCATATTTTTTTTTTTGTGAATGAGTCTGCTTGAGCTGGCTCATTTAATTTGGGCATGCCAAGAGCTTGACCTCTACCACAAGAACAAGCCCATCTTGTTTGCCAGCCCTGTCAACAATAAATTTTAATCGCAAAGGCAAATTT
Source organism: Nuphar pumila (assembly GCF_984573655.1). Taxonomy (NCBI): domain Eukaryota; kingdom Viridiplantae; phylum Streptophyta; class Magnoliopsida; order Nymphaeales; family Nymphaeaceae; genus Nuphar; species Nuphar pumila. The sequence continues at coordinate 131,289,099 of NC_143254.1, read as the reverse complement.
CTCCAAAGAAAGAGATGGTGGCTATTTCTGTATGTATTCCACAAATATCGATATCATGATTTTCTTGACAGGGAAACTTCTTAAATCAAAATATTTGTTTCTTCAAAAAACCTTAGAAAAATATCGATATACATAAATTTTTAGATAAATAATTTTAAATTACATAAAGAGTTAGTATTGGCATAATATCATGATAAAAATATGATATTTTATCATTAAAAATATAAAAAAACATTGTATTTTTTAAATTCTATCAGGATTTTGAAAATATAGAGAAAATTATCAAAATATTAAAAATATTTATTTTTGACGATGAGGAACCCTTGCCAAAGTGAGAAAAACCCGGGGTGGGGCCCCACAACCTTCAAAGGCAAATTTCTAAAAGGAACCTTCAAAGGCGTTCACCCAAAGGAACCTAACAGCCTTACACACTAACTCAATTGGATCGGACCACAAAACTCATTCAGTTTGGTAAGGATCCAACAAAAATCAAAAGCCAAAGTTGAAGCTAGATCCATGTGTTACTTATTGGGTAGGTTTTGGTTCCACCCAGATAATATTTGAGACAACATTTTTATGCCCGTACCCGAATATTGGGTTCAAACTGGGTCAAGCACTTGACGCAAACCTGACCCACTGAGAGGCATTAGAAAAGTAAAGAACCGGCCTAACCCAGCCCAACTCCAGCAGGTAGAAATCGGATTACCTGTCGAGGATTTCTGGATGAGATTCGAGAGGATTAAAGTTATTCAAGTTTTTTATGACCATACTTAGGTTTGTCGATGGGTTGGACTTACACCGGACTTAGGTGGGTCTCTGGATGACTATGGAGTGCTGATACCGGGTCTGACTGGACCTATCATATGCATAACTATCCTAATATCCAGACATGGATAACATAAACGGGACAAAAAAAATACGTTTTATTCATTTTACATTAGGGTTGATCTCGGGTTTGGTATGAAATTGCATAAACCATACCCAGATCCATATTACTACTCAAACCCTGTAGAACCAACCTGAATAGTTAATTGGATCCATTTCATTAATTACTAAACTTGTGGATTGAATCCTGGTTGAAATCGGGTCATACTTGATCAGTTGACAGGTGTAAAGTTAGAGATGTAAACGGTTTGGATTTAGGATGGACGTGATGAATACCTGTTCCAACTAATCGGGTGTTGGCTAAATGGGTTTGGATTTAGATTCAAATTGGAATGTTGAAAACCTCATACCATATCTGTTTTTTTTTACATATAATTAGGTTCAGATATCCATCAAATATCTATATTCGTCGGGTTCAGTAACATAAAATCAAAACCTTATCCACATCCAATTTTAAATATGGTTTTGGCTTACCAAGTCCGACTAAACGGATCCTGTTTTGGCCGGATATAGGCTAAAATTTGATCTTGGCATCCCTACTATAGTTCATACTTGGAGAATTAGGAGGGCTGTCAATGGGTCGACCCATAACAAATTATTGGGTTCGGGTTTCTCCGGGTCACAAAAATAAAATCTCGAACCTGGACTTGTATAATTTCATAAGTTTACTTTTACTAAAAATACATATAAAACAATAGGGTAGGGTCGAAGATTCCGAAAAAAACTGAGTTGGGACAAGGCATAAATCATAATCCAAACCCAACCCATAAAATGCTCCGGTCAGGTTCGGGTTGACCAAAATATTATTCGGGTAAGTACTTTTATACCCATGCCCTAAAATTTAGGTTCGAATTGACTTGAGAGTAGCCGACACAAACCCAACACATTGACAACCCTAATTCAGGTTCGGTTCAATTCGAGAAGGGTACTTCACACAAACCCGACCCATTGACAGCCCTAGGAAAAGTCACAAAGAACCGGTCCCCACACGACGTGGAAAGCGACCCAAATATTTCTAGATAAAAATCAAAACCACAGGAGGCTTCAAGGAAATTCAAGAAGAGTCCACAAAGTCCAGTAAATTATGACAAAAATGGGATAAAGAAAGAAAAAGAAGAAGGAAAAAGCAATCGCGAAGAAGTGAGATTTGACCAACGATGACCGATTCGGTCGAGAAACCTACTTCCTCACGCACCTTCCCTTCCCTCGCTCCCAATAAATACTCGAGCTCTTCTCTGTTTCGTCGACAATTGAGCTCTCAAATTTCTCGATTTTTGTTTCTTTGATTTCGTTCTGCTCCTCTTGCTTGTTTTCCTAGATGCCTGTCGGCAGTCACTTTCCTTCTCTTTCTGAAGCCGTGACGGTGATCAGCGCCTACTTTACTGGAAACCAACGCAGCTGCAGCGATCCGATGGAGAGACAGAAGGTTGGGGTGGAAAACATGAAGGCGGACGCGAGGAGGTGGCTGGCACCGGCGGTCACACGACCGAAGCTCGCGCTGGAGTTCGACAGATTGAATTGCTTTGAAACCATAGTCTAGCATTGATTTTTTTCTTCCTCTTTCTCGCTTCCATCGCGGTCATCGTAGTTTGTTAGGAGAATTCTTTGATTGTTAAGGTGGTTCTGTAATACTGGGCTTCCAAAGTGGATGCTCAAGAATATATTGTAAGGGTCGTTCAAGCTCGCCTCCCCTTAATGGCGGTGGCCCTGCGCTGAGACAGAGAAAACACAACAAAACTGTGTTAAACAAAACAACTAAGGGGAGGTGCCTCATACTTGAGGCAGCCATTGTCGGCTGCTATTGACGGAGGTGGGGGTCGATTGAAGCAAAGAAGGATCGTTGCCGGAGGATGATGGTCGTTTAGGCCAAAGGGGTTATCTTCGCTCAGCCGGACTACAACCACCACGAGCGCAGACTCCCTTAGGCAGACGGAGAGTAGACCTATAGAGAGGAAAGAACTTGGAAGAAAACCCTCTCTCTCAATTTCTCTATATTTCCCTTAATGATGGTCACTCATGATACCCTCTTATATAGGGCATAGGGTGGGGAAATAGTTTGCTTAACCGTTCCCCCTTGATCCTATGCAGGTTTATCGAAAGAGATCATCCCTGATGTGGGGATGAGTCCACATCGTGGATAACCACCATGTAAATCGTGGTGGTTAATATAACATTCTTCCACTTGATCCGACGCTAAACCTTTTAACTAGGAAACCTTATGGGAAAAACTTGATGAATAAAATGGTCTTTTTATTCTATTCTATAGGTCCTTAGTTGAATCTCTAATTCTTATGAGATTAACAACAAAAATAATGAGAATCATGAACTGAAAGTGATCACTTTATTTATATGCATATGTCAAAAAGAGTTTAACAAGATCATCCTCATTACATGTTCGGAATATAATCCCGGTGCTAGCCCTTTAGTAAGAGGATCAATGATCATCTCTTTGGTACCAATATTAACAATATGCACTAAATGATTTTTCGTCCTTTCTTTAACAATAAAATACTTCAATTTCATATGCTTACATGACGTAGTACTTTTGTTGTTGTTCGAAAAGGACACTGCATCTTCATTATCAAAGTAGACCTTTAGTGGCTTCTCAATAGAATCGACCAGCTTTAATTGTGATATAAAATTCTTTAACCATATAGCCTGCGACGTAGTCTTGTACAATGCTATGAATTCTGCCTCCATGGTGTGGGCAGCAGTAGTCGTCTACTTCCCACTCCTCCAAGAGATCGTGCATCAAAAAGTAAGAAGATGTACCTAGTAGTAGATTTTCTACTATCAAGGCATCCTCCTAAGTCCGCATCTGAGTAGCCAATGACCTCGAGGTGATCAACTTTATGATACGTCAACATATAGTCTTTTGTCCCTTGCAAGTACTGCAAGACTTTCTTGGCAACCTTCTAATAGAGTAAACCTAGGTTAGACTGAAATTTGCCAAGCACTCTTACTGCAAAAGAAATATCTGATCGAGAACATGTCCGCACATACTGCAAGCTGCCAACAACTGATGCATATGGATAAGCACTCATCTGTGTTTTATCAATATCGTCCTGTGAACAATCCTTTAGGCTCAACTTGTCACCGTTTGATATGGGTGTTGAACTAGGAGAGTAATTTTCCATCCCATATCGATTTAACACCTTATCTATATACGATCTCTTGGAGAGGCCTAAAAAACCTTTTGCTCTGTCTCGACGGATCTTAATGCCAAGAACATAAGCAGCCTCATCCATATCTATCATATCAAAATGTGATGCACGAAATTGTTTTTTCTCTGAAAGCAACTTTATATCGTTAGTTGTAAGTAAAATGTCATCCACATACAACATCAATATAATGAACTTACTCTCACTTTCCTTAAGGTATATACATTGATCAATAATGTTTTATGTAAACTTGAAAGTCACAATTACTTGGGAAAATTTAATATACCACTGTCGGGAGGCATGTTTAAGTCCATATATTGATTTGTTGAGTTTGTAAACCAGAGAATCATTTTCAGATAAACCAAAAGGTTGATCCATATATACCTCTTCATTCAGATCCCCGTTGAGAAACGTTGTTTTCACATCCATCTGGTGTAACTTCAAGTCATAATGAGCTACAAGGGCCAAAATTATCCTCATTGACTCTTTAGTTGAGACAGGAGAAAATGTCTCATTGTAGTCAATGCCCTCTATTTGGGTGAATCCTTTAGCAACCAATCTTGCTTGATGTCTCTTTATGTTACCTTTGGAGTCCTTCTTGGTCTTAAAGACCTATTTACACTCTGCGGGCTTTACTCCCTTGGGTAACTTGACAAGATCTCACACTTGATTTTTAGCTATATAGTCTAACTCTTCTTTCATGGCTTCTATCCAGTGTGTAGATTGTTTGTTTTTCACAACTTCCATAAAAGTCAACGGGTCAGCATCCATATCTATGAAATTACCAAGCTCCTGAAGGTACACCACATAATCAGGATGTATGGCAGATCTCCTAATCCTTGTGAATCTCCAAACAGGTCGTTCTTTAGGTTCAGATTGAACCTGATCATCCTGTTTGTGCTTTACCGCATTGTCCATAATAAGTTCACTTTGGATTTGTGCATAAACAACCGAACGATCAACCACATCATCATTAGAAATAATGATGTGGTATCTTTCAGTGTTTTCCTTAATAGGTGACGAAACTAGATCATGTACTTCCTCAAAACCAAGGTTTTGAAGTGCAATTAATCCTACTGAACCATCTTCTAGGAATTCAGCCTTATCCGTTTCAACAATATGTGGTGAGTGAGATGGGCAATAAAACCTGTACCCTTTTGATCTTTCTGGATAACCAATGAAATATCCACTGGTTGTTCTTGGATCAAAGACTTTAATGTGGGGGTTATACAACTTAGCCTCTGCAGGACATCCCCATATGTGCATAAAAGATAAAGATGGTTTCCTACCAGTCCACAACTCGTAAGGAGTTTCAGGCACAAATTTTGTAGGTACCTTATTTAAAATATGCACAATTGTCCTTAAGGCTTCACCCCACAACTTCATGAAAAGTGTTGAATAATTCAACATTGCTCTGACCATTTTTCTATGTATACGATTTCTCCTTTTAGCTACACCATTCTGGTAGGCACTATCATGCATGGTATACTGAGTCACAATGCCTTCCTCTTTTAGAAATCACGTTAATGGTCCTTCCCTTTGCCCCATCTCAGTAAACCTACCATAATATTTGCCACCTCTATCAGACATGACTATTTTATTAACTTTATCGATTTGTTTCTCTACTTCTTTCTTAATTTCTTTAAACATCTGAAAAACATCAAATTTTTCAAAAATCAAGTAGAGATACATATACCGTGAATAGTCATCAATAAAGGTGACAAAATATTTCTCGCCTATGTAACAGAGCGTAAACGGTCCATATGCATCCGTATGGACTATCTCTAATATCCCACTACTGCGTTTGACACCCTCTTTATATGTGTTTATATGCTTAGCCTTTATGCAATCAACACATGGGTCATTGTCGGTAAAATCTAGAGATTTCAAGATCCCTTCATTTACGAGTCTCTTTATTCTTTTTTCAGAGATATGACCCAACCTTCGATGCCAAAGCATGTAAGATTTATCATTTATCAAGCTACGTTTATTTTCAACCAATACGTATTCAGAAGTCAAGGACTTCTGAGTTTGGAACTTTACGTTCAATCTATACAAACCATCATAAACTGATGCAGAAGCAATTTCAATTGAATTTCTATAAATGAACAATTTAAAAATTTTAAACTTAAAACAATATCCAAATTTATCTAATTTCAAAATTGATATTAAGTTTCTACTATATAATGAAATATAAAAGACATCATGAAGATCTGAAATTATACCTGTATCTAGAGTAATCATGCAGATTCCAACACCCTTCACATATGAACGCAGCTTGTTTCCCAAATAGATGTTCTTCTCATGCATTGTTGGTTCCCTTCTGCTCATGAACAATTGTTGACAGTTAGAAATATGAACAGTAGCACCAGAATCAATCAATCAGCTATTTTCAAGAATTTGTAATAAATTATATTCATGAGAAACATATGACAAATTACCTTTATTTTTCAACTACCTTTTGTGCTTTATGCAATCTGCTTTCCTGTGTCCCTTCTTCTTGCAAAAGAAATACTTTATGGGAGCAACAACAAATAGTTTGCCTTGGGATGTCTTATCCCCTGCTGGTTACTTCCTAACATTTCTCTTAAATGCATTCTTTTTCGGTCTTATCTTGGGTGCATGAGAAGCCATATGTGCACTCTGCACCTCCCATTTCAACCTCTCTTCTTCTTCAAAACACTTGAATATAAGTTCATTGAACGTACATTCATCATTATGTGTACCGTAAGAGATTTTGAAAGGTCCGTACTCCATGGGTAAGGACGCTATAAGTAAATGCACTTGAAAAGAATTAGGGATGGTCAACTTCATGTCATTCAGTTGAGACGCTATGTTTCTCATCTCCAAAGTGTGTTGGCGAATGTTTTCTCCTCTAGTATATTTCATAGATATGAGTTTATACATCAGGGTACTGGCGCTGGCCTTTTTTAAACTCACAAATTGTGCTTCAATAGCACTTAAAACTCTCTAATTGTCCTGCAGTGTGGTATAACACTACGAATATTCTTAGCCACCTTAGATTGCAAAAACAACAGGCTAAGTCTATTCGAGCGCTCCCACTTCTCAAAAGCAGTCTTTTGATCAATGGTGCTTTGATAAGTTAGAGTGGCATATTCTTCTATCCTTAGGGTCAGATCCAGATCTCTATACCCTAATGCAAAAAGTACAATATCTTTTCAATCACTAAAATTCGATCTATCTAGAAAAGGTATACAGCTAGAGCCATGTAAAATAAAAAAACTAGAAACTGCACGATAAACGACATGTATTAAGAAGCATTCGTACGAGACTAAAACTTTAATGAAAAATAAATGAATAAAGGCCCTTAATATGCTTATTTTCATGCGAGTGAAGGGGGCATCAGAGTCCTACTTTGGTAAGAGCTTCGACATGCAAAACCACTTTGAGTATCGACCATATTCGGTAAAACTAAGGTTCTTGTGAAGTTAGACCATCGACACAAGATACTTTTGGATACACATGTCTGATGTATCTCCACACATTTATCTTATTCCACCCTATTTAAATTCCAAACACGATAAAACTACATTTGGGTCTTTTATCGTTTCATGAATCTAAGTACAATGTTAATATCGGCTTAAACTGTATGATCGTGTTGAAATTCTTTGACGACATACCTGTATTCGGTTACTTTGGTGACGTGAATACACTAAGTCATTTAACTATCCTTAATGCCAATACTAAACAATCATTTACGCATGCATAATTTCAAATAAATGTATGAACAATAACAAAAACATGCTTAAATGGGTAAAACTTTGGGTCCTTAAGCAGGAACCGGTCTGAAAGTACTCTGAATTGGTCTGAAACAACTCCGAACAGGTTATCCAAGGGTTCGAACCTGTTTTGAACCTTATGAATCAATGTCAAGTATGAACAAAGGTTCATAAAAACCCTATAACCGTATGCCAAAATGCTTGTATTTTCTTATATTTATGAAAATAGGGTCTTAAAATTTTGGAACCAGTGAGAAACTGAAAGGAACCAGTCAAAAATGACTCTGAACCGGTCTCGAAAGGGGTCGAATCAGTCCCTGATCTGGTTTAGGCCAAATAGTGTCTGAACCCTACTGGATCCGGGTCAGAACCAGTTCAAACTGGATCGAAGTCAGACCCGACTTTGAACTGGATCTGGGTTAGACCCGTCTTGAACTGGATCCGGGTCGGACCCGACTTGAACTGGATCTGGGACGGACCCGACATTAACCAGATTTGGGTCTGACCTGGTATTAACTGGATCCGGGTCAGACTTGGTAATAACCGGATCCGGGTCAGACTTGGTAATAACCGGATTCGAGTCAGACATAACTGGATCTGGGTCTGACCCGATTACTGTCCAGATTCGGGTCTGACCTGGTAATAACCTTATCCGGGTCTGACCCGGTATGAACCGAGTTTTAACTTGATCCGGGTCGGACCCGATTAGAAACTGTATCCGGGTCGGACCTGGCACTAGCCGGATCCAAGTAAGACCCAGAATGAACTGGATCAAACCCAATATCTGGACCCAATTTTACTGTTTAGAATAAAAAAACAGAAACCCGAGGGTTTCTGTTTATAAAAACAGTGAAAGAAGCTGAAAAGGAGGTTTTTGCCATCTACCTGCCGACGACCGACGTCACCTTTCGACGACCAATGTCACCTACCGACGACCGATGTCGCCTGTCGGAGAGCTACCACACCTGCCGATGACCCTCACAGAAAAATGTGGACTGGCGTATCAACTTTCCCTCGCCCGATGGTAGGGAAATCCTAGTGTCGACTGCGTCGCCAGACAGATACCGGCCATTAAGACGACAACACTCCGCGGTAGCCACCGGTGACGACTGATTCTCCTGCAGCCCAACGGCCACAGGTAAAAACCCGAAACTGTTTTTTTTTCTTTTTTGTCACCCTACGACAATCAGTTGCAGTGTCGCCCTACGACGACATGCACAGTCAGACAATTAGAAACACACCCCGCGCAACGGATGTGGGGTGTGGGCCTATAACCCATTGTAGGGGTCATCCAGGATCACCTCCCCTTAATGGCGGTAGCCCTGCGCAGAGATAGATAAAACACAACAAAACTATGTTAAACAAAACAATTGAAGGGGAGGTGTTGCGTACCTGAGGCAGCCATTGTCGGCTGCTATTGACGGAGGTGGGGGTCAACTGGAGCAGAGAAGGATCGTTGTTGAAGGATGATGGTCGTTCAGGCCAAAGGGGTTATCTCTGCTCAACCGGGATGCAACCACCACGAGTGCAGACTCCCTTAGGCAGCCAGTGAGTAGACCTCTTCCCTCTTGATGGAAATCGACTGCATGGAGAGGTAAGAACTTGAAAGAAAACCCTCTCTCTCGATTTTTCTGTATTTTCCTTAATAAGGGTCGCTCATGATACCCTCTTATATAGGGCATAGGGTGGAGAAACGGTTTGCTTAACCGTTCCCCCTTGATCCTATGCAGGTTTATTGGAAGAGATCATCCCTGATGTGGGGATGAATCCACATCGTGGATAACCACCACGTAAATCGTGGTGGTTAATCCAACATATTTGTCAATTAGTTTGATTGTTTATTGATCTTGAAGGGTTTTAATCAAGAATTATTTTTCTTGTTCCGCAAGAAAGTCGTGGTTCCACAATTTTTCGTTTGTTTTGTAGAATTGCTCGATTGCTCTGTTTGGCGGTCAATCGATGAATCCTATTGTGGATTTTTTTGTATGGGGGGAACGATCTAAAGATGGTTTCTGGTTCTCCGGGTTTTCCTTGGTAATAGAATTCCCAGGAACTACGAGAATTTGTGCTCTAGTGTCAACCAGGATGGTTCTTTAGGCGAAAAAGTTTCAGGGTTTCCCGGGTTTTCAAGGTTGTGTTTGCGTAGGGAGAGTGCGGATTTCTCTTTTCCTTTATAGTTTCCGGCTCTGTTTCCCAGTCAGAAATTCATATAACTAGAAGCGTTCCACCCGGCTTTCTCCAGCTTTCCATGAAAAGTGGTTTCTGACGCCATAAAAGAATACATGGCAAACGTGCCAATGAAAGGCTTTTTCATATTAATAAGATGTTTGGATGTATCTCCTTTCCAACAAACGCATCACGAACTGGGATTTTCACCGGGAACAGAGTATAATAACTCAGCTGCTATGATCCAACAAGGCATCAACCTTTTTTTCTTTTTTTTTTGATATAGCATGAAGAAACCACACCCGGCACAAAGAGTTGGTCGCCTTAGCTCAGCCTATTATATAGTGGGTCCATCAAGAAGTATTTTTTTTATGATGAGAAACCCTTGCCGAAATGAGAAAAACCCCGGTTAAAGCCCCACAACCAATGTGACCCACCTCACCTCTTAAAGCCAAGAACACACCCATGCATCAGGGGAGTTTGATCCAGCCCCTTCATGTCAGCACCCTCACAACCACACCAAAACTTTGTGGTCCATCAAGAAGTATCTCATCTCAAATATGACCTGTGAGAAATTAATCATTCACTTTTCTTTCAAGTTTCATGTCTTTTTTTTTTAACCAATTTAATTTTGTCATAATGACGATAATGGTGTAAAAAGATTAATGTAAAATCAACAAAATAAAAAACTTCCGGAAGGAGATATCAAATCCGTACATACTTCATTACCCTTTCCATAATTAAGTTGGCATATGAGACTAAAAGTGTATTCGGATTGTTGGAAGGTAAAGAGAAAATGTGCTGTATGAACTCAAGATAAGTTCAAAGTAACTGAAAGTGTATTAAAATATATATATATTTTTACATAAAAGAAATTTGACATCTTTTAAAAAAACCTTATAAGTTAGTGCACGTCACCTTGTCTTGGGACGTTGCAAGTTCAAATCTCAAATGATATCGTTGTATTACTGGTAGGGGTCTGCCTAACCTTAGCTTTCTCTGTCAAAAAAACAGAAAAAGAAAAAGAAAAATCCACTGGGCGCATCAGCTTCAAGGCTCAAACAGCCAAATAGAGTTATTTTCTGTCAAACAAAAAAACATATCCTGAAAACAGGAAGTATTCAATCATCCCTCCAAGTAATCCCTGTCATCATGTCAACCCTCTCTATCCCTCACCTCCGAGATCTCATTATTTGAGAGTTGTTTTGATCAAATTAACCTTTACCTTATAGATGTGATGTAAATTAGCGATGACAGTGGAGCAGGGCGAGGGTGTATAGATGTGATGTACATTAGGGATGGCAGTGGACCGTGGCGGGGGACAAGGTCTCCACCCCCGCCCTGTCTCAAAATCCTACCCTCCATCCCCAGTTCAAATGGGGGCAAGGAAGGCATGGCCCCGTTTTCTCTCCGTCCACTGCCATCTCTAAAGAAAGATCAAGATAGGAATTGAGGACTTGAACGGGGCAGGGCGGGAGAAAGCATAAGTCCATCCCCACCTCTATCCCCACAGGTTTTGATTTTTACCTCCATCCTCATTTCATGTGTCCACTGCCATCCCTAATGTACATGACCAGTTTAAAATTTGATTTGTGCACATGATTTTTTAGTAATTATGATTTAAACAATGATGATTTTTTGTGCAGCAAACATGATTTAAATGTTGATTCCTGTATAATCGACTTGCTGAATTCATCTATAGAGTCGGATTTTTTTTTTTATAGGCTAGCTGGGGTTAGTTAGATCCCCACGAGTTATTTAATACCATTGGGTTTTGAATTTGCAACGTCTCAACTCAAGGTGACGTCCACTAACTTCTCGTACAGACTAGCATGGCCTCCGTTGGCCTATAGGTCGGGTTTACCCGGACCCAACCTATACCAAACCCTATAGGGTTCGGGTATGGTAATAAATAAGAAGACTTGGGTCTGGACCCAAAGATCTGATTAATACATGAATTCCGGTATAGTTCATGAAATTTTATACCAAACCAAGGCTGGACCCGTCGACTAAGACTCCAAATTTTTCAATATAAAACTGATAAAAATAGTATTTTACAAGATATGGCCTGGGGGTCTGGTTCATGTAGTTCTTATTGAGTCCGGGTATGGTTTATTTTATGATAAGTCCAATTAGACCTGGATCTAAACTCGATACTATACCAAAAAATCACTTGAGTCGGAACCAAACCCTACCAGTTGACCAGTGGCGGAGCCACGGGTGGGCATGGGTGGGCGGCCGCCCACCCTAAACTTTGAAACCGAGTCGACTCATGACTCGGGAAACCGAGTCGAATCGGGACTCGTGAAACCGAGTCGACCGGGACCCGGGCTCTCGATGAGTCTAGAGCCTGCCAAAAGGGGCGAGGGGTAAAACCCTCACCATTTTTCTAAAGCTCTGCCCCTCCGTTCCGACGTTCCCCTTCTGTCACAGGCAAGGCGGCAACCTCATTCGCCGGCAACCCCTGTGCTATGCTGGGCCGCCGGCCTCCCTTCGGTGAACCCGCGGTGGCGGTGCCCCCCTCCGAGCTTCTCCCTCTCTGCTGCAATCTCCGGCGATGCGAGGCACCGGTGTCGCAGTCAGTCGGATCTTCACCAATCTCCGGCGACCATCGCTAGCAGTCGGCCGTCGCACTGTCTCAGGTAACCTCCCTAGTCCCTACCCCCTCTCTCTTGCTTTTCTTGTCGACGATAACCCTGTTTGCGGTTTCTGAGAAACCGAAGCCTTTGGTTTCTCAGAAACCGCAAACTATATTGGTCTGTTTCTGTTGAAAAAAAAAACTTTGGAGTTCAGAGTGTGGCATGAAGCCCTATCTCTCCCTACCATGTTTCTCAGTGGCGAGAATCTGATCCGCGGAAGAGGCCTTTTCTGCAGGTCGTGTTTGAAATCTCAAATGGCATCTCCTGGATTTACTGACGTATTTGCTGCTTTGGTTGCTGTTGTCAACGCAAAATTTCCCGGAGTGGGTAAACTGCTGAAGAGAATCATTCTGCGTCTTAAGAGGGCATACAAGCGGAATGATAAGGTCAGGCATCACATAATCCCTTAGTAGTCTATGGTATTTCTTATCTTAAAATTTTGAGTGGGAGCACATGCTTAATCCCTTCTTTTTTTTCTTTCTGTTTTAATGCAGCCACTATTGCTTGCTGCAATTAAATTCATCGCTCATCTTGTAAATCAACAAGTTGCTCATGAAATTATTGCTTTGGAGTTGCTCACTGTGCTCTTGGAGAATCCAACTGATGACAGTGTAGAGGTTTGTTGCTGTTGCATGCTTCTTCTTATTTCAGTACTTGTGTGACTTTTTTTTGTACGTATTGAGTCTAGTGACGATACTTCATTGTCCCTTTTCCTTCTTTCAGGTGGCAGTTGGATTTGTCAAAGAATGCGGATCTTTGCTGCAAGACCTTTAGCCTCAAGGTCTTCATGGTTAGCTTGCTTTTTTGTATTATTTTTCTCTGTTAATTATTTAGTTTTTAAGCAATTTAGTGGATGTCAAAGCTAATCTTTGAATTTGGGATAGGCTTAAGAAAATCATCTTCAGCTTGTCCAATAGCACTACTACTTGTAGTATATTTGGTGTATTAAGTTCTTCATCACCCTCCTCCTCCCAAACAGCACAAACAAAACGAATTGCTCAGTCAATGAAAAACCATTATTCATGATTCAGTAACCCTCTCCAAAAAAGAGTTCCACGATGGACCTGTATGTTCGCTGTAATTTTGAAAATGACTACATAAATGCCCTTCGAAAAAACCCGTTACAGTAAGATCTGCATCCCTGTTAGGTCCTTGAATATTTTCAGATCCCTACATGAGAATCGAATATGGGCTCCAGATTTTACGAACAAAGTATGATTGTTTCCATACATGAGGAAAAGACCAAATAAAAAGAAAAGAATGAAGCATTCTTTTTTTTCTCGTCTTTCATAATCTTTTGTACCTGATCCCAGATTTTGATTATCTTGACCATGACAAGCTTTTGAAGATTGATACTGAGAGTTTGAAAAGCATAGGAGATTTTCTTTTTTTCCTTTTGTTCTGCTACAAAAATAGGGTAATGCTTCCATGCAGAAACATTATGTCATTGATGTTTGTTTTTGTCTGTATATTTTATATTATGTTAATACCATGGCAATTTTAAATTATTGCATCTTTCATTCTAAATAAAATTTTACTTGTTTAGTCTTTAAATCCTGCTTTGTTAGTTGTTATACATAAATGTGTGCATGCTTGCATATGTACATATATACTGCTGATATGTACATTCTTTTTCCCTTTTTTCTTTTGGAGTCCAAAAGCAAAAAAAAATATACATGCATACGTATGTATGTATATGTACGTGCACAACACAACTCCGAATAATTGGATTGTCCTTCAAGACCATAGCATTGTCCCCAAAACCCAAAATCTGCCCACCCAACAAAAAACTCCTGGCTCCGCCACTGCAGTTGACACCCATATATATATACAGGGGCGTAGCTAGGGGGGGGCTTCTTATATATTTCCCACACACATGGTCTATGCTTCTTATATATTTTTCTCGTGTTTATTTTCAAGTTTTTCATGTATTTTTCTCACTCTTTCACTCATTTTCATGTACTTTCTTTAAATTAGTAACCATCATTGTTAGATTTTAACAAAAATTTAACTCTTTTACTAAAAAATCATGAAATATAAGAATGATCAATTTTTTTTTAGTTTTTATTTGTTTTTTGTTCGATTCCTATTCAATTACCATATTGCTTCATTTTTTTAATATTTCGTTTTAAATTAATGCTTCGCTTTCCGCTTTCTATAAATTTTTAAATGCCTTGCTTCTCGCTTCAGCTTTCGGTATCGTTTTTTGCTTCCGCTTCTTAGTTTGACAACCTTGGTTTTTTATAAGGTTTAAAAAACTGAAGCTCTAAGATTTTTCTAAATATTTAAGGCTTAAAAAATCATGTTTTTCATAAAATAAACATGATCCAAGTATCGTTTTAGAGTAAATCAACCGTGTTGAACATATTTGTATGGTCGGATTTAAGTAATACATGAGAAATTTTGAAAGCCCGGTTTACCTATAAAAGTGGTTAGTAGCTACCACCTTTTCATATATATATATATATATATATATATATATATATATATATATATATATATATATATATATATATATATATATATGATAGGGATAAAAATATGAAACTGTAGAGCTGAAAATCATAGGTGCAAATTGTATAGACTTAATTTAACCACATGGTTGTTTGCCAAGGATTGGATCTTGAGTCTATTTAACAAACATTGTAGATGACATCCATACGGTCCATTCAATAAAAACTTCAAAAAATATGAAGAAAATGGTTTCGATCCAATAGTTTTGTACGTATCAAATATTTACCAATCTTTAAAATACATTTTTAAACTCTTTGTCCAAAAATTTCCATCATTCATTGGATTTATAATACAAAATAATTGGAAAAATATTTATTTTAACGAGAAAAGTATATTTCTAATATGAACTGAAGTTCAGGTTTTATATTCAGAAAAGCGAGCTTATCATACGGTTTTATAATACATGAAAGAAGTATATGGTTAGTTTCATTCTTTCAAAGAAAGCGAGGTTAGAATGATTGTAGAAGCTTTCCATAATTTATGGCTTAAGTTATGGTCAATTTGGTGAATCGGCCACACCAAAAGTACCAAACCCCACTGTCCAAGTGGGTGCACAAGTAGCAATTTGATAACCTTATTATGGTACTGCATCTGCAATTGGTCTAATAAACATTTGTAAACACTATGGTGCTTAATAAAGTAACCTATGGCTGCCTTCTAGAACCTTCTAGATTTGGTTGTCATTTAAGTTGTAAACCTTTTTTTTTTTTGAAGGAATTCCATTGAGTAGTGATCACGGGCTAACCAGTTTTGTTTCACTCATCCCTTTGTGCCATCCCCCGTCGTCATACCCAGTGTTGTCGGTATCGAATCGGCCAATACCCACCCGAATTGGCCAGTTTTTAATAAATATATAAAAAAAATAGCTTAAATTTAATTTTTTTAATAGCTTTAGCACATGTCACGTTCTGATTGCCGAACGATTCACTTGAGAACATTGGTCCGTATCGGCCGATTCACCTGAATTGTTGGTCGAACGATACAGGTCTGATTAGGGTAATGACAACTCCTTAAATTTTAGGATTCAAGTTGTTTTGATCAAATCTGACGACCTCATAGATGGATTCATCATGGTTGATTTAATAAAAAGTGACTTTTGAATCTTCAGTAGATCACATCAATGAAATCCCAAGGAGTGGTATGAAGATAGGGATGACAAAGGGGATGGGTGAAACAGATTGTGTGTTACATGTCAATGAAAAAACCCTCTTTCTACGGTAAATAGGCTCTTTATGTGGGGTCCACATCATGAAGCTGTGGTGCATAGGGATGTCAGTAGACCAGGGGAAACGGAGCCCCGCCCCATCTTGCCTCCTTAGTACTAACTGGGGATGAAATGGAGGTTAAAATCAAAACCCGTGCCGGGATGAACTTACGCTTTCTCCCGCCCTGTCCTGTCCCCATCCCTATCCTGATCCCCACCTTGCCCTGCCCCGTCCCCATCCCTATCCTGATCCCCACCTTGCCCTGCCCCGTCCCCAATCCTTTTTTATGGGACCGAGGGAAAACCGGTTCTCGCCCCGTTTGAACCGGATATGGTAGACATGAAATGGGGACGGAGGGCAGGATTTTGAGACGGGGCAGGGGTGAAGACCATTATATGAGAGCGAGAGATGGGCATGGTTAAAAGTTCAAAAAGGTACTTTATGAAAAACCTAAAAAATATGTAGCTTTGGAAAGTTTTTTTTATTTTCTTTGTACCTTTGAGATGGTCATGATATTAAGGGATTTAGTAACATAAGAAATATTAGTCAAAAATTTTGAAACAAACTAAAATATATATTAAGATTTTGTTTTCATTAATTATTCTTTTTATGCATGTGGATCTTATATGAGGGGTTTTATTAATTGAATTTTGCTGTCCTTAACTTTTTATAATTTGTTTTATTCAAATATTTTTGTTTATGTACATTGACATCAAGTTTGTTTAACATTTTTTCTCGGATAATTGTTGTTCAGCCACTTGGGATTTAAAGACCGTTGAATCATATACGATTAAAGATTTTAAGGTGAAACACTAATAATGATTTGGCCAATTAATCACAAATTATTAGATTTATCACATTAATCACAATTGCCCAGAGAGATTGGCCTACCAAGCTAGTTGTCCAATATTTGATTTGCCGAGGACAAGAACAACTATATTTATGTAAAATGTGATTGAACTTGATCCGGGACTCAAATCATTGTCAGCATCAATCGGCCGGTTCTAATTATATGATACTACTTTTAATAAATATAAAAAATAACTTAAAATTATATTTAAAAATTATTTAAATGGCTTTAACAGATGTCATGTTCTGATTGACACATAATAATTTTTAATTATTTTTTGGCTGATTCAGAAAGATTCAATTGAGAATCAGTATCGGCCGATTCACTTGAATGGTTGGCCAAACGATACCTGTCGGCAACATTGGTCAGAAAGAATTGTAGTAAGTGAAATTAATGTAACAAAAATTTAATCAAAATTATACCGCAAGTTTCGCTATTATATTTAGGGACACAAGATTAGAGAAATATTAAATTACAAATTAACTTAGAGGAAGAAGGAAAAATGCACTCCTTCAATGAGTCACCACAAACTCGAAGCAATGTATCCCATCAAACTCCAACGCTGCTCTGGGTTGTCCCCTTAGTTGAGACTCCTCAGATTTCTTCTTTTGCCTCTCCTCGGCTCCACTCTTCTCCATGGAGCCTTCATTCACACCCTATATCCCTCAAAAAATAAAAAAAACAAAATGAGATACTAAAGTTAATATATAGTAATTAAGTAGATCACCTAAGGGTCAAATGTACAAAAAAACTAAAAAATAAAATAAAAACATTACATTTTTTCACCAAGGGGCGGAGTTTCTTACCCACGAGGATAGCAAACATTGCCCCCTAACAATGATTTTACAAAATTGACAAAATTATCAAATCAGTTTCACTCATCTCCAAAATCATCACTATCTTTGTACCCCTCTTGGTGATTTCATTGGTGCAAGTAATTGTTTTGATCAAATCGGATTCCATATATGTGATCTACATCACCCATTTAGTGAAGATCGACATTTAAATCACCGAATTCTGACTTTTCATGATTCAAAAACCAATGGTTGTAATAAAAAAAAAAATCATATATATATATATATATATATATATATATATTTTTGTTGAAAAAATACAATTCGAAGACCAGTTCTTATTAAATCGAGCATGCTGAATCCATCAAATTTGATCAAAACAACTTGCATCATAAGATCTAAGAGGGGTATGAAGATGGGGGATGACATAGAGTTGCAGTTCCATGATAAGAAAAGAAGACACAGAGATTACCTTGCTTTTAGCATCAGTATCTCCTTGTCCATGGAAATACGCCCGGACAGCGACTACGGCATCCGAAATCGTCATGTTGGCGATTAAAGATCTTGGGGGGGTTTGCAATGAGATATTGCTCTCAGTTTCTTGTATTAACTCTGCTTATCCAAACCAGAGAGAGAGAGAGATTGGTGCTCAAGAAACAAGGGGGAAGCTAAGAATATAAAGGAGATTTGGTGTCCCCCCGCTTGCAATCTTTTGGCGAGGACGATCACATGCTTTTCCTTTTGTTTTTTTTGGATTTGGCGCATATGATATACTGATGCACAAAAAATCTAACATGGAATCACAAAGGAAAAGTGACAACTTCCAAATTTTGCTCCGGTTACCAGGATATTTTTCTTGCATAAAAATCTTAAACTGATAAACATTTACCTAATCTGAATGCGGTTACTTGATCGGACCTATATGTATATGTAGGGGCTGGACCAATGTTATCAGTATCGGTATCAGCCCCGTATCGTTTGGCCGACGATTGAGGTGAATGGGCGGCCCATACCCATTCAAAAATAATTAAAAAATATTATGTGTCAATCAGAACGTGACACATGTTAAAGCTACTAAAATAATATTAAAAAATATTTGTAAGTATATTTTTTTTTTGTATTTATTAAAAAAGAGCCGATTCAGGGGTGAAGCGCCGATACTGACAACATCGGGACGGGCGGGGCGGCTTGCAGTATGCTCTTGGATCAGCCCATTTGAGCCGGGCTTGTGTTACTGCTACAATTTGGCCTATCCAATCTCCCATAGTCACAATTATCAGCCGTTTCTGGAAATGTTGCTACTTGATCATGAGATCTTCAAAAACTGATATAATCCTGAAAAGAAACGTGATAATTTCAAAATATCACGTTTTTAAATTAAGTTTAAAATTTCCAATAACAAGATTTTGTCCGTTGCCCGGCCACCGGCAATTCAAAAGCCCATGGCTCATTAATAGTCACCCAAACCCAATGGAAATTGGACACAGGCCAAGGTTTACCCCTTGCTAGGTCAGCCTTACCTCTAGGGCATACTTTCTCTAGAGCAATGTTGTCAGTATCTTTGGGTATTGGCCTGTATCGGCCTACCTGTATCATATCGGTTGAAAAATGGATACGCTTCACCTTAAATCCGTTATTTTTTTTAATAAATGTAAATAAACTTAAAATTGTTTTTAAAATTTATTTTAATGGCTTTAACATGTGTCACGTAATAATTTTTAATTATTTTTTAGCCGATTCAGAACTATTCACTTGAGTATCGGTGTCATCCGATTCACCCAACGATACAGGGCCGATAGGGATACTTTCAACATTGCTCGTGTTTATGAAAAGCCTTGGATCTGATCCAAGGGTTTGAGTACGTAGGGCATGCTGATGTGAAATGGGTCACATGCCGAGATCCAAAACAACGCAAATGGGGATTTAAAATCCTTGATATAAATAGAAGGGTGGATTAGGTGTAATGTGATTGAACAAAAACATATGCAGCTCCATCTTGTTGATAGATACCCATTTAATTGGAGGGAGGATAAGGTGCAATGTTATTGTACTGTGCCTGATCGCGTGCAATAGCACACCAAAAGTGTGCAATCACATTGCACTTGATCTGGCCTCATTTAATTCAAATGGTAGCCTAGGGCTGAATGGGATAAATGTCATTACGTGAGATGAGGCGGTACATGTTTATTGTGCAATTACATTGAACCTGATCCCTAGCAAAAAGCTGGGAGATCTGCTTGATTCCCAGATCTCAATGCCCGAGAAGAGCCCTTGGATCAGAGATATTTATTCCCCCTTAGTTTAATGACTCACCCTTATTAGGAAGGGTTTATTCTAAGGGTGTCAACAGATCGGGTTTGGTTCAGACCCAAGTAGAATCAGACCCACCATAAAAGAAACCATACCTGGATCTTATAAGGATTACATGAACCAACATGGACTATACCCGGTAAAATCATTTTTTTTTATTATTTCTACATTGAAAAATTATGGACCTTAATTGGAACTCAGGTTGGGCCCGGGTCTGTTATAAAATTTCACAAACCATACCCAGCTCCACGTATTAATCGGACTCTTCAAGTCTGGCCCAGATTCTAATCGGGCCTTCTTATTTATCACCGAACCTTGACCCTATAGAGTTTGGAACAGGTCGGGTCTGGGTCAAACCCGACCCATTGACACCCCCTAGTTTCTGATGCTCCCCCTTGGTCATGTTATCCCGACCAATTTAATGGATTAAAACTTTTAGTTGAATTCAAAATCTGACCCTAAAAGAATTAGCAGACCCGATGTCATAAGATTCGGATCCAAATTCAGGTGGTCAAATGGTCCAACAAAGTAATCATCCTTCCACCAATATCTTTGCTTTGCTTGGGACTTACCATTGTCTTGTCTAATATCCTTCATCTTTAAAAGAGGGCAAGAAGCTGCTCACTGTACCTAGAAATCACGAGAAAAAAAGAAGAAAAAAAGGATGCTTTGCTTTGAAGGCCTGTTGCCGGCTACTTTAGTAAGTGAAAATATCAGTAGAAATATGATTGCACAAATATTTGTGCATTGAGAACCAGATCACCCTCCATCTTGGGGACCGGGCCTGTCAGGTGTGAGACCCAAGACCTGATGGAGGGTGCTTAATGCACAAATTTTTGGTGCAATCATATTGCACCCGATCCGGACTCCTTTAGTAATGAGCCTCACATTATTAATGTAATAAATGTGGTGATTACTGAAATATCTGGTTAAATGCCGTCCTCGACAGTAAATTACTGGGGGAAAAATTCTTTAATCACGTTTGTTTCTCATCAAATGAAAATCATTCTCTCACAATGGTGAGAAAACAATTCTGATTTGCCCCCCATTTATCGAGTGCAAGCAAACATGAAAAAAAAATGAGGCAGTGAGATTTGAAATCACATTTGAGCCTATTTTGCTGGCTTTTCGGGCATATTTGCTTTAGTCACAGGTGAGAAAGTAAAAGCCGTGATTGTGAATCACAGGGTTGACCTTGTGATCCAGAGGCAAAAACTTGTCAACAGTAACAACTTTAACTTTTTTCATGTTCTATGTTCCACTGACCTTGAGAAAGTACGGTGATTTACAATCACAGAACTCCGTGGCGCTCAGTGGGGACTCCGGAACATGCACATGTTCCTGGGGAGCATATAACCGCCTCGCCCATCCCAGCTACCAGTTCTCAAAGAGCCGCCAGATGATAGTTTGACTAACTTTTTGCCAAATGCATTAACTCCTGTCTCAGTTCCTAGATTCCAAACAGGGCCTTATAATTGGAGGGGATCTGCGGATGGCTTAACTTATCACTTATATTCCATCAGCCAATCACAAGGGACACAGCGATAGAGTGCAGTTCCCACTCAAAATGGAGTCATGTGATTGGCTGTGTCATACATTTGGATCAGTTAAACGATCCTTGATTTCAAAGTGGTTTACAAGTGCATAGTGCATAAAATGCAGGCCGGGATGAGGTAGCTATGGAGGCATGCGTGAAAATCCCTTTCCATTAGGCATCCCAGTCAGGTGTTTCATTGCACCATAAAAAAAAAACCATCAAGAAATGCAAAATGCTGGCTAAAACTAATGACTTAATGGCTGCAAAAGAGTTCTTTTTCTTTCTTGGGGATTGAATGAGATGGGTTTTTTTTTTTGAAAGGCAAGTTGGGGTTAGGCAAGTTGGGGTTAGAAATGCAAAATGCTGGATGATGTCGGCGCCGGTTCACGGAGGACAACAACATCGATTCACGGAGGACGGTCGACGATCGCTGGAGGACATTGGCGCCGGTTCATGGAGGACGATGACGCCGGTCCACAGAGGATGACGGCGACGCCGGTTCACGGAAGATGACGGTGCCAGTTCATGGAGGACGGCGACGCCGGAGAGCACCGGTTCATGGAGGACGGCGACGCCGGTTCGCGATGAGGCAGAGCGATCGTTATGTGCATGCAATGCCTGTCGGGTGCGGTATAAGTCCGGCTTAGTGCTGCCGGAATACCGCCCGACAAGGATCAATTTTTTTTTATTTTTTTTTTAAAATTTAGCGACAGATTAGCGACGGATAATTTCCGTCGCTAATCTGTCGCAAATTAGCGACGGAATTAACGACAGATAATTTTTTTCGCTAATTAGCGAGCAAAAAATCGCGATGGCCTCTATCCATCGCTAATCCGTCGCTAAGCCGTCGCTAAACAGTTTAGCGACGGCTTAGTGACGGATTAGCGATGGATAGAGGCCGTCGCTAATCCACGGTTTTCTTGTAGTGCCAGCTAATGATTAAAAGCAAGGATAGTTGGTGATAATTAATTATCATGGTAATTTAAACTCAACGATAATTATAATCTTGTGATTATTGGTGATGATTAATTATTGTCATAATTATAAATGATATTTGGTGACAATTAATTATCATTGTAATTTAAACTTAACCACAATATCTCTTCTCAACCATCTTCCGTGTCTTTCTATTCATATTATTGATGGGATAAGAGCAACGATAAAATATTGTCAGCAATAGATGTTTTTTACTATGACATAAAATATCATCGGGATTAAATTATTATTGACAAGGATAATTTATTGTAGCTAGTTTTTTTGTCGATAATGACCTATTATATTATAGTGACATTGGGTTTTAACCTGCAACATCCCACCACAGGGAGACCTGCACTGACAACTACCAACCGTGCGGAGCCCCTTTGGTAAATGACTAGACTTGTGCTAAAGAGTTTCACTTGATCATCATGTCACTCAGTTTAGTCCATAGGTTGCTTGGGGATTGAATGAGATAGTTTAGATGGTAAAGTCACACCATCATAACAGTGAGGTTTGAGGTTCAAATCTAATGGGGATATACCCTTACTTACTTCATGCTAAACAATGTCGCTCTTTTCATTTTGACCAAGATATTTGGCTCTTATTACCCAAGAGAGAAGGAAGAAAAAGAAGGAAAACTAATTAAATGCATCATCCACAATGACCAATGCAGGAAAGGTTGGGCCAAAGGAGAAGATATGGTCACTTTGGCTGATTTTGTTGGATTTCAATCTTAAGGAAACGTTTGGATTCTAGAATTTGACATCTTAACACACACACAATTCTGTTGTTTGGAAAGAAATATGGGATTCACTTTTTAGAAAACTGGGCCAATTGGTCATAGAGTCAGACCCGAGGGGTTTGGCACAGTGGGATGGGGCCTAGACCGTTTGATGGGCAGTCTAGGTTCAAATCCCATGGGTGTCACCCCCTTGCATAAGCCGAAGCTTGGCGAATCCCTGGGGTCGAGGGGTAAGCCCTCGGAGTTTTATATTGACATGGACAAAGACTGTATGGCAAGCTGAGCCAGCGTGGCTAGGTCTCTACGCCTAGAGTGGTTTCTCCAAGTAAAAATAAAAAAAATAGGTCATAAGAGTCCAGAATCATTGAATTTGTAAGCCAACCCTAAATCTATAACACATCATTTAACTGATATCCAAGTTGACAAACATAGGATCGAAGGAAAGAGGATGGGTAGAATTGCACTACGATAACCAAGGGATGTTGGATCCGACTACCATGGGCCTAGGGGCGGAGCTACATATGGGCCAGATGGGTACCCCCCTCTCTCTCTCTCTCTTGTAGCCGGTTGGTGTCATATCTAGGTAGTGCCCATATTGCCTCGCATATTGATGTCCAAAAGGATCTCATCCTTTGAAATTGGACTGGATCCATCCTATGTTGATCTTAGTTGTCCAACTTAATCATCTGGACCACTACGATCAGTCAACATCCAGATTAAAATGTGGACCAATCCTAGCTGTTGATTGGACGGCTAAGATTGAGCATAAGATGGAACCCATCCTATGTCAAAATGATGGGATCCGTACTCTATTGATGGAAGTTCAAAATGGGAAAACACGGCAGTGAAAATCTCACGGGAAATGGAAAATTATGATTTTCTCAGGTCTTTTATTGGAAAATATTGGCAAAACTAAATAAAGTAACAAATTAATAAAAATACACAAAAATAACAAAAAATATAATAGTAAAATGACACATTTTTTCCTTGCAAAATAGCCATTAAAACCATAATATCATTATGAAATTGTGATATATTCATTAAAATGGTATTGTCGCAATGTTTGAAAAATATCATGATTTTTAGGCAATTTAAAATGGCAACCAAAATATCGTTTTTTTCGTGATATTTTCATAATATCACCGATATTTGTCAATATGCTGCCTCGTAGTCCCACTAATTTTCTAACATTCCTGTAAAAATGATTTATAAACAAAAAAGAAGTATAAAAATTAAGATATTTTGTTGTATAAACAGAATTTTAAAGGAATCCAAAGATCTATATAGCATGCAATAAACCGAACCTTCATAACAAAAAAATCATTTTTTTCATCAAAATACTTAGATCTATATATTCAAAAAAAAAAAGAAAGGAAAAACCCATACCTGTGGTGGCACCCACAACTCGTGAAAACAGCCTTGATTGAAGGCAGCAGCCTTTGAAGAACAATGGTTGCTATCACCAATTGCATAATGCTTATGCATCCATTATTCCATAGTTTTGAACTAAGCATTTTTTGTCTTCAATTTATGAAACACGCCAATTTCCTATAACAATGGTTATTTGAAAACCAGTAGGATTACTCAATGTGCCAACTCCAGGACTACTAGATTTTAAACAGCCACGGTAGACTGTCGTGGGCTTAAAAAATTTTATTCAAGCCACCAAACTTTTTCATTATTTTAGACACCCTATCGAAGCCATTGAGGGCTAGTTGGCTGATTTAGTATTAGCCGTAGAGAAAAGTTGAATCAATTCTATATTTATAAGCAAAGTTTTTCAGGTTAGTTTACTATTCTTTTTTTTGGTTTAATCAAAACTATATAGAAGTTCAGATAAGATTTTTGGTCAATTAAGAGTCTTGATTTTTTAATTGAAGAATTCATTATGTTAATTACCAGTTGAGTTGAAATCTTGCTATATTAATCGTTTTGAGTAATTTTGTTTTATCTGTTAGAATAGTCATATTTATGCTGGCTTTTTGCAGCAAAAGAGTTTACAAGATTCTTGTCTAGGATTAGGGGTGGCCATTGTCGGGTACCCAGCTATATCGGATCGGGCTTGGGCTGCATTTTGCAGTTCGAGCCCAATTAAACTCGGGCCCGTCCCAGCCCAATTACATAATCAGCCGCAATTCGGACCAGGCCCATGTGCAAAATGCACAGGGCCTAACAAGCCCAACCTATTAACTAGGTTGGGCCTAAAGGGCCCAGCCCGACCAGGCTCGAGCCCAAACACAATTGGGTTAGGTCGGGCTCGGGCATGAATATGTGTTGGGCCTTTTTTTTTATGAAAAGGTAAACTTGATTTTAATTAAAACTGGAAAAATAATACGCTTGGGGCGATGAGAAATCAACCCCTAGCTGTACAAGCAGATTGGGACAGACAGAGAAGATGGACCGCAACCAACCCAAATCCATTGCCGGCCATTTCAGGGCAACCATGTGAAATACATCAGACATAATATGAGCGAGAAATGAGGAGGCAGGCCTAGCTCGACCCTCAAAGGTCCTCATGCTTCGCTCCTGCCAAACCGCCTATCAAACAGTGAATAACCAACATCGCCAAACAAAATACCACCTGCTGCCCCTAGGCAGCAGACTTTGGTTGAGAAGTAGGTCCCTAGTGAAAGATTCTCAGTGAACTTAAATGCTAAGCTGATACCAAGTAGTTGAGAATAGGATCTGAAAAATTTTGCAGAACCATAGAAAGTGTGGGGCCGATTCTGCATCCTCGCCGCATAGGCAGCACACACTGAGTAAGTAGAAACCATAGTTGGCAAACTCATGACTCAGAGTAGGATCACCCAACCCTTGACTCGCAAGTCAGCGGGTCAGCTTGGTAACTCGAAGATATGGAAAAAATAAAAATTCATATTACTAAATTTAGCACGACATCAATGACTAAGCTATATAAGTATTCAACTATATATAATTGGTAATATTTATTATTTAAAAACATATAATTTTTTATAACAAGTATTCTTTTATGAAAATTACGCATTAAAATCACAAAATGAATGAAAAAAACACATAATAGGCATATGGATCAACAGTCCTGAATCGGTGACCCAATTAGGGTTCGATCCGAGTCGACTAGAGCAATTCCTGAGTCAACTCCCCGGGTTTGCCAACTATGGTAGAAACCCCTCCTTAAAAGGTTCTCGTGAGTCGAAACCTCAGCGTTATTCTCTAGCCATGTGAAGAACTTCGATCTAGGAGAAGGCCCTCGAAGCTACACGCTCTCTACTGAAAATGGGTCAGCCCCAACTTTGCCAAATGCTAGGCAAAAAGAAGCCACTGAGAACTCTCCATATGTGGAGTAAGACCATATGCAGATGTCCCAATAGCTTGATGATGGGGCAAGCCCATACACGAACCTGGGCCATACCTGGCACCAATGGCGCCACAACCCAGATAAGGCCCGCCTTCTCATGTCTAAGGACCAGTCTAGAGTAACCAAATTTTTTTTGGGCATGGTCAATTTACGAGGAATTCACACCTGGATCATGTATTTTCACTAAAAAAATGATATTTGGAGCCTCAAAATTTTACAAAGATTTTGGACCATTGATTTTTTGAACCTTATAAAAACCCACCCATGTGTCAGAATCGAACACTTCAAGAGCTGATCCGATAAAATCAAGTACATAGATCACATCTGTACGGTAAAAAAACAACCTGAAATTCCCATTAAGCACTTATTATTAAGCACCTACCCATTCCTCTCTCTCTCTCTCTCTCTCTCTCTCTCTCTCTCTCTCTCTCTCTCTCTCTCTCTATCTATATATATATATATATATATATATATATATGGGGGGGGGGGGGTTCTGGTGAATATCAAGCTAGGATAATAGGAACTGTAGGATTTAACTTCAAGACTGAACGTGATCTAAATCCAAGATCAAACAAAGTTAGATACATTCTTGAGCTTGTTCGAGGCATTGTTTCCTCAATATGATTTCTTATTCTAAACATTTCTATCAAACTAAAGAGTTGTTTCCCCGATCTTTTGAAAACAATGGAGTTCTTTTGTTCATTTTCAAAGTTTAAATGAAAAGGATGTGTTTTAAATGGAGTTTTGATAACAATGGTCCTAGCTTGATCAGGCAGGCTTGGAAAGCCCATCAGGCTAGAACTGAATCTTTGTCCAGTCCAAAAAGCAAATCATCATTGAACTTGTTTATTTACAGCTGAGATGCAAATGTTTTAAACTCAAACTCAAGAGATAACATAACCTAGGAAAAGGCTTTCCAAACATTTATTCCCATATAGATAGAAATCATATCCAATAGAAATAGATGATAAAAATTCAAAAACCATAGAACCTGTAATTATACATTTTTTCTTATTGAAGTTTTATCCAGTCAATACGAAAATTAGAAAAACAGCAATCAAAGAATGCAATATGTTCTAAAATAGCAACATTAACAGAAAGTAATAGTAAGACAAGCCTTCTTTGTATTCAGTACTGACTCAGAAAATTCACAAAATCAAAGCAAAAATGGTTTTCGTTTTTTCTAGTGGTTGCATACAGGAATTGATATTTACCCATGAGAAGGGCGGAGGGGGAGAAAGAGAGAACCACAAAAGAGATGTCCGTAAAGTGGGTATGTCAGAAATCAAAGATGTAGGTTAGCAGGTAGGCAGGGGCGTAGCTAGGATTCATGTGAGGGGGGGGGGGGGGGGGAGGGGAGGGGGGGCAAACAGGGGTGTAGCAAAAAAAAAAAAAAATTGTGTGATAGTCTGGGGTTCGGGGGCAGCGCCCTGAATTTTTTTTTTAGATAAAATAAAAAATGGCTACAATTATTAATAAAAATCTATTTCATATGGACAAATCAAACTATTTGCTGCAGTCAGGGCTGGGCTAGGGCTGGGCTAGGACTGGGCTACAAAAATGGATAAAAATCTATTTCATATGGAATCAGGGCTGGGCTAGGACTGGGTTTTTAAAAAAAAAAATTAACTGGGCCGGGAGGCAGCCCTCCCCCAGCTCCGCCTATGCAGGTAGGGAATGAATAACTAACATCATCTCCATGGTGGCAAAGGCAGAAGCCAGATCTGTAGGTGTTAACAGGTAGTGACTGAGTAATTAACATAAAAAAATTGATATTTATCTATTTTATCTCCAACATATTGAGGTGACAGACTGTATAAGATACACAATGGATCATCTGAACAGGCATAATTGCATTTTATGCTAAATCTTAAGAAGGCGAAGTGATAACACTTGCCAAAGAAGAAGCCTATAGAACATAGAAAGTTTCAACAAGCAAGCAAGAAAACTGCTCCCTATTGCCCCGGCCTTCACTGAACACCTTCCCAATGGCTCGTTCCTCTGATAAATACATCACAATCACACTTGCAGGCACCAATGCACGCTTCCATATCATCCAACATGCTCAACCTCCCATTAAAACCACCTCTCGCATATTCAGATACCTCTGCACTTCACCGACTATCAACATGCTCATCCTCCCTTTGACCACCTCCACATACCTCCCTCTAGCTTATTATAAACATGAATAGGGCATGCTTTACCTACACTGCTTAATCAGATTGAACTCACACCTCCAGTGACATACAACAACCACCATCCCAGAGGTAGAGAATGATCCTTGTGGACAAGCTACATCTTGTTGTGACACTGCAATATCAGATAACC
The DNA here is from genome assembly GCF_984573655.1 of Nuphar pumila. NCBI lineage: Eukaryota > Viridiplantae > Streptophyta > Magnoliopsida > Nymphaeales > Nymphaeaceae > Nuphar > Nuphar pumila. The sequence continues at coordinate 131,259,913 of NC_143254.1, read as the reverse complement.
TCTGCTGCCCCACATGGTTACTAGAGCCTATGTAACTTTATCTGGAAAATCTCACTAAAAGTCTGTTTTCCAGCTTCGCAATGAAACAACTTCTTATTTGTGCACATTTCAAAATATTCCAAGTTTTTCCTGCTCTCATGGCTATGTCAGTGTGGTTTCCCAGTAATAAAGATTCAGAAGAATTTTAAGGATGTACCTATTGAGGAAACCATTCAGCATGAATGATAACCATCCTCCACATGAAAGAGTTTCCACACATGATGATGATGAACAATCTCTATTGTGCAACCATTACTTGAAATGCTTCCTAACCTGTCCCATACCTTCAATGTGCTTTACAGCCACTCTCTGGCCATCCATGTCCTCCATATAACAATGATAATCCACCTGTACCAGATGTATTGCTAAAATTCTCAGTAGTTGCCTATAATTCCTGAGTGAGAAGTGAGAACCCCACAGGATGACCGAGGAATTTCTGAAAAAGGTTTCATATGACCAACCAATCATCCAATTCAGCCTCCTCCATTTCATGGCTTGATTCAGTTGTTTGCTTCTCTCAGCAAAAAGGAGTGGGGGGTGGGGGGGAGAGGAAAGGAGATCCAAAACCCAACCATTGAAACAAAAATTAATCCAACCACAGCTATCACAGTCAATGAGTCGCTGAACTTGGAACCTCCATACCTTCTCCACCACCTCGTGTCAAATTTTTCATGTAAACTTCCAAAACCAAGAGGTTCACCTCTACTAGGCTGAAGACTCCTCATCGAATTCCAAATATAACATGAACTAGACCGGTTAAAGTTGAATATGATAAAACTTGCCACAGCATCCAAGAGTGGACAAGCAAAACATGTCAAGCTGCATCTTGTTCTGAAAAAACTGATTAGTGCTGATGCTGCCAAAGAACTGAAGACCAAGATGGGAGAGAAGAAGATGGAGAGAAAATGGAGAATTTTAGGCAAGTGATTATGCAGAGAACAGCAATCGTCTTGGAGCAAGCCGCATGGGAACCGCATACGTTTGTTACATTACAAACTGTAACTGATCAACTATGGTTGAGATCAACGTGCGAAACTAACTGGATCAAATGGCTCAATGCTAAGCATAAAATGAAAGGAAAAGAAATCTCCACATTTCACCATTCAATAATATTGGTTTTTTGCCCTAAAAATACTTCATGTCAAGAGGTGAGATGGGGAAAATAATGGGAATACTGATCATGGACTTGCACGAATTATAATTAAATTGATTAAGAAACGTTCACCGTGGTATCACATATCATTACTTAAAGACAGAAAATTGCTATAAGCATACGATTCCTAGTGGGTGCATCGAGGAGAAATTTCCTGCAGTATAGCTGTAAGCTGTGGAACCAATCATAATATCCAAAAGGAGCTCAGATGCCATGATTAAAGAAGTATTCAAAGACTAAGTTTTGATTGGGTTGTGATCTTCTATCAGAGAAGCGCACAACTACACATGGCTAATTTTTAACCCCATGTAGATGGGACAAGTCTCAATGGTGACTACCAGCTCAGCAAACTTATTGCATCTGAACACTTTGACAAATGAATCTAAAACCTAAGTTACATAAATCATGAGGTAGTATAGCAAAGAGTTTAGTAGAGACATAAAGAATCAAGTCTAAAAGACCAATTTGAATAGCAGCAACAATAGTGGTAACTTAATGGAATCATGTTTGTGTTCAAAAATATTCAATCCATCAACCTAAGAACAACATCATCTTCTAAGAATTTGATATCCAATTTCAACACCTAAGTATATCTCTAAGAACAATCTAAAGCAAAAAACAAAGAAATCCTGAGAAAAATCCGATAAATAGAAGAACATAGAGAAAATATATGGTTAATTCTGTGCGTCCATATACTAATCAGACTCTGTTCAAACAAAAGTTGCATATAAGAGCGAGTCACCTGGAGTTCCAAGACAGTTGAATGTTCTTCGAGTGTTCAAGTTACAAGAAAAACATGTAAAACTTATACATGCACGGAAAAAATGGGAACAGGTGCAAAAACCCAACTGAGGGCCTTTTCATTAATAGACTATTTACCGCATGATGGGCATACGTGAAATGATCACTCATTAAAATCTGAAGATTGATTTGATTATTTAGCTTACACTATTCTTATGATCCATTCAAAAAAGAACAGTAAAGAACCAAGAGGTGAGCTCACTCACAAAGACAACAAAAACTTCACTGCATATCATTGGCTAAAGACCATAACATCCTAATTGAAAACAAGATAATTATGCCATTTTGGCATGTCCAATCTCAACCCTTATAGCTAAATCAAAAAACAAAAAAAAAGGAAACCAAGAAAGAAAAAAACTGCGGCTACAACTGAAATAAATAAAACAGCAATTGCATGAATCAAACATCCCTAAACCTGAGCTGTGCCCGCTGTAAAACCAGGATCCTCACATCTGTACCGACCATCAGGACCAATGCCAAAGCCTTTTGGATCAGCAAACACGTTCTCAAGGAGCTGGCTTCTTGGTGGATGTGGGCTCTGATCTGCGAATTCAACCGCATCTTCTATAATTTCATCGATCTTCTTCTCAATTGCCTTCAATTCTGATTCATTAGCTAAATTGTTCTCAATCATGTACTTCTTAAATGCCACAATTGGATCCCTTGAAGCATAGTGAGCCTTCTCAGCTGTCCAATTAACAAATTTTTGTATGGCATCAAGTGAAGTTTATAAGAACTCGTGCATTCCCAATGATGAAGAAACACATCTATACGGAACAACCTAAAGGATTTGGCATCTTACCAGGATCACGAAGCTCGTCGGGATCGGCCAAGGAATGTCCCCTGAACCGATAAGTCTCGCATTCGACCAAGGTCGGTCCCTCTCCCCTCCTCCCCCGCGCAATCGCCTCCTTAGCCACCTCCCTCACCTTCAAAACATCCATCCCATCGACATGGATCCCCGGCATCCCGAACGCCGGCCCCTTCTTCCAGATCTCCGGATCCGACGTCGCCCGCATGTGCGACATCCCGATCGCCCACAAATTGTTCTCCACGACGAACACGATGGGCAATTTCCAGAGTGCGGCCATGTTCAGACACTCGAAGAATTGTCCGTTGTTGCAGGTCCCATCGCCGAAGAAGGCGAGGGTGACATGGTCGCAGCTCTCCTCCTTGAGGACCTCCCGGCGGTACTTGGAGGTGAACGCGGCGCCGGTGGAGACCGGGATCCCCTCGCCGATGAAGGCGAACCCGCCGAGAAGGTTGTGCTCCTTGGAGAACATGTGCATTGAGCCGCCCTGGCCGCGGCAGCAGCCAGTGGTCTTGCCGAAGAGCTCGGCCATGACGGCCCGGGCGGAGACGCCCTTGCTGAGGGCGTGGACATGGTCCCTGTAGGTGCTGCAGACGCTGTCCTCCTTCTTCAGCAGCTTGATGAACCCCGTCGACACTGCCTCCTGCCCATTGTATAGATGGACGAAGCCGAACATCTTCCCTCTGTAGTACATCTGAGCACACATATCTTCAAAGGACCTCCCCAGCACCATGTCTTCATACAGCTCCAACCCTTCTTCCCTCGTCACCAACTGAATCAAAGAACACCCACAAAAAAGAAAACCAACAAAGAAAGTGAAACATTAATCTTCCATAAGAAAGAGATTGATGATATTGGTGAATAAATTTTTATGTCGCTATTGTTGTAATGATTGTACCAGTGAATCTGCAGCGATGGGGGAGGCCGATTTGGGGGGTCTCTGATTGAGGACGCTCGAAAAGGAGCAGGCTCTGCGAGGGGGTCTGAAGGAGAGGGAAGATGGGTTGAAGAGTTTCGAGTCGGAGCCTAGAAATGGGGAGGTGGGGAGGGCTTTGGGGAGGGGTTTGGGATTGTTGGGGTGGGTTGAAGGGTGGAGGAATCTGGTGGCAGAGATGGCTGAGGATGAAGAAGACATTTTTTTGTTTTGCTTGCCTCCTTGTTTGGTTTAGGGAAGAAGAGGGAATGAAGAGAGAGACGATAGAGAGGCGGAGGAATCGAGGAGAGGAGCGGGGCGGAGAAAGCAATGGTGGGGAGTTGGCCGATCGAAGGAGGCAAAGGGAGGGAGGGTGAGTCTGGCCAACTGCCTGCTTTTTAGGGATGGCAGTGGACCGGGGCAGGGATAAGGTCTCCACTCGTCCCGTCTTAAAATCATGCATCCAGCCCCGCTTTCGTTGCTGTACGGGTTTTGATTTTAACCTCCATTTTTTGTTATTTTTTATTTCGTGCTTTTCATCTTTGATCCAAACTGAACGAGGCGGGCAATGCAAAACCGTTTCTTTGGACCTTTTCTGCTGCACTTTCCGTAAGAGAAAAAAGAAAGAAAAAAGAGAAGAAACTCTTTAAAAAAAAATAAATAAATAAAAGATTCTAAAATGGGTTATATGTTACGAAAAGAGACTCTAGAATAAGGATTAAGAATATATATAAAATATAATAATAATTTTCTTAACGAAAATCGAGGACAGGGTGGGTAGGGGTAAGAGTAAGTTTATCCCGATACTTGTTTTGATTTTAATCTCCATGTCCTCGTTTCATTTTCTAAAACCTCCGTCCAAACAGGATGAGGCACAGCCGGGAGGATTTAGACAATGACAAGAATGGTTCTGCAATGTTATTGAATTTACTTTAGATTTTCTCCTGTTTTAGTAGTCGTTTTTTTGTTGGTGCGTGGAGTTTGTGAGGAATTTATTAGCCGTAGGAAGGAAAAGATTCTTGCATTTCTTGTACTGTTTTCGGTTCCTCATTTTCTTGGTATTTGTGTTGCTCACGAGGGAATTGCAAAGCGTCTCAACTAGTTAGTGATGGAATCCAAAATCTGTTCATTGAGGGTAGTAGGTTCACATGAGATTCACTTTCTCTTACACTTTAAAAAGCAACCAAACATAAAAAAGTACTCTCATGAGAAAGTAAATCACTTATTTGCCTTTACAATTGAGAGTGGTTTTAGAAAGTGAACTCATTTGTGTGAGAACTCCGGGTGAGTCCCCATGACCACCCAACCAAAAGATCAAGTGATCACTGAGCTGTCTCCAATCCATATCGCCCCTTTTGATTTGACTCAGCTGTTTCAGTTCGATTTGGATCGATGTTTACAATGTTAGTAGCCAAAGGGTAATGCAAGTCAACATATCATTATATATATATATATATATATATATATATATATATATATATATATATATATATATATATATATATATATATATATATATATAAAATGAGGAAAACATGTTGCGCATGCATGTGTCAGCTTTTTTTATTTCTGCTCTGATTGGGTTTGTTGCATTGAGATGAAAAGGCCATTTTGTTATCAACGGGGACTCCTCTGTCCTAACCCCAGCTTGCCTTTAAAAAAGAAAAAGAAAATGCCAATTTATTGACGGAGTTGCCAAAAAATCTTATGAATGATGCTGAATTGTGGCGATGACTCGGTTCCAAATGCAGTGTTTTGGCAACACCGATGTTTTCAAACAGCAGAATCCCAACACAACTCTGATTCAAGGCTCTAGGATAGATATCAACTGTTGGTTTCAACTATGCATCAAATCATGGATATACAAAATTTGAGAGTATAGAGTTTGCTCATTCTAGAAATTGTATGTGATAACTGTAGGGAATCGGCTGAGGTTTTTGGTGGCCCTGCATAACAAACAGAAAAAATAGAGCATACGCTGATGCCGCCATTGATGGAGCTTCTGTGGTCGCCGGAGAGGGACAATCTTCAACTCAGTTGGTATGCTGCCACCAAGAGCGCAGGCCTCCGAATGCTACCGGTGAGTCGACCTTTTTCCCTCACTGAGATTTCTGTATTGCGCTTATGTAAAGGGTCGCTCATGAAACTCTTTTATAAGCCACGAAATGGGAACGGTTGAGTAACCGTTCCCTCTGATTTCAGGTTTAACGGAAGGAACACATTCATGTGGGGAAGCGTTACCCACATCGTGGGTAACCACCACCAACGTGGTGGTTAAACCCAGCATTCTCCCACTTGTTCCGACGATAAACCCTTTAACCAGAAAACCTTATGGGAATAACTTGATGAATAGAATGACCTTTTTATTTTATTCTAAAGGTCCTTAGTTGAATCTCTAATTCTTAGGAGATTGACAACAACTATAATGAGAATAAAAAACTGAAAGTGATCACTTTATTTGTATGCATATGTCAAAAAGAGTTTAACAATCCCATCTTCATTACATGTTCGGAATATAATCCCGATGCTAGCCCTTTAGTAAGAGGATCAGCGATCATCTCTTTGGTACTAATATTGACAATATGCACTAAATGATTCTCCGTCCTTTCTTTAACAACAAAATACTTCAATTCCATATGCTTGCATGACGTAGTACTTTTGTTGTTGTTCGAAAAGGACACTGCAGCTTCATTATCACAGTAGACCTTCAGTGGCTTCCCAATAGAATCAACCACCTTTAACTGTGATATGAAGTTCTTTAACCATATAGCCTGCGAAGTAGTCTCGTATAATGCAATAAATTCTGCCTCCATGGTGTGGGCAGCAGTTGTCGTCTGCTTCCCACTCCTCCAAGAGATCGCTCCCCTAGCAAGTAAGAAGACGTACTCAGTAGTAGACTTTCTACTATCAAGGCATCCTTCTAAATTCGCATCTGAGTAGCCAATGACCTCGAGGTGATCAACTTTATGATACGTTAACATATCGTCTTTTGTCCCTTGCAAATACCGCAAGACTTTCTTGGCAGCCTTCCAATGGGGTAAACCTGGGTTAGACTGAAATCTGCCAAGTACCCCTACTGCAAAAGAAATATCTGGTCGAGAACATGTATGCGCGTACTTTAAGCTGCCAACAACTGATGCATATGGATAAGCACTCATCTGTATTTTGTCAATATCGTTCTGTGGACAATCCTTTAGGCTCAGTTTGTCACCTTTTGATATAGGTGTAGAAGTAGGAGAACAATTCTCCATCCCATATCGCTTTAACACATTTTCTATATAGGATCTTTGGGAGAGGCCTAGAAACCCTTTTGCTCGGTCTCGGCGAATCTCAATGCCAAGAACATAAGCAGCCTCACCCATATCTTTCATATCAAAATGTGATGCAAGAAACTGTTTTGTCTCTAAAAGCAACTTTATATCGTTGGTTGCAAGTAAGATGTCATCCACATACAACATCAATATAATGAACTTACTCCCACTTTCCTTAAGGTATATACATTGATCAATAATATTTTCTGTAAACCCGAAAGTCACAATGACTTGGAAAAATTTAATATACCATTGTCGGGAGGCCTGTTTAAGTCCATATATTGATTTGTTAAGCTTACAAACCAAACGATCATTTTCAGAGAAACCAAGAGGTTGTTCCATGCATACCTCTTCATTCAAATCCCCGTTGAGGAACGTTGTTTTCACATCCATCTGATGTAGCTCTAAGTCATAATGAGCTACGAGGGCCAGAATAATTCTCATTGACTCCTTAGTTGAGACAGGAGAAAATGTCTCATTATAGTCAATGCCCTCCATCTGGGTGAATCCTTTAGCAACCAATCTTGCTTTATGTCTCTCTATGTTACCTTTGGAGTCCTTCTTGGTCTTAAAGATCCATTTACACCCTACGGGCTTTACTCCTTTAGGTAACGTGACAAGATCTCACACTTGATTTTTAGCCATAGAGTCTAACTCTTCTTTCATGGCTTCAATCCAGTGCGAAGATTGTTTGCTTTCAACAGCTTCCATAAAATTCAACAGGTCATCATCCATATCTATGAAATCACCAGGCTCCTGAAGGTACACCACATAATCAGGATGTATGGCAGATCTCCTAATCCTTGTGGATCTCCAAACAGGTCGTTCCTCAGGCTCAGATGGAACCTGATCATCCTGTTCGTGATTGTCCACAATAGGTTCACTTTGGATTTGTGCATTAACAATCGAATGATCAACCACACCATCATTAGGAATAACAATGTGGTATCTTTCGATGTTTTCCTTAACAGGTGATGAAGCTGGATCCTGTATTTCCTCAAAACCAATGCTTTGAAGTGCACTTAATCCTACTGAACCATCTTCTAGGAATTTAGCCTTATCCGTTTCAACAATCTGTGGTGAGTGAGATGGACAATAAAACATGTACCCTTTTGATCTTTCTGGATAACCAATGAAATATCCACTGGTTGTTCTTGGATCAAAGGCTTTAATGTGGGGGTTATACAGTTTAGCCTCTGCAGGACATCCCCATATGTGCATATAAGACAATGATGATTTCCTACCTGTCCACAGCTCGTAAGGAGTTTCAGGCACAGATTTCGTAGGAACCTTATTCAAAATATGCACAGCTGTCCTTAAGGCTTCACCCCACAACTTTATGGGAAGTGTTGAATAATTCAACATGGCCCTCACCATTTCTTTAAGCGTACGATTTCTCCTTTCAGCTACACCATTCTGATAGGCACTACCAGGCATGGTATATTGAGGCACAATGCCTTCCACTTTAAGAAATCGTGCTAATGGTCCTTCCCTTTGCCCCATCTCAGTAAACCTACCATAATATTCGTCACCTCTATCAGACCTAACTATCTTAATAACTTTATCGGTTTGTTTCTCTACTTCTTTCTTAAATTCCTTAAACATCTGAAAAATATCAGATTTTTCGAAAATCAAATAGAGATACATATACCGAGAATAGTCATCAATAAAGGTGATGAAATATTTTTCACCTGTGTAACAGGAGGAAAACGGTCCACATACATCCATATGGACTATTTCTAATATCTCACTACTTCGTTTGACACCCTCTTTATATGTGTTTGTATGCTTAGTCTTTATGCAATCAACACATGGGTCATTGTCAGTAAAATCTAGAGATTGCAAGATCCCTTCATTTACTAGTCTCTTTATTCTCTTTTCAGAGATATGACCCAACCTTCGATGTCAAAGCATGTAAGATTTATCGTTCATCATGCTACGTTTATTTCCAACTAATGCGTATTCAGAAGTCAAAGACTCCTGGGTTTGGATCTTTACATTCAATCTATATAAATCATCATAAACTGATGCAGAACCAATTTCAATTGAATTTCTGAATATGAACAATTTGGAATTTTCAAACTTAAAACAATATCCAAATTTATCCAACTTTGAAATTGAAATTAAGTTTCTACTATACGATGGAATATAAAAGACATCATGAAGATCTAAAACTACGCTCGTATCCAGAGTAATCCTTCAGGTTCCAACACCCTTCACATGTGAACGCATCTTGTTTCCCGAATAAATGCTTTTCTCATGCATTGTTGGTTCCCTTCTGCTCAGGAACAACTGTAGATAGTTGGAAATATGAACAGTAGCATCAGAATCAATCCACCAGCTATTTTCAGGAATTTGTAATAAATTACATTTATGAGAAACAAATGACAAATTACGTATCTTTTCCAACCACTTCTTGTACTTTATGCAATCTGCCTTTATGTGTCTCTTCTTTTTGCAAAAGAAGCACTTTATGGGAGCAGAGTTGGATTGCTTATCTTGGGATGACTTATCCCCAGTTGACTTCTTCCTAGCATTTCTCTTAAATGCATTCTTCCTTGGTCCTACCTTGGACGTATGAGAAGTCATATGTGCACTCTGCACCTTCTCACCTTTCATCCTCTCTTCTTCTTCAACACACTTGGACATGAGTTCATTAAATGTCCATTCATCATTGTGTGTGTTGTACGAGATTTTGAAAGGTCAGTATTCCAAGGGTAAGGATGTTAGGACTAAATGCACTAGAAAACAATCAGAGATGGTGAGCTTCATGTCATTCAGCTGAGACACTATGTTTCTCATCTCCAAAATGTGATGGCGAATGTTTTTCCCTCTAGTATATTTCATAGATATCAGTTTTAACATCAGGGTACTGGCTCTGGCCTTGTTTGAACTCACAAACTGTGCCTCAATGGCATTCATGAATTCCATCACTGTTCTGCATTGCGGAATAGCACTTTGAATGTTCTTAGCTACTTTAGATTGCAAAAGCAACAAGCTAAGCCTATTTGAGCACTCACACTTCTCAAAAACAATCTTTTGATCAGCTGTACTCTGATCAGTGAGGGCAGTGGGTTCATCTATCCTTAGGGCCAGATCTAGATCCATATACCCTAATGCAAATAAAACAGTTTTTTTTCAATCACTAAAATTATATCCATCAAGAAAATGTATAGAGCTAGAGTCATCTAAAATCACAGAACTAGAAACTGCATGACAAAAGACACGTATCAAGAAGCATTCGTACGAGACTAAACTTTAATGAAAAAAGCAAAATAATAAAGGCCCTTGATATGCTTCTTTCCAGGCGAGTGAAGGGGGTCATCGGAGTCCTACTTTGGTAAGAGCTCCGACACGTGAAACCACTTCGCCTACCGACCATATTTGGTTAAACTAAGGTTCTTGTGAAGTTAGACCATCAACACAATGTACCTTTGGATACTCATGTGTGATGTATCTCGACACATTTATCTTATTCTACCCTACTTAAATTCCAAACACGATAAAAAACTACCTTTGGGTCGTTTATCGTTTCATGAATATAAGTACAACATTAATATTGACTAAAACCATATGATAATATAACATTTTGACAACATACGTGTATTCAGTCACTTTGGTGACATGAATACACTAAGTTATCTGATTATCCTTAATGCCAATATAAAATAATATCTTAAAATGGTCCGTAAACTAAATGGACCAGACATATGACTCTCGAAATGGTTCTAAAACTGAATGAACCTGTCATATGTACCACGAACTGGTCTTAAAGCACTCTGAACCGGTCTGAAACAGCCCAGAACCGGTCATCCAAGGGTCCGAACCGGTTCTGAACCTTATGAACCGGGTCAAATATGAACAAAAAGTTCATTAAAACCCTATAATCGTATGCCAAAACCCCTGTATTTTCTTATATTTAAGAAAACATAGTCTTAGCATCTCGGAACCGGTGAGAAACTGGAAGGAACCGGCCAAAAACGGCTCTGAACTGGTCCCGGAAAGGGGCTGTGTCAGTCCCTGATACGGTTCAGGCCAAATAGTGCATGGACCCTCCTGGATCCGGGTCAGACCCGACTGCAAACTGGATCCGGGTCAAACCCAGAGTTATCCAGATCCGGTTCGGACCCGGTTAAGACCTGGATCCGGGCCAGACCTGATTAAGACATGGATCCGGGTCGGACCCGGTATAAACTGGATCCGGGTCGGACCCGGTTAATACCTGGATCCGGTTCAGACCCAGGGTTATCCGGGTCGGACCCGGTTAATACCTGGATCCGGGTCAGACCCAATAATGACTGAATCCGGGTCGGACCCGGTACTGTCCGAATCCGGGTCAGACCCAGTATTACTGGATCCGGGTCGGACCCGGTAAGGACCAGATCCGGGTAGGACCCGATACCCTCCGGATCTGGGTCTGACCCGGGGTTTACCTTATCCGGGTCGGACCCGAGCGGGTCCCCACCCGAATCCCTGATCCGATCCGAATCAACTTTATGGATCAGATTCGGGTGAGCGGGTCCGGTTCAGAAAATGAACCCGACCCGAAAAAACAAAATGTTAAGAGTCAAAATAGGGTTTTTCTGAACCCTATTTCGCCCTTTTGATTTTTTTGCAGGGTGTGGCCGCCGGTTCCGACGATCGAACGATCGCCGGCAACCCCGACGGCGAGGAGGTGTCAGCCACCACCGTCGATGACCCAATGGTCACCCGGCAGTCGACGGTGGGGCGACAGCAGCTGCAACAGCAATTGCAGAGGGAGCAGGCCTTTGCCGCCGCCTGCTGGCGGCCCATGCAGCCGGCAGTCGGCGAACGCCTGCCGTCGAACAACCCCGGCGCCTGCCGACGATCAACGCCGGAGCATTGAAAACGACACAGGTAAGTTTTTTTTTTTTGTCTGTCGCCCAACGGTGACAGTCATCGGCGCAGTCGTCGGCTGCCGTCGACATCATGTCGCCCCACGGCGACCATCTGTCGACAGCCTGCAACATCGCCCCACGACGATCTTTTACCGCCGGAAGAAGCTCTGTCGCCTCATGGCAACAGTTGCCGAAAAACACTATCGCCCAATGGCGACAGTTGCCGGAACCCTCGTGCAACGAAACACGCAATGTGGGCCCATAACCCAATGTAGGGAATCGGCTGGGGTTTTCCGGCGACGGCAACCGGCATCTCTGTACGTTGGTGGCCCTGCATAACAAACAGAAAAAACAGAGCATACGCGTACCTGATGCCGCCATTGATGGAGCTGTTGTGGTCGCCGGAGAGGAACAATCTTCAACTCAGTCGGTATGCTGCCACCAAGAGCGCAGGCCTCCGAATGCTACCGGTGAGTCGACCTTTTTCCCTCACTGAGATTTCTGTATTGCGCTTATGTAAAGGGTCGCTCATGAAACTCTTTTATAAGCCACGAAATGGGAACGGTTGATTTCAAGTTTAACGGAAGGAACACATTCATGTGGGGAAGCGTTACCCACATCGTGGGTAACCACCACCAACGTGGTGGTTAAACCCAACAATAACATATTACAGCTATATGATGAAGATTCAAGAAAGAAAGGTACTTTAATGGTGGTGTGGTACTGATAGAAACTATGGGACATTTGCTTGCAACTCATGTGATACGAATCATATGTGGGTTCCATCTCAAGGATGCCTGCAATGCTATATGAAAAGTGAATTAAACTACATGCACATGTTTGCAATGCTCTGTGATTCTAGAATTTTCTGAAGATGTGATTGTAAAACACAATCACAACACTTTCTCAAGGTTAGGAAAACATGAAAGAGTTTCAAGTGATTGTGATCGCCATCTGTGATTTGGTTTTTACCTTGAATCTTGTGAAAGTTGGTCACAAGATTGATCTTGTGACAAATAATCACATCATCTATCTTCTCAAGTTGACACCTGTTTTTTTTTTCTTGAAAGGCAAGCTGGGGTTAGGATGACCCCCACCAGTTATTATTCAAAGTACCACTGGGTTTTGAACCTACAACGTCCCACCACAAAGAGACGTGCATTACCACCTGTGACCCGTTGGTAAACTAAAGTTGTTCATCACCACCTGTGACCAAAGTAAACATCCCTGAAAGTAAAACAGGCCTACTGTAATTTTGAATGTATCATGTTTGCTTGCATGTGAGAAATCAGGTAAACGGAAACTCGTGAGAGAACGACTCACATTTGGGGCCAAGCAAAAGTGTCCTAAATAAGGACCAATTGAAGTCAATCACAGTTACATCTACCACGGGAAAAAATAACATGAAAGAATGAACTAGTACAAATGGTGCAATGTATTCATCAAATTTTGTGGTCTCGGATAAACTGAGCAAATGGGCAATGACGGATGATGCAATAGATGGGGGTGACTCTGCAGGCATTGGATAAGCTCAACAGTTTGCAAATAATCCACACCAGCATTCTTCAGTTGCAAGAGTCCACGAGTATCACAACACAAATTGTGTAGCTGTATATATATATATATATATATATATATATATATATATATATATATATATATATATATATATATATATATATATATATATATATATATATATATAGTTGGAACAGAAATGGGTTTGATATCCCTCCGACCATTTTCGACCCAAAATAGTGTAGGGCTTTTGAATGATGCGACTGATTCTGGATCTGATTCTTACTTAGATATCACAGGCTTCATATCCAATTATGAGTCCCCAAGATGATGCAAAGTGTAGGGATTTCTACAAGTGAATCTTGAGAGTTCGTAGCTAGATATCTTGAGTCATTGATGTTTGATTACACAGGACTTCTTTAGATAACTAACTCTGATCAAGATTAAGTAACCTTCTACTTGACCTTTCTTCTTAAATTCCTTTGACCGGTCTAAAGGATTTAAGTAAACTTCATTAATAAGTGAACCAATG